>NC_086321.1:375367992-375967992 GCF_036172605.1 Pelobates fuscus
TTTAAAAGCCAACATTGCATCCAAGCAGACCCATGCAATCAGGCACAAGCATGACATACAAACACATCCCTGCAATAAAACACTAAAATTAAATACAAAAACCCCCTTTAATCAAACAAAAACACTACTCACAAAAGGACACCTGCATTTAAAATCCAACACACAAGCACACCCCTGCATTCAGACACAAATACTACACACAAGTACACCACTGCATTCCAATGGTAACATTACATACAAATACACCCCTACATGCACACATATACAAAAACATGCTTACATTCTAATGCACAAACACTGCTCACATATAAAACCCTGCGAATATGGGCAAATGGTAGATCCCACCATGCTATATAGCATTGATGTAGTTGTGCAACAGATGGGGATTTACCTTTTGGCCACTCTTGCACTAGGGTGGCCAAAAAAACTTTCTTTCACAAGGGCCCTCTCTGCATTAGTTATGCCACTACTTGAGAGAGAGGAACCGGTGAATCTGGTCCCTCTCTCCATAATCTGAGGTCTCAAGTGTCTTATATGATTGAAAACTTTTTGGGGGACACCACTTACTGGCCACATATCAATGCCATAGCTGGATCATTGTCATATTGCCCAACCTCATAAATACTGCAATTATTATATATCCATATTGTCACAGGCCCATTTTAATTTAAAAGTTTGTTTATTTATTTAATTAATATATCTATAGGATTTGTACATTTTGTATTTCTTTACCGGGCTCTTTTTGGATACAAGTTTTTTAAGTGGAGCCCTTTAAACTCCAGTCTACAGTGAGAGTAAAGCTGATTGCATTTTGCATAGAAAATACTTTACTTATAATTACATTAACTTACATGTGATTGCTGATTGAAATATGACATTGGGACAAATGCTATTTTTCCTACACATTTAAATTACACATATTTATAAAAAAAAAAAAAAATAATGTCAATAAATTGGAGGCAAAACGCTTTAAAAATATATGCATTTTTTACTATATATAGTAAAATATCTAAAGAAAAAATATGGCACCAACCACATATCAAGAAATGCTCCATTAACATGCTTAAAATATTATATAAAAGATATAAACATTCAAGAATGGGAAAATTGCGGAATTGTAAGATTTACAGAACTGTTAGAGGATAACAAAATATTGTCATTCCCAATATTACAGTTTAAATATAATCTCTCTCCTAAAGAAATATTTAATTACTTAAGAATAAAATCTTTTATTATGGGAAAGACTTTTTCGGAAACCTCTCCAATCGATCAGTTTATATTATCCCATTATAGAAAAAAAATTGCTTCCAGATTTAACCAATTCATAAGGAGACAAAACCAAATTGTTAAAGTGTCAGCTATGAATAATTGGGAGCAAGAACTTAAGTTCTCCTTGCCGGTTGAAAACTGGCTTTCGGGCCTACAATTAGTAAAAAGATACATACATGGGGTAAACGTGGGGTAAGAACAATCAGGATGTGGAATTCTCTGCCTGAAGAAGTGGTTTTATCAGAGTCCATACAGATGTTCAAACAGCTACTAGATGCATACTTGCAAAGACAGAATATTCAAGGATATAATCTTTCAATGTAGGGTAATATGTGCTTGATTCAAGGATAAATCTGACTGCCATTCTGGGGTCAAGAAGGAATTTTTTGTCCTAGCTTGTTGCAAAATTGTGCTTCAAACTGGGTTTTTTAATTTTTTTTTTGCTTTTTGGATCAACAGCAAAAAACAGGTGTGAGGAAGGCTGAACTTGATGGACGCAAGTCTCTTTTCAGCTATGTAACTATGTAACTATGTAACTATGTAACTATGTAACTATGTACGGGAAGTATACTTTAAACTAGTATACCGATGGTACCTGGTGCCTACTCGCCTCCATAGATTTCAACCCACACTTCTACCAGATTGTTGGAGATGTGGCAGGGAATTAGGTACATTCTCTCACATATGGTGGGACTGTGAGGAGTTGAAACCTATGAAAATTATTTTGTCTGATTTGGTAAATCTTATTTTGAAAATACAAACGGTTATCACGGCTCAAATGTTCCTGTTTCATTTAGATATGCCAAGGGTCAAGATAAAATTTAAAATCCTAATGATACACATCTTTATGGCAATCAAATTAGTTATGGCTAGAAATTGGAGAACTATGGGCCCGTTAGATTGGCACGAGATTTTCATACAAGTGGATTACCAAGGTAGGATGGAAGCAGGCATAGTAACAAATAAAGTTTCCAAAGAGAAATATGACGAGATCTGGGCCCCTTGGAATAGATACTATAGTCTTAAAAAATAAACACCCCCTCCCCAAATTCTCTCTAAGGCAAGATAGTAGCCTCATGTGGAAGTGTGTGAAAGAGTCTAATGAATGAGTATTTTTTTGTCTTGAGTATGGACTTTGTAAAAACAATATATAAAAAAAAAGAAAAAAAAAATATGGTCTCACCAATAATATGTCTAATATTTAATTCATTGTAATATATTAAACCTATTTTTTTTTGTAAATGTATTATATGGATGTGGATGAAATTTTAAATGAAAAATAAAATATTTATAAAGGTAAAAAAAAAAAATATATGCATTTTTCAACAGAGTATTGTTAGTGAATGATCTGGATAAAAATTTAGATTATAGGGGGGCGTGGCTTGCTGGTTAATGAAGTAGGATGCAATTTGCAGAGACTTCACACTCCAGCCCATATAGCCACTTATCAAAGCTCTCCTGCCACATAAAATGGGTAAAACTCAATGTCTGTTGACCCCTGGACCTGAGACGAGCATCAGGTCCCATTGATGATTTCTTGTCCAACCCTGACAGATTCTGACACATACGGCTGGCTGGAAAAATGGTGTCGGCTTCCAACGGCACAAAAAACTTAGCAAACTCCCTGCCTGGCTCACTGCACAGTGAAACCTTAACACAAATCTCTGCTGAGCTGGCAATAATCTCTGCCAACATGCTCACTAGAGAGAACAATACAAGCTTGGTGGCCCAACTACACTCAGCTATAAGGGTAGAGATATTGGAATCATAGCCCTCGAACAAAGTGTCTCAGAACTCGAGGTCAATAACCAACATGCTGCCCAACACCTACAAGTAGTGGATATGGCAACATTCTGGTTAGGCTCAGTTCTTCAGGACCTTCTCAGACAAGTGGAGGATCTAGATAATCAAGAACTGGGTAATAATATATGCATACTGGAGACTGAGGGTGAGGCCCTCGTGGACACGCTGACTAACCTGTTTTCAGATCCTTGGTGAAGAGGCCCCAGACAAGTAACACATTGAAAGGGCCCATAGAGTGCTCCATCCCACAAGAAGTTATGGTTTGCCTTGGGATGTTATCTGCTGCCTTTTACCCTTTCCACTCAAGGACGTAATCATGAGAGCAGCCAGGCCACAAGCCTCTATTACCTACCTAGACGCACAAGTAATTCTATATCAAGATCTTTCCTTGTTTACTCTGGATGCCTGCCAGAGGATCCCCTATAAGTGGTGCTTCCCATTCAGCTTCCAAGATTTGACGGTACATGGACCCCTCTATCATCCCTTTGATGCGGTGCAGAGAAACGCTCCTAAAGCATAATGTTTCCACCTCCATGTATAATAGTGGGGATGGTGTTATTGGGTCATAGGCAGCATCCTTCCTCCTCCAAACACAGCAAGTTGAGTTGATGCCAAAGAGCTTGATTATGGTCTCATCTGACCACAACACTTTAACCCAGTTTAGCTCTGAATCATTTAGATGTTTATTGGCAAACTTCAGATGGGCCTGTACATATGCTTTCTTTAGCAGGAGGACCTTGCGGATGCAGTGTGTTACCAATTGTTAACAAGATCCTCCTTTGATGGACCGATGGCACTCCGACCGAGTACCTCTGCCAATCGATGTTCCTAGTGCTTGCCGAGGACTCCAAGCACTCCAACTGACACCATCAGCACTGCAGACCCCACTTCCAGCGATGCAGCTGCGCTGGGGTCTCGCCGTCCTTCCCCCACCCTGGACCCAAGGCCAGGATCCAGCTTGCAGTGGGCAGACCTCTCTTCCTCCAGAGAGTGTAGCAGGAACAAGAACAGCTCTTACAAGAGCTTACCCTGGGCAGTATAGTGTGATTATAGCAATCCCCAGAGTGTAGTTATCCCATCCCCCAAGCATTAACCAAGGCTTCAAGAAAGGGTCAAGCAGGTCTGTTTAATGAGCACCAAAGGTTACCACCCACTTGGTATTGTAGAACAGCCAATCAAACACATTACAATACAGTCAGACACTCCCAGCCAGAGCACACAAACCCCCCCTCTGCCTGTGATATAATTACTAAACACAGTGGGCTCACTTAATTATCACAGGCAGAGAAATACAATATTTATAACTTTAAACGTATACATCACATTCACAAAAAACTTACATTTTCAGAACAAGCATAACTAGGGGACAAACATATAAAAAAATCACCCAAATCGGTTCAGGGGTTCAGGAGATAGGTAAAAGTCACCTTTGACTGACCGCAAGCATGGCTTTCCTGCCAAAAAGAGTTCCTAGATTTGGGCTGTGCGGCCGGTCTAGTCATCCCAGTTCACATATCCTTCGAATGCACGAGCGGGTGCCGTTCGTGCAAATAGTAATGTCAATGCGGCGTTCGAATAGTCCAACGCCGTTCTGCTCCGTTCGAATGGTAAGAATTCAAAAAGAAGGTAAAACTTCAGCGGTGTTCGTGCCTTTGACCGCATTCGAATAAATCAAAATGGCCACCGCCACATGTTTGGTTGTCGAATGGCGGCCACTTCGACAACTTCGGCACTTCGGCTGAATCCAAAGTGCCATAGTAAAGATTGTAGAATTGTGCCAGTTCCATTTAAAGGGCCAGAACAGTCTCCCAGGGACCATAGTCACATGGCAGGAGGCTGGAAATTAGTCCTCTCCAGGCACAAGTGGCGAAGGGCACTTCATCACACCTCCCTTGTAGTTCTGACCGTAGGTCCCCCCCTATTGTTATTTAGGGCCCATACCCGCCACGCAGGGGTGGGGGCCGGGGGGGTGGACATTAGGTCCCCCCCTAATTGTTTTTTATGGCCCCCACCCACCTCTCAGGGGTGGGGGCCAGGGGGAAGGACATTAGGTCCCCCCTTTATTGTTATTTACGTCCCCCACCCGTCGCACAGGGGTGGGGGCAATAGTTTTTTTTTACAGTGAGCAGCCACTACCACGATTAGGGGCTGAATTTACTAATACTGGCTGCTCACTGTTTGCTAGACATGCCCCTACTCGCGGTATTAGTAAATGTGGCTGAAAGACCAATTTAGGTAACCAATTTAGGTCTTTCAGCCTTTTGGCAGATAGCTAATAATATCAGTTGTTTTAATGTTGTTGCTGATTAGAGTAGGTTCCCTACTGAAGCAAAAATGGGGTCTTATCAACTAGGACTTGATGAGATTGAAGTAAAAGTTAAAAATGGTTTGAAACAAGCAGGGGCACACAATCCATGTGCAAAACTGACCCATGCCCCTCCATCCCTCCCTCTTCCCCCCCCTGACATACAGACACTCATACATAAAGAGACACATACATGCAAACATGCAGAGACACATACACACATACATACATAGAGACACACACACACATAGACACATACAAACAGACACATACACACATACATACACACACACACAGACACACACACACAAGACACACATACATACAAACAGACAGGCACACATACATACATACATACAGACAGACAGACAGACACATACATACAGACCCACATACATACAGACAGACATACACACAAGACACACATACATACAAAGACACACACATAGAAACAGACAGGCACACATACATACATACAGACGCACAGACAGACACACACAGAGACATACACACATACATACAGACACACAGACACATACATACAGACAGACAGACAGACACACACACAAGACACACATACATATGTGACTGATGGGCCCGGTCGCAGCTGAGACCCCTGATACCCGTATATGTACATTGCTTAAATAACACTAAAATGACTAATATTGTCTGTGTGCCTGGTCCTGTATGCTTCTGAGGCAATACTGGCTTGGTGATTCTGTACCAGGACAGTATTGTCAGTGTCAATTTGGCATGGGGTTTCTGTTTGTAAGAAACCAGCAGAAAAAAGTAATTGCTGTATAATGAGGGAGAGGGATTCTAAAAAGGTGAGTTAAACAGACACCAAAATCACCCAGGCCACTTAAAGTGTCCCTGTCTGCAGGAGGGGGTGGGGGATATGAGATTGCCACTGGATGCACCTTTGGGATTAAACCATTCAAGAATAGTCGAGCTGCTTAAAGGAAGAGTACCTCCTGGTGCCTCATTGCACCATAACAACTTAATTTGGATTAATGGTGTCTGGAGTGTCCTTTTAAGTCTGTAGGAAGGTTGTCTTGTAAAATGCAATATTTAACACAACACCACCCGAGGTCTTCTCCAGTGATGCTGATTCCAGCCTCCATAATTTGAAATCTCCTCCAGTAAGGCTGTTTCCAGCATCCATAATCTGAGATATCAAGTGTGTTATGATTAAAAAAAAAATTGGGGACACCATTTTGGTTTCTTTAGACCATGATGGCCACATAATATTAACAAAGCTGGATTATTGTCCTGGTTGCACACTTCATCGATACAGCAGGTACTATATAACTGTATTGTCCCCGTCCCATTTTTAATTTAAAATATGCACTTATTTATTTAAACAAGCTAGAGGATTTGTACATTTTGTATTCCTTACCCTATACCGGGTTCATTCTGGATACTAATTTTATAAGTGTACCCCTTAAAAATCCAGAGGAGTCTGTAGTGACAGGAAATCTGATTGTATAATACATAGGATGGACTTTATCTATCCTTACATTAACTTGATACATGTGGCTGCTGATTTAAACAAGACATTGGGACACTAGCTATTTTCAAACATATTTAAATTACACATATTTACTGAAAAAAGTCAAAACACTATAGAAATATATGTATGTTTTATTTTTTAAGTTGTGTTGGTGGAATAATGCATGGCAGAGTTCTTAGGGTTATTAGTGATCTGGATACAATTTGACAGATTAGAATGTGTATTATTAAACTGTTTCTAACATTCAGAAATACTTATTTTAAAAAGAGATTTTATTGACGGACACAAAGGAAATGTGATCTTTGACGTCTGTTTCTTCATTCTTTTTAAAGGATCTGAGCAAATGTACAAAAGTTGTTAAAGAATGATTTGAATATTACAATGTGTAGGTATAAAACATGTATCTAACGTTCAGAAATCTTTCTTAGTGCTATCCTGATGTCTTGGTTTCTTAGACTGTATACTAAAGGGTTAAATAGAGGGGTGAATACAGTAGACAGCAATGATATCATCTTATTGAAAAGCAATGAATGACCTACGAATGGTATCATATACTTGGTTATTAATGTCCCATAGAATGCACCAACCACGAGAAGGTGGGAACTGCAGGTTGAAAATGCCTTCTGTCTTCCTAAGGTGGAAGGCATCCTAAGTATTGTGAGGAAAATATAAATATAAGTCACTACAATAAAACCACAAGGACAAATAAATACTGGGGTGGAGCATACAAAGCCTAGAAATTCCACAAGAGATGAGTCGGAACATGAAAGTTTTTGTAGAGGGGAAAGATCACAAAATATATGGTCAACAATGTTTCCATCACAGAACTGAAATTTAGCTACAAGTGTAACAGCAACAAGGTTTAGGATAAAACCTACCATCCAGGGCAAAGCAGACAGACAGGTGAGCAATATAAAGTCCATGATAGAGATATAACGCAATGGAACACATATAGCCAGGTATCGATCATAGGACATCACTGCGAGCAGGAAACATTCTGTAATGGTAATACCACTAAAGAAATAGAATTGAGTTATACAACCAATAATTGTAATTCTTTTTCCACCATTTAAGATTGCACCCAGAAGGTTGGGGAGAGTATTTGTTGACAAAACAATATCAGTCAATGAAAGATGACAAAGGAAAAAATACATGGGAGAATGAAGGTGATGACTAATTGAAACTAGCAAAATAATCAAAAGATTTCCAGTTAACGTGAAGAGGAAAATACTTAGAAATACAATGAATAACACAATTTTGAAGCTGTGAAGATCTCCAAAGCCAAGAAGAACGAATTCTGTGACAGCCGACATATTTTTTCCAGGCATAATCAGATGGTGGTTCCTCACATGGCACACCGGTATGACTCTTTAAATGCTATAACAGTAAGAAAAAAATACTCTATTAAAGCACAGAATGCCAAGGTTCAACCATGAAATAAAACAAAAGAAAAACAAACAAACAAACAACAAAACTATATTAGAACGTAATTGGGTAGATTGATTTTATTATTACCCGGCCAGGCAATCCAAAAAACCTCAGGTTCTTCCATGTTATTTCAAGACCCTCTTTAGTCCTATCATAATTTACTGTAAAGTCATTATTTATGAAAGTGAAATGGGTGTCTAGTGATAGAGTTACTGGGCTGGTATCATATACTTGGTTATTAATGTCCCATAGAATGCACCCACCACAAGAAGGTGGGAACTGCAGGTTGAAAATGCCTTCTGTCTTCCTAAGGTGAAATGCATCCTACGTATCGTGAGGAAAATATAAATATAAGTCACTACAATAAAACCACAAGGACAAATACATACTGGGGTGGAGCATACAAAGACTAGAAACTCTCTAACTTTCTATCATCTGATCTAATATGATTTTTGATGTATTCCTAACAAAAGAGCATGGCAAAAGGACTAAAACCCCTTCCATGTGACCATGGTGAGCAGTGGCTTACGCACGAACAGTCCAAATGTACAGCATGGATCAACTAAGGAGTAGGATAAAAGAAGGTAAGAGACATACGAAGAAAAAGTGGATAAAAAAAAATCTAATTTTTTTCTTATAATTACAGACAGTAGAATTGAATGGCTTGCTTTCCTTCAACATTAATAAAATAACAGCTAAATCATTTGTTCTACCTGTTTTTATTGGACTAACAGAATTTTGGAACAACAAGATTTCAGGAGATTCTCCCTTTATCAGATAAAGTATTAGAGTTACGGAATGCTTTAGACTTGATATAGGGAGGATTTCCCAAAAGTCTGTCGTTCCAGAATTCTATTACTCCAACAAAAATGGTATTACAAGATACTCTTTACACCTGTTGTTTTAATTATCCATCTTTAATATGACTTATATTCCAACTCCAATGTCCTTGAAAGTGCTAGACAAATAGTATTCTGGTATGATAAAAGAAATATAAATTATTTTGCATTTTAGCATTGTAACGCACAACCTTTACACTAGACTTGCGCACAGTCAAAGCTTCCGGTTCTTCCAACTTAACATGATTTTCAAAATGTTTGATTCTGAAGAAATCAGGGCAAAACCTTTTTGGTTCGATTTAAATATTTGATTTGAAAATATTCTTATCAAAGTGGAAATTGCTGAAATGAAATGAAGGGGAAAAAAGTAGTTTGGCTTTTTGAAATTTCTTGTTCAATGCAAGTTTGATTTGAAAGTCTAATAGTCAAAATCAAACTGAATTGATTGGAAAATCCCTCTTTATACCATCGTCATACATTGTCACACCTGGACAATCTATTTTGCTATGTATAAGTAGCATTTTTTAACCAAAGTCTGTCCCTACCTGACCCAAAGTTATCATTTTACACATGTAGATAAGGAACTATGGATAATTTACAAGAAAATGGTATGTCAACATATTCTATCTGTGAAATGCCTATTAAGTCCACTAGTTTTTCCACAATTTCTCCATCTTATCTAATAATTTTTTTTCTCTCTCTAGACAGTCATACACATAAATATAGTTACTCCAAAAAAATGGGTGGGCAAGGGAATTAAAGTATTTAGATTAAAACAACTAATCTAGAAACCGTTTACCATGGATGTTTTTACAGTAATGCTATTCTCTAACATGTGCATTATGCAGTTCAAACATTTTACAAACTTTACAACTTAGTGAATGACCCTTGTGTTATATAATACACCTTTTAAAAAACTAGTACAAGTATTTGATATTAGGATAAAGGAAAAATTATTAAAATTACACTTTGAAACAAAACGAGTAAGTACATGAGACAATTGTAAGCAAATAGTTACAAGATGACAAGATGCACAATCACAGAAAAATGAAAAACTATTTCCAGAAATAGGGCAGATTTGTCAGTTTAGTCCTTCCTGAAATTAAATAAATGATAAAACCCAGAATCTCTTCCAAAATACACATTGTGTTCATCAGACATCATATCACTGCAAACAACATATTATTCACTTTGTCCGCTGTCTTATCCAGTGCAGTGTAGATACCTATGGTCTTGGGTCCAAAAATGTCAAAATAAGTAAATGAATAAAAACAATAAATTGTTCAATGATGCTGTTTATGCACAGCCAAATACGTGATTGAAATAATGCCAATAAAGCCAGGGATTTTATATTTTCATATAATCCTCAGTGAGAAGCAACGTGCCATGAGTTGTTTAGTAATTAATCCCTCAAGTTCCACAGTTTAGTTGTTACAAATAATAGTTTCATGAGACCAACAAGAAAAAATAAGTACAAAAAAATAGAATCCTAAAGTGTTCAAAACACGTATGTGTTTTCCTCCAGAAATCTAAAACATAAAATAATATTTCATAAAAGTTTTAAAAAATATGAAAATGTTATTTTGGGTTTTATTCTTAAAGGTCTTGATATAGGTCCCTTAGTGAGCAGAAATAGTGGTGGAAATACTGCCGGCGCATGTGGTGCACTGTACCGGGGCACGCATATTACAGTGGTCCATTGGGTGGCCCGCACACTTAGGACAACCTGGTAGGCTTTTGTCAGCAAGGGCCCAGTCAGGTGCTGCGGTCCAATAACAGCACAACCATGCCCACTTCTTGATGCAGCCTGGGAGGAAGTGTGGGAGAAAGGAGAAGAAGACAGAGAGGAGGAGGGCACATATGAGGTGAGCCATCATCTAAATACCATCTACCCCAGCCAGACTCCAGGGAGGCCACCCTCCCAAAAGGGAGTTCCCTACCTTTTGGGAGGGTTGCTTCCCCTTTGATCTGGCTGGGGTAGCTATATACATGTACATTTTGACCAGCATATGTGTCTGTATGTGTGTCAGTGTATTTCTGTGTGTGTCTCTGTGCATTTGTATGCCTGTCAATGTATGTATCTGTGTTTTGTATGTCTGTCAGTGTGTGTTTGAGTATCTGTCTGTATGTCTGCATATGAGGCTGGCTCCTGCCTCCATAATCTGAGGTCTCCTCAAGTAAAGCTGGTTCCTGTCCCCATAATCAGAGATCTCAAGTGTCTTATATGATTGAAAACTTTTTTGGGGACACTACTTTGTTTTTTTAAAGACATGTTTATTTATTAAAACTTTGTATAAGGGGAATTGACCCTAAATGTACCTGGAGGTCTTCTATCCAAAAAGGGGAAACAGCAAATATAAAATAAAAAATGAATGAAATAAACTTATTTTAAATTCATGTATTGAATACAAGCTGGAGCACTTGGATATAACAGTATATGATAATTCCAGCAACAATGTGTTTATGCGTTCAGCTGGACTGGGATACTGTCTGTTAAACTGAATCTGTGTAATAGCGAACAAACACCTAAATATGATCTATTGGTTAGCTGTGTTAACTACTGCTCAGACATTAAATCGCTTGTCAGAATCTGTAATGATAGAGGTAAGTAACCCCTAGTGATTAAGCTTCAAAAACAATCCGTTGTTTTCAGTAAAAAACTTTAAAATTTATTTTCACAACATCATCAATGGTAAAAAATATCAAAAACGTAGTCCAAGCCTCTGATGAAGTGACATCAGTCACGAAACGCGTAAGGCATTTTCGGCACCAGCCGCAACTGTACAGAGATCCAGGAGAAAGCAGACCAACATAGAGTGAGACGCACGAGAAGATTTTCAAACCTATCTTCCCGGTTTTTTTCCCACCGTTACCTCTTGACCGGCCAGAGGCTCAGCGAGGAACCACTCCATTTGGAATTTGCCTATCCCAAAGGACTCTGTAACTATACCCATAGACTTTTTTTATGTACACTTTCTAGATATACTATGTACTACGTTTTTGATATTTTTTACCATTGATGATGTTGTGAAAATAAATTTTAAAGTTTTTTACTGAAAACAACGGATTGTTTTTGAAGCTTAATCACTAGGGGTTACTTACCTCTATCATTACAGATTCTGACAAGCGATTTAATGTCTGAGCAGTAGTTAACACAGCTAATCAATAGATCATATTTAGGTGTTTGTTCGCTATTACACAGATTCAGTTTAACAGACAGTATCCCAGTCCAGCTGAACGCATAAACACATTGCTGCTGGAATAATTATATCCTGTTATATCCAAGTGCTCCAGCTTGTATTCAATACATGAATTTAAAATGAGTTTATTTCATTCATTTTTTATTTTATATTTGCTGTTTCCCCTTTTTGGATAGAAGACCTCCTGGTACGTTTAGGGTCAATTCCCCTTATACAAAGTTTTACTATTCCAGAGCTCTAATGGGGAGCTCATTTACCAGTTGAGGACTTCTTCTTATCATATTCTTATATTTTAAAACTCTATTGAATTAACCATTTTTTCCACTCATCCAGGGTAGATTTTTCCACCCATATCTATATCATATGTTTATTTATTAAGTCAGTGTGTACATGTGTCTGTGTATGTGCATTTGTCATTCAGGGTGTGTATCTGTGTGTGTGTGTGTGTGTGTATCTGTGTGTCGGGCTGTGTGCATGTGTCTGTGAGTGCATATGTGTGTCAGGGTGTGCATCTCTGTGGGTGTGTGTGTTTATATGTCAGCGTGTGTATCTGTGTGTCAGGATGTGTGCATGTGTCAGTGTGTGTATGTGTATTTGTCAGTGTGGGTATGCATATGTGTGTACGGGTGTGTGTCTGTGTGTATTAAGGTGTGTGCATGTGTCAGTATGTGTGAGTGTGTATTTGTTTGTGTGTGTGTATTTGTGTGTATTAGTGTGTGCATGTGTCAGTATGTGTGTGTATGTGTGTGTGTGTGTGTCTGTGTGTGTGTATCTGTGTGTCAGGGTGTACACACTCCACTCCCTGTGAGCGAGCTCATGGGTGGGTGGAACATATAAGTGGACTTATGAGTGGGCCTTATGGGCATACTCACCATCAGGAACTGGGGCCCAGACCTTGAGCTGTGTAAGAGGCCCCCAAAAAATGGAGCTGCTTCCAATTCTCCCAGAACGTTGAATTTTGTGACCACAGTTGCAAACAGCCTCCAGAGGTCCTGTTCTACACCAGACCAGTGGAGCCAAACTGCAGCCCATCATCATCCTCATCTTATTGTAAGTAGGCAATCTAGTATATTATTAGTGACACTAATCTATAATTTACCTCACATTAAAGGGACACTATAGCTTAATGAAGTGGTTCTGGTGTCTATAGCTGGTCCCTGCAGGCTTTTTAATGTAAACATACACTGTGTGCAGCACTGGCGTTAGTTCATATGGCAGATCGTATGGGTGGGGCATTGTGATGTCACATGGGGGGGGGGCGGCAAATTTATATTTTGTCTAGGGCGGCAAAAATCCTTGCACCGGCTCTGATCCTGGGCAGGTGCACCAGTCTACTGGTGACCCACAGGAGGGGAGTGTACTGATTGCACTGCACTCTCCTCCTGCCCAGACCCGTCTTGACCGCAGTGCAAGTGCCCTCTGCCCCTAATTTACAGTGGCTCACACAACAAGCAGTGCCTGGAGCCCTTTGCAGAGACGGAAACAAAGAGGTTCTGCGGCAGCTGGCCGTCCTGCAAGCATTACATTAAACAGCTGTTCCCCATGCAGCCACAGGTGGCGTTGTGCTGGGAGACTGTGATTACTCTTCACTTCCTCCCAGCCTACAGAGCAGTGCATGGGGGAGAGAGGAGGAGGCATGATTTAATCTTGAATAAATCCTCTAAGCAAACCTTTATAAATTTGGGGGGATCCGCTCTGTTTCCACAGTTTATTGGTGTTTACTCTCATCTCTGTATTAATATTGAGGGATGTCTAAGTAGTAACATCAGTGTGTGTCAGCAGGGCCAGCCGTTGGGGTGGGCAAGCTGTGCGGTCACGCAGGGTGCCATGACAACAGAGGCGCCGGGCGGCAAACACAGCTCACAAGTTGGGTACACCAGCATATTTAATTTAAACGATTCGCTGGTGGTCCACTGGTGCGCACCAGCAGTAGGTGCAGTCAGATCATATCCTCTCCCTCGTGGTTCCGGCGCTCAGTTAGTGAGTCGGAGCACAGGCTCAGAGATTCTCAGCCTGTGCTCTGTCAACATTGAAAGTCAGAGCCGTGAAGGAGCGGGTATGGCAAAGAGCTACTGATTAGCATAACATCAATATCCGTTATAAAACCAGAAAAAGGTGGGCATGGATGGTGAACTGATTTGGTGGCGCAATGGGCCACTTGACTGGTTTTGCCCCCCAGGCCTAAGGCTGCCAGCCCTCCCCTGCTCGAAAGCCTACTACCAATTAAGCATATTAGGTGATGTGCATCTCTGTAATGAGAAGGGGTGTGGTCTAATGACATCAACACCCTATATCAGGTGTGCATAATTATTAGGCAACTTCCTTTCCTTTGGCAAAATGGGTCAAAAGAAGGACTTGACAGGCTCAGAAAAGTCAAAAATAGTGAGATATCTTGCAGAGGGATGCAGCACTCTTAAAATTGCAAAGCTTCTGAAGCGTGATCATCGAACAATCAAGCGTTTCATTCAAAATAGTCAACAGGGTCGCAAGAAGCGTGTGGAAAAACCAAGGCGCAAAATAACTGCCCATCAACTGAGAAAAGTCAAGCGTGCAGCTGCCAAGATGCCACTTGCCACCAGTTTGGCCATATTTCCGAGCTGCAACATCACTGGAGTGCCCAAAAGCACAAGGTGTGCAATACTCAGAGACTTGGCCAAGGTAAGAAAGGCTGAAAGACGACCACCACTGAACAAGACACACAAGCTGAAACATCAAGACTGGGCCAAGAAATATCTCAAGACTGATTTTTCTAAGGTTTTATGGACTGATGAAATGAGAGTGAGTCTTGATGGGCCCGTGGCTGGATTGGTAAAGGGCAGAGAGCTCCAGTCCGACTCAGACGCCAGCAAGGTGGAGGTGGAGTACTGGTTTGGGCTGGTATCATCAAAGATGAGCTTGTGGGGCCTTTTCGGTTTGAGGATGGAGTCAAGCTCAACTCCCAGTCCTACTGCCAGTTTCTGGAAGACACCTTCTTCAAGCAGTGGTACAGGAAGAAGTCTGCATCCTTCAAGAAAAACATGATTTTCATGCAGGACAATGCTCCATCACACGCGTCCAAGTACTCCACAGCGTGGCTGGCAAGATAGGGTATAAAAGAAGAAAATCTAATGACATGACCTCCTTGTTCACCTGATCTGAACCCCATTGAGAACCTGTGGTCCATCATCAAATGTGAGATTTACAAGGAGGGAAAACAGTACACCTCTCTGAACAGTGTCTGGAAGGCTGTGGTTGCTTCTGCACGCAATGTTGATGGTGAACAGATCAAAACACTGACAGAATCCATGGATGGCAGGCTTTTGAGTGTCCTTGCAAAGAAAGGTGGCTATATTGGTCACTGATTTGTTTTTGTTATGTTTTTGAATGTCAGAAATGTATATTTGTGAATGTTGAGATGTTATTTTGGTTTCACTGGTAAAAATAAATAATTGAAATGGGTATATATTTGTTTTTTGTTAAGTTGCCTAATAATTATGCACAGTAATAGTCACCTGCACACACAGATATCCCCCTAAAATAGCTAAAACTAAAAACAAACTAAAAACTACTTCCAAAAATATTCAGCTTTGATATTAATGAGTTTTTTGGGTTCATTGAGAACATGGTTGTTGTTTAATAATAAAATTAATCCTCAAAAATACAACTTGCCTAATAATTCTGCACTCCCTGTACATACAAATACACCCCTACATGCACACATATACAAAAACATGCTTACATTCTAATGCACAAACACTGCTCACATATAAAACCCTGCGAATATGGGCAAATGGTAGATCCAACCCTGTTATAGCATTGATGGAGTTGTGCAACAGATGGGGATTCTCTTGCACTAGGGTGGCCAAAAAAACTTTCTTTCACGAGGGCCCTCTCTGCATTAGTTATGCCACTACTTGAGAGAGTGGAACCAGTGAATCTGGTTCCTCTCTCCATAATCTGAGGTCTCAAGTGTCTTATATGATTGAAAACTTTTTGGGGGACACCACTTGCTGGCCACATATCAATGCCATAGCTGGATCATTGTCATGTTGCCCAACCTCATAAATACTGCAATTATTATATATCCATATTGTCACAGGCCCATTTTAATTTAAAAGTGTGTTTATTTATTTAATTATTATATCTATAGGATTTGTACATTTCGTATTTCTTTACCGGGCTCTTTTTGGACACAAGTTTTTTAAGTGGAGCCCTTTAAACTCCAGTCTGCAGTGAGAGTAAAGCTGATTGCATTTTGCATAGAAAATACTTTACTTATAATTACATTAACTTACATGTGATTGCTGATTGAAATATGACATTGGGACAAATGCTAATTTTCCTACATATTTAAATTACACATATTTATAAAAAAAAAAATTCAATAAATTGGAGGCAAAACGCTATAAAAATATATGCATTTTTCAACAGAGAGTGTTGTTAGTGAATGATCTGGATAAAAATTGAGATTATAGGGCGGCTTGCTGGTTAATGAAGTAGGATGCAATTTGCAGAGACTTCACACTCCAGCCCATATAGCCACTTATCAAAGCTCTCCTGCCACATAAAATGGGTAAAACTCAATGTCTGTTGACCGCTTGACCTGAGACGAGCATCAGGTCCCATTGATGATTTCTTGTCCAACCCTGACAGATTCTGACACAGACGGCTGGCTGGCAAAATGGTGCCGGCTTCCAACGGCACTAAAAGCTTAGCAAACTCCCTGCCTGGCTTACTGCATGGTGAAACCTTAACACAGATCTCTGCTGAGCTGGCAATAATCTCTGCCAACATGCTCACTAGAGAGAACAATACAAGCTTGGTGGCCCAACTACACTCAGCTATAAGGGAAGAGATATTGGAATCATAGCCCTCGAACAAAGTGTCTCAGAACTCAAGGTCAATAACCAACATGCTGCCCAACACCTACAAGTAGTGGATATGGCAACATTCCGGTTAGGCTCAGTTCTTCAGGACCTTCTCAGACAAGTGGAGGATCTAGATAATCAAGAACTGGGTAATAATATATGCATTAGAGGCCTACTGGAGACTGAGGGTGAGGCCCTCGTGGACACGCTGACTAACCTGTTTGCAGATCCTTGGTGAAGAGGCCCCGGACATGTAACACATTGAAAGGGCCCACAGAGTGCTCCATCCCACTGAAGTTATGGTTTGCCTTGGGATGTGATATGCTGCCTTTTACCGTTTCAACTCAAGGATGTGATCATGAGAGCAGCCAGGCCACAAGCCTCTATTACCTACCTAGACGCACAAGTAATTCTATATCAAGATCTCTCCTTGTTTACTCTGGATGCCTGCCAGGACCTAAAACCTCTTACCCTCCTGCTGCAACAGCAGAGGATCCCCTATAAGTGGTGCTTCCACGATTTGACAGTACATGGACCCCTCCATCATCCCTTTGATGCAGTGCAGTTGTCCTGTCCCTTAGCAGAAAAACACTCCTAAAGCATAATGTTTCCACCTCCATGTATAACAGTGGGGATGGTGTTCTTGGGTCATAGGCATCATTCCTCCTCCTCCAAACACGGCAAGTTGAGTTGATGCTAAAGAGCTTGATTATGGTCTCATCTGACCACAACACTTTAACTCAGTTTAGCTCTGAATCATTTAGATGTTTATTGGAAAACTTCAGATGGGCCTGTACATATGCTTTCTTTAGCAGGAGGACCTTGCGGACGCAGTGTGTTACCAATTGTTAACAAGATCCTCCTGTGACGGACCGCTGGCCCTTCGACTGAGTACCTCTGCCAATCGATGCTCCTAGTGCTTGCCGGGGACTCCAAGCACTCCAACTGACACCATCAGCACTGCATACCCCACTTCCAGTGATGCAGCTGCGCCGGGGTCTCGCCGTCCCTCACCGACCCTGGAACCAAGGCCAGGATCCAGCTTGCAGTGGGCAGACCTCTCTTCCTCCAGAGAGTGTAGCAAGAACAAGAACAGCTCTTACAAGAGCTTACCCTGGGCAGTATAGTGTGATTATAGCAATCCCCAGAGTGTAGTTATCCCATCCCCCAAGCATGAGCCAAGGCTTCAAGAAAGGGTCAAGCAGGTCTGTTTAATGAGCACCAAAGGTTACCACCCACGTGGTATCGTAGAACAGCCAATCAAACACATTACAATACAGTCAGACACTCCCAGCCAGAGCACACAAATGCTCCTCTCTGCCTGTGATATAATTACTAAACACAGTGGGCTAACTTCATTATCACAGGCAGAGAAATATACAGTTTTACACAATATTCATAACTTTAAACGTATACATCACATTCACATAAAACTTACATTTTCAGAACAAGCATAACTAGGGGACAAACATAAAAAAAAATCACCCGAATCGGTTCAGGGGTTCAGGAGATAGGTAAAAGTCACCTTTGACCGACCGCAAGCATGGCTTTCCTGCCAAACATAGTTCCATAGATTTGGGCTGTGCGGCCGGTCTAGTCATCCCAGTTCACATATCCTTTGAATGCACGAGCGGGTGCCGTTTGTGCAAATAGTAATGTCAATGCGGCGTTCGAATAGTTGAACGCCGTTCTGCTCTGTTCGAATGGTAAGAGTTCAAAAATAAGGTAAAACTTCAGCGGTGTTCGTCCTGTTGACCGCATTCGAATTAATCAAAATGACCTCCGCCACGTGTTCGATTGTCGAATGGCGGCCACTTCGACTACTTCGGCACTTCGGCTGAATCCGAACTGCCATAGTAAAGATTGTAGAATTGTGCCAGTTCCATTTAAAGGGCCAGAACAGTCTCCCAGGGACCATAGTCACATGGCAGGTGGCTGGCAATTAGTCCTCTCCAGGCACAAGTGGCAAAGTAACTGAGTTGCATAAAAGTTTTCTTTTCATAACTTTAATTGTATCAATAAAACGAATAGCAATTAATAGATAGTATCTAAAATTAAAAACCATGAATATCTATTGTTTCAATAACTTTGTACACCTCATTTTTCTTGGTGGTTGGGTGTTGTTGGTGTATTTGTAGTTGAAGTGGAAGAATCAGCTGACTCTAATGAATTAATTAAAACCAATCCTTCTTCTGGGGATGTAATTGTATAGCTATTGCTGTCTATTTTTAAATGGATCTTAACAGGATAGCACCAATTATACTTTTGTATTTCTATTGCGTAATTCCATAGTTAGATCTTGAAATTCCTTTCTTTTTTGCATTGTGTATGGAGAAAAGTCCTGAGATATCTTAGCATGCTGAAATTCCCTTGGCAAGGTAGAGTTTATGAGTGCTGAAAGAAATTAATCTTTAATATTATTAATTTAAGAATTAATTTTGCCATTACATGTTTGGGGGCATCCTATGGTGCAGTATTAGGCTTAGGAAGCCTAGGAATTATCTAGGAATTATGCCTTGTAAGTTGTCTTTTAATTTATTCGGTTGGATTGTATCCAGAATGCCCCGAATGCGTTGGATGTTCCTGCAACTTCGGTCTTCTAAGTCTGCTCTCTTACAATTCGCAGCTTTTAGTTGTAACTCTATAGACCGAATTTGGTTGATGAAATCTTTTTGCACATTCGGTCCGACATAATGGATACATTTGTCGAGTTTCCATCTCAGATCCACCTTCATTTTCTGACATATTGACTGGAGGAGTTCCCAAATCCAAAACGCTGATGGCGGTGGCCAGGGGAGTGTTGTGAGTGACGGAGGTGGATGGCCGATGGAGGGAGGGATTTCAATGGACAGTACTTGAGGTGATATAGGTCTGCTTAATGTTTTTCTGTAGATTTTTTTATAACATTTTCAGATTGTTTTCCTGATATTATTTCTATCTCCATTTTTTCATTTATGTTTTTTTATAGATGTGTCAGCAAATTTTCTTGATGGTTTAAATAATCTGGCAGTTGACAATTGAACCAGTGAATGGGCCCAAGAGCCTCCTGTGGTGTTAATATACGATTTTCCATCCGATTGTGCAGGTGTACATATATATGAATTTATGTTATTTTTGTATAGTGTTAGGGGTAGTTAAATGCTTACAGGACCACTATAGGCACCCAGACCACTTCAGCTTAATGAAGTGGTCTCGGTGCCAGGTCAGTCTAGGTTTTACCCTGCCTGCTGTAAACATAGCAGTTTCAGAGAAACTGCTATGTTTACATATGGGTTAATCCAGCCTCTAGTAGCTGTCTCATTGACAACCGCTAGAGGCTCTTCTCACTGTGATTTTCACAGTGAGAAGACGCTAGCGTCCATAGGAAAGCATTGAGAATTCTTTCCTATGGACTGGCTGAATGCGCGCGCGGCTCTTGCCGCGCGTGCGCATTCAGCCGATGACGTCGGAAGGAGGAGCAGAGTCACCAACACCGCGGGAGCCCGGCGCTGGAGAAATGTAAGCGTTTAACCCCTTCCTCCCCCTAGAGCCCTGCGGGAGGGGGGCCGTGAGGGTGGGGTCACCCTCAGGGCACTATAGCTGCCAGGAAAGCGAGTTTGTTTTCCTGGCACTCTAGTGGTCCCTTAATATGGACAGTTTATTCCATGTGTCGCTTGAACTCTTTCAAACAGCACCTCTGAAGAAGTGACCCTTAGAGTCACGAACTGCATAATGTTGCATCAATCTTCACTATCTGGAAACTTTCAGCACAGTGGAATGCACATCAAGCTACAGTGGAACGCACTCTGTGATCGTCTAAAAAGCCGTTGTACATCTCGGACTCCCAGCTGTCTCCCAAGCCGGCACAAAGGAGACAGTCTTATAGGAGCATCCCAGTTGTTAGGACTAAGAATATTTGAGCGTACCCTACATTGCTGCACAATCTGTGAGTGAATTATATTTATTTTATGTGTTCAATAAATTGTCCAAAGGTCTTGGCATTGTCTATTTTAGTCAGTCCATCTGATGGTGGTGTATCTGAAGAAATGATCCCAGTTCTCTTGGTTCTCTGATTTATTAAAGAGACTTTATACGCTTTTATTTTATGTATCAAACAATTATCATTTTTGGATTCTAGTTTTGATACTACATCATACAGCTCAGAAGGCAGGCTCCCTAGCTGTTTCCATAGCAGGAATTCTCTGCTTAGCATTCATACAAGCGGTTACATGTTGGACTTTCGGACTAACTTGCTAATACATTGTTGCTGCTCTTTATATCTATTCTCATTTGGACCCTTAGTCTATTTCATTAGTTGGATTCTACTAGAACTATTGTCTGCACTTTATTAATTTCCCACTACTCACTGTTTAGTCGATATACACCTCAGACCATTTAGTTTGCTAGTGATTTATTCAGCCTTTTCTTTTGATCTATTTATATTATATACTATTTTGTCTAATGCTATTTATTTATTTATTCATTAAGCGATTCTTTATTTACATCTGTATCTACTCCTGGTAAATTTACTAGATTTTGGTATTTTTACACATCATTTTTATGTTTTAAGTTTTATTTGTTTTCAAACAGTTAGTACAACAATAACAGTGCATAGGTGCATTAAATACATTAAATACAATGCAGAGGTACATGAAATACAATGAGTTGAATCGTTGTAAACTCCAAAGATATAGTGATAAAGCTTGGTGCGGATCATTAACATATTTTCTTTGTACCACTTTTGAACAATACACTTAGTAGGTTACGACAATATGTCTGAAGTTGTGGTCATTAAACAAAACTGTTTGGTTCGACCATAATATGATACAATACATTTGCTTATTGAGTTCTTGAAATTATCAACAGTATGAGCCTAGATTTGTTCTAGGTCTAGATTATAACAGTCGAGAGGGAAGTAGCGTGTATGTGTAAATAAGAGTCGGGTAATGTCTGGTTGTGTTCTTTTGGTTTTGAGTGTTAGCTTTTCGTACTATGGTTCTCTATGTGTTCTCTGTCCTTTGGTATTAGAGTAACTCGTCTGGCCATTCCGGTTGAATGTATTTTCAGGAGTTAGGAGTCCTATTATTTTGTGTCCTGTGTGGAGTAACAAAGTTGTTCCACGGTTCCCATATCTTAGTGAATTTCCCATAGTTCCCAAATTTGGCGCTCGTCAGTGCTTCCATTTGTTTAATATCCTCCACCCTCAATATCCATTGCCTTATCAAGGGGGGTTTTGGTTGTTTCCAATATTTGGGTATGAGTTGTGTAGCCGCCATGGCTAAGTCAATATTTATTTTATGTTTATTCTCTATGATTTTCATGCAGGACAATGCTCCATCACACGCGTCCAAGTACTCCACAGCGTGGCTGGCAAGAAAGGGTATAAAAGAAGAAAATCTAATGACATGGCCTCCTTGTTCACCTGATCTGAACCCCATTGAGAACCTGTGGTCCATCATCAAATGTGAGATTTACAAGGAGGGAAAACAGTACACCTCTCTGAGGTTGTGGTTGCTGCTGCACGCAATGTTGATGGTGAACAGATCAAAACACTGACAGAATCCATGGATGGCAGGCTTTTGAGTGTCCTTGCAAAGAAAGGTGGCTATATTGGTCACTGATTTGTTTTTGTTATGTTTTTGAATGTCAGAAATGTATATTTGTGAATGTTGAGATGTTATATTGGTTTCACTGGTAAAAATAAATAATTGAAATGGGTATATATTTGTTTTTTGTTAAGTTGCCTAATAATTATGCACAGTAATAGTCACCTGCACACACAGATATCCCCCTAAAATAGCTATAACTAAAAACAAACTAAAAACTACTTCCAAAAATATTCAGCTTTGATATTAATGAGTTTTTTGGGTTCATTGAGAACATGGTTGTTGTTCAATAATAAAATTAATCCTCAAAAATACAACTTGCCTAATAATTCTGCACTCCCTGTATATGTAACAGAGAATGACAAGGTACGCAAAAAATATTCTTGACCCAATAATAGTAGTTAGATTTCTATTTGAATCAATAGACTGCTAATAACTCACATCTTAATTATCTTTTTATTATCTTGAACTATGTTTTTCCAAAATAGTAGGCATTTCTTTAAATCTTTCTTAACACAAAGAATTCCAGTTCTTTATTGTTTTATTCCATAATCACCCTTTCAAATATGTGTGATGTCTTGTCCTTTGTGCATTCCTGCTAATTAATAGGTTACCAGGGCACTGTTTGTAATGTGTTGTGACATGTTACCTATTTGGTAGCGCTACTAGAGATAAAAAGAGCTGTACTGAAGCAATTTTGCAGCTTAAAAACCACTCCAGACACATAAATAACTTTAGCTTGCTGAAGTGCTTTATGTGTTAAAGGGATGCTATAGTGTTAGGAATACAAATCAGTAATCCTAACACTATAGAGCCCTCTGCCCCTCCTCCTCCCCCCCCCACCCCCCGCATCTCAAAGGCTTAAAAACCCTCTAGTCAAGTACCTGATGCGATGTCCCTCGACGTTGGGACAGTGCTCCACCTCTTCAGACATCATCCAGTGTGGGGGCTAATTCGCATGCATGGCAAGCATCGCGAGTACATTAGGTCATCCCTATAGGAGAACATTGCTTCAATGCTTTCCTATAGGGATTTCACTGACACTGGATGTCATCATGCAGAACATAAGGACGTCCAACGTCCGTTAAGGGACCAAAAGACCGTTAGCAACCAGAAATTGCCTCTATTGGCTGTTTGATTGACAGCCACTAGAGACACAGAAGTAGAAAAACACAGGCAACGCTCCAGGATCAAGAAGGTAGGTTTATTTCTTAAATAACCCTCAACCCCAATTAAACTAATTAATGAATTGCATCACATCTCAATTAATCACATATAGAGAGTAAACTCTAAAACATGACATGGAGTCTTATAAAAATCCTGAATAGTACATCATAGTCCAACAGGTATAATAACCAACTTCATCTTAAAGGTACAAAACAGAATATAAATTGTTGTGACATTATGAAAAAACAGGAAATAGGCATCCTTAATCGTATAAGTCAGCAGGTCAGCAGTACGTCAGAACTGAATAAGGAGTCAAAAGACCACTCTACTGCAAATTACCATAAATTAGAGGACAAATCTGACTTCAATATAGAATGAACCATTTAGTTGATATTCCATATATTTTATATATGGTCTGACCAATTGCCAACGAATATCACCTAGTATATGAAGTGTCAATGTAAACACACAAATGAAATCAAAAATAGTTATATGAGATATAAAATCACAATATAGAAAATTAAATGTATATATTACGGATAAGACAGATATTCCTTATGTGTAACTGCCATGATCCAGGTGGTCACAAAAGGGTACGACTTTGCTTCGAATAGCACTAAAACCAATGGATATATTATGATTATGTTCCATAAAATGGGCAGGTATAGGTAGTTCTCTCTGTCTAGTTCTAATGGTGGATTTGTGCTTATTGAGTCTCTTCCGGACTTTCACAGTGGTCTCTCCTACATAGAGAAGGCCACATGGGCACTTAAGGACTTAGACAACATAGCTCAACTCACAGGTAAAATATTTCTTAATATTATACGGACAATCAGTTTGGGGATGAAGAAATGTGTCACCTTTAATGATGGCGTTACTAGATTAAAGCCTTAGTCCTGCAACATAATTACTGCAGTTTCTCAAAAACTGCAATGATTTACATCACAGGACTAAATGGGACAATGTATCCACTCCAGACTACTTCAACAAAATTAAGTGTTCTGTGTGACTATAGTATCCATTTTTTTTTCTATTTTGAATAAAGTGCAGATTTCAATTAAAATTTGAACTTTTATAAAGTAACCTTGTTACATCACCTTGGCATTCAATCAGACAACCCATCATGATACTTACTGGTTTCGTTAGCTCAGCTAAATTCAAGAGGCAGCAATTGCCCAAAGTACATGCCTTGTAAAAAAAAAAAAAAGAGGAATCTCAATGTATCCTTCTTAGCAAAATATTTTATAAATAAATTAAATAAAACAATTTTAATAATGAGGAACCATTGGCCCATTTTTAATTTGTAAGTGTTGTTAGCTTAAGCAAATAAACTATCTTTAAAATTACATTATTTCCCCTCCTTTCTTATTTAACATTGATTGAGTTCTTCTCTGTTGCAGAATTAATAGACATAATTCCATTTAAACTCCAGACATGACTGGAATTTAGTTTACATCATAAAAACAATATTAGATCGGCATTTGCTGGTGCTGACTAGCCCAAGATAATATATATTTTTTTTTCTATAGATTGTTATTCAAGGATATCTAATACATTTGAATAATGTAAAAATAGAGAAATGTATTTTTAAGGTTATTTAATTGAAGGCAGACACAATAGAATTGTCAGTTTTTATTTATTCCTTAATATCTTTTCAGTGGAGTGAGGAAAAGCAACAAGACAACAATTTGGAGACATTTTCAGAGTTTAAACGTCTCTAATGTTCAGAAATCTTTCTTAGTGCTGCCCTGATGTCTTGGTTTCTTAGACTGTATACTAAAGGGTTAAATAGTGGGGTAAACACAGTATGCAGCAATGATATAATCTTATTCAGAAGCAATGCATGACCTATGGATGGTATCATGTACTTGGTTATTAACGTCCCATAGAATGCACTAACCACGAGAAGGTGGGAACTGCAGGTGGAAAAGGTTTTTTGTCTTCCAGTTGTAGAAGGGATCCTAAGTATTGTAAGGAAAATATGAACATAAGTCAATATGATAAAACCACAAGGACAAATAAATACAGGCATGGAAGAAACAAAGGCTAGAAGTTCCACCAGAGACGTGTCTGAACATGAAAGTTCTTCGAGAGGGGAAAGGTCACAATATATATGATCAATGATGTTTCCATCACAGAACTGAAAGTTGGATATAGGTATGATACCTAATATATTCAAGATAAATCCTAACATCCAGGGCAAGACAGACAGACAGGTGCACAATGTAAAGTCCATGATAGACATGTAACGCAATGGGACACATATAGCCAGGTATCGATCATAGGACATCACTGCAAGCAGGAAGCATTCTGTTATACTTATACCACTAAAGAAATAGAATTGAGTAATACAACCAATAATTGTCATTCTTTTCCCGTCATGTAAGATTGCTCCCAGCAGGCTAGGTAAAGTATTCGTTGTGAGCACAATATCAGACATTGATAAATGACAAATAAAGAAGTACATGGGAGAATGAAGGTTATGGCTGATTGAAACTAACACAATGATCAGAAGATTTCCAGTTACTGTGAACAAGAAAATGTTAAGGAATATGATGAAAATTAAAATGTTGAAGCCGTAAAGATTTCCAAAGCCTAGAAGTATGAGTTCTGTGATTCTCGATTCATTTTTTCCAGGCATAGTCCATTCAAGGTTCTTGACTGCATGCAGATAAGACACCTTAGATTCAATAAAATTATAAAAAAATATATATTATTTTAACGTGTTGAGCAGCAAGGTAGAGAAAATAATTCAGACACATAATTCAGTTATCACAGTGATAATTTGATTCATTTCATAGACACCATGACTATAAAAAAAAAAATAGATGGATCTATTTAACATATTTATTTTGTAAGGAATAATATTTTCTTGATTAAAAGTGTTTCCCCTAAAAAAATATGTTTATGTATTTTCCAAGTTTTTCATTTTTCATTCAATAGTTAGACAAAAGTAAAATCGCCAAATCATTTTCAAGAAAGAGGTTTATTAGAAAATTAATTGCAACATTAACATTTTTAGCAGTGAGGAAATTCTAACATCTAAACTGGATAAAAATCAAGACACAAATAAAACATTAATATTTCTCGCTAACTATTAGTCTCATTGGTTTCGACCTTAAAGAATCTTACACATCGGTCCTGGAATTTTCTGAATTTAACTATGAGGTCATTTGAAAGAGGATATGTAGCTAGAAAAAATATGGTTTGTGCGGATTTGAAACCAAATGTACTTATATCTGTTTTTTGGGATAATCAGAATTACCTTGTGTAAACTTTGTTAATTTTAATTTCATCATTAGACAATCTAGGTTTCTGTACAGATAAAATCTACAACATTAAAGGATATTTCACATTTAATCCTGCCTTTGTCCGTTTACCTAATAAACCATCCATTCAGTAAACTATACTTTGATAATTCAAAAAAGTGAAAGGTACGTGTCTTCCTAAATCATTTCTCTCAATGGACGGCCAGTGATAGAATCCAGGAACTCAGCAATATCAATATATTGATGATATATATAAAGTATTATCACATGGCAATGCCTAATGTGCAGTTAGCTCGGTAAATGAATGAATAAACACAGATTTTAAAGTCCACTAAAAAGAAAAACAGAGTTTTTTTTCTAAGAAATAATGTAATCTAGATTCCCTGAAAAATTCTTTCCTGCATAGATTTTTTTAAAAAGCAATAAATGTCAGGCTGCAAGTACCGAGAGAGATTGTAACAGGTCATGTCAGTACGACATGAATTTCAACTATCAACAGTACAACACGGATGCCAACTCCCAGTACGAAGTTCTAGCCATAGGCAACATTCCTGGCCTCCACGTAACACGCAGTATGGCAGACAGAATGGCAGCAGAGATGGGGACTACACTGGATGCAGGATATTAATGTTATTGTTTAGTTATTGTCATATCATGTGAATAAAAATCAAAAAGAATATATTTGTAACATAATTTAATAAAACGTTGAGTGGAAAGACAGATTATTGGTTTGCATTGTTTGTTTTGTACTATGCAAGTCATCATCATACAAAATCTCTGTACAGTTTAATGGGTTGTGACATTAACTAGAATTTAGAAAGGTAAAAGCATTTTAAACTTAGTATTTTAAGTTTGGTTATAATTTCTTGAAATTTGGAGTTAATTAATAAATCCCTCAGACTCACAGAGTTATTCACTAAAATGTGAATTAAAAAACAAATAGTTTATTTGATGCCAAAATAACTGATTTGTAATTAAAAAAAAATCAAGATAATTATTTTTTGCAGCTAAATTTTGCAATTGTGTTTTTAATTTACCACCATATGTAGTTTAGAGAATTAAACCCTATAAGGCACTCAGCCTTATTGTCTAAAAAGCAAGTGCCAGTAATTCAAATTGAACTTAAAATTTATGACAAAATAACGAAACTGAAAATGCAGAGTTTTTCTCATTTAGCATTACATTTAAATTTCACTTTCAATTAAACATCAAATTGCCATGAATTTAAATCTTATTTGCAAAATACTCCCTTCACCAGTTTTCAGCAATCAGCAATTTTTGGCAGCATTTTATTTAGATTTCAGAACTCAGAACAGATAGTTCAGTGTTAGTGAATAGAATAAAGACATGGGAGACTACAAATACAATACTAAACAAAACGTGAAAATACATTGTATTAAAACTATCTTAATGACAGAGGGATATGAACTGGCATTTATGCCAGTTCATATCCCTCTATCATTAAATAATTAAAATAGTACACAGCGATATATTTTGTTGAACTCAATATTCTATTATTTTTCCCTGGGCATTCTTAAAAAAAAAAAAAAGAGAAATCTCAACACATTCTTTACATTAAACAAGTTTTTAAACAAATAAGTAAAATTACTTACCAAATATTTCTTAAAAATCTGGTTACAGTATGCAGGGAAAGGAGCAAAAGTATCCTGTGATTATTTTTTTCTTTTCTTTTTAAACTGTAAATTATCAGAAATAAGATACAGTGTAAAGTTGGAGCTCCATCACAGCCAGATATGGGAATCATGTTAGGAGCTCCTTAGATCCCATTTTATATTTTATACTGTTTATGCCAAGGGAGTTTAGCAGAAGGTCCCTATAGTCCTGGAGTTTAGGTTGTTTCATACAGATTAAAGAAAAAGACAGGTTAGGT
Organism: Pelobates fuscus; assembly: GCF_036172605.1. NCBI lineage: Eukaryota > Metazoa > Chordata > Amphibia > Anura > Pelobatidae > Pelobates > Pelobates fuscus. The sequence goes on from NC_086321.1 coordinate 375,397,109, forward strand.
TGTTAGAATCTTAACAGTTAAAGTTACACTCCAGGAGCAAATACACCTTCATGTATTTATATAAATGTTGGTCTAAAACAGGCTTCCCCAAACTCTGGCCCTCCAGATGTTGCTGAACTACAACTCCCATGATTCTCAGCCTATCTATTTAATTCATAGAATCATGAGAGTTGTAGTTCAGCAACATCTGGGCGGGCCGTAGTTTGGGGAAGCCCGGTCTAAATAATTAGCTGTATTTCTTTGCGTGCTCTTTATATATTGTTTTTTTCAAACAAAGAAAATTGTAATATTCTTCATCTTAACCATGTGTTCCACAATCAAGAAAACTGCTTTTTTTCCGATTTTCTGTAAGAATAATCAATGTTCATTATTGCATGGTCATTATTTTTGAAAACGGAAACATAGTCTTTCGGGTACTCGGCCACTTTTTATTATTATTATTATTATTATTGCAATTTATATAGCGCCAACAGATTCCGTAGCGCTTTACAATATCATGAGAGGGGATTTAACTATAAATAGGACAATTTCAAATAAACTTATAGGAACAATAGGTTGAAGAGGACCCTGCTCGATCGAGCTTACATTCTATAGGAGGTGGGGTGTAAAGCACATTAGGACAGGAATTTGTAATCAAATAAGGTGGATTGCCCTTTAGGAGAGGGCAAGTGACAGGTATGTGAGGTATTGGTTAGTCTTGGAGGCCATAAGCTTTCCTAAAGAGGGTTTTAAGGCACTTCTTAAAAGATGCAAGACTAGGTGAGAGTCTGATGGTGGTAGGCAGGCTATTCCATAGGAAGGGAGCCACCCGCGAGAAATCCTGCAAGCGCGAGTTGGCCGTACGAGTGCGGACAACGGACAGGAGGTGGTCACGGGCAGAGCGGAGAGACCGAGAAGGGACATACCTATGGATCTGTGAGGAGATATAAGAGGGGCTAGAGTTGTTCAGCGCTTTATAGGTGTGAGTTAGTACCTTGAATTGACTCCTATAGCATACAGGAAGCCAATGTAAGGACTGGCAGAGGGGTGAGGTGTGAGAGAAACGACTAGAGAGGAAAATCAGTCTAGCAGCAGCGTTCAACTTTTCAATGTGTTTTCGGGTAACGTCTACCGTGATCATCCTTTGTTTGACCATTCACTTCATTTTCTGAGGTCCGGATCTCGTCTGAACATTAAACCTCAGCATTATTTTTCATCAGAAAGGATTTTTGATACATAGAAGGCATACTACAGATCAGTGCAAGTTTGTCTTTCATCAGCTCTATATGTCATAAAAGTCACAAGCTTGTGTTTCATAACGTTTCTAGTGTTAGGATAATATACCAAATATGAAGGACGGCTTTTGTCATTGGTCAACAAGGATTTCAATGTCAGACTTTGAATCTAACGTTTTTCTGTCATACTTATACGTGAAACATTCTGACCCAAAAATCCTCATATTTGAAAGGTTAGGTATTTTGCCTGTTAACATTCCTCTAGATGGTTAATAAAACATCTGTTTTGGATCCAAGCAGTTGCCATTACTGCACTTGTCCATAGTCCCTTTGGCAAATTATTTTTGATTAACAGACATTCTTCATACATCGTCCCTCCCCCCCACACCCACCCCTATTATTGGATAATATAACACAGATACATACAGATATATACAGATACATACAGGGACACACATGCTAATACACACACACACACACACACACATAATGACACACATTCAGATACACAGAATGTCACTTCTACAGATAAAAACACTGACACACATACAGATACACTGACACACATGCGGATACGCAGACACACATGCGGATACGCAGACACACATGCGGATACGCAGACACACATGCGGATACGCAGACACACATGCGGATACGCAGACACACATGCGGATACGCAGACACACATGCGGATACGCAGACACACGCGGATACGCAGACACACATGCGGATACGCAGACACACATACACTGAATAACATGCATATAGATACAAACAGTGACACATACAGATACATAGAGGCACACACTGACACACATGCAGACAGATACACATACAGACACACATGCAGAAAAACAGATCCACATACAGACAAACAGACACAAATACACATACAGACATACAGACATACATATAGACACATATGCAGATACACATACAGACACTTATGCAGACAAACAGATACACACACAGTAACACAGAACACACAGAAACATATACAGGCACACATATAGACACATGCAGATGCACAGACACACTTAATGACAAACATTCAGATACACAAAATGAAACGCATACGGATATAAACAGTAGCACACATAAAGATACATAGAGGCACACACTGACACACAAGCAGACAAACAAATATACTGTGGCGGGTCGCCAGTATATCACCGCCATGGATTCCGTTTCCCAAAATAACGTCGTGTAAACACTCATAAATGGAAATATCACTGATATGGCCTTTCCCCCCACACATTAGTCGAGACTGAATGCTGGGAGCAGAACTGTTTAATGCAGGAAAAACTTCAGAATTTATACATACAGTAAACTCCTCCCCTGTGCCTGAGAGATAATTGAGTGAGGAAACTTACAACTCAATTATCTCCCAGGTACAGAAAAATATAAAAAAATTTAAACACCCCAAAAGTACCCTCAATATCCATAGAAAACCCCTCGAGAGTCACTTCCCTGGATAACGCTGATCTGAGTGCTTAACATATCCAAAAAGCACTCAGATCAGTTTGGTGGTTTGGAATTTCCATCGAGGTAAAGTTTTGACCGGCCGGCCATGAGGTAAAAGCCCAAAATAGTTCCAGAAAACATATCATACACAATATGATACACAGAATGACACGCATACAGATATAAACCGTGACACACATACAGATACATAGGGGCACACACTGACACACATGCAAACAGATGCACATACAGACATACTGATACCCATACAGATAAACAAACACACATACAGACCCACATGCAGACAAACACATACACAGACAAAGATACACATAAAGACACACATGCAGACAAAGAGATATACATACAGACACACATGCAGACAAACAGATACACATACAGAAAAACATGCAGACACACAGACACATGCAGACACACACACATACAGATATATGAATAGAGTAAGGAGCACAACCATAAATATGTATGTACAAGAAAAATCTTTATTACATAGGTACATACTATTGCAATATCTCTTTAAATATGAAGCTAAAGATACAAAGTCATAATGCTGTAAAGAATCTACCAGAAAAGATTCTGGACATATATAACCGCACAATGCGTAATATGTAAATGAAAACAATCTGTAGCATAAACAAACCAATATAATGCTAGTACAATCCAAACCCACAAAAAAAAGATAAAAAAATATAAGATAATACCAAAACCATACCAGACCTAGTGAGAAGCAGGGACAGAGTCAATCAAAAAAGCCCCCTAGGGGCACACACTGACACACATTCAAACAAATGCACATACAGACATACTGATACCCATACAGATAAACAGATACACATACAGACCCACATGCAGACAAACAGATACACAGACAAAGATACACATACAGACACACATGCAGACACACACATGCAGACACACACACATACAGAAACAGATGCAGACAGACACATGGATATAAAGATACAGACATTCACACACACACACAAACTGTTAAAAGTTGTAGTCACCATCTTGTTTCCTACCTTTAGGTGCAAGTGGGTGACTTCACTGGGGTCCAGTGGCTGCCTAATTCTGATGGGAGTCAGAGCTCCCAATCTAACTCCCTCATTTTCTTCCCCGGTGCTCACCTCCCACACAGCTGTTAGCTGGGAAGAAGTCACAGCTTCCTCCCAGCTCTGACATCATCACTGGGGTGGTAATGACAATGAATTTCCTGCTGCCCGGTCGAGCGCTTAAAGCCAAGGAAATTAATTGCTAGTGTTGTCGCGAACCCGGAATTTTCGGTTCACGAACGGCGAACGCGAACTTCCGCAAATGTTCGCGAACCGGCGAACCGCGCGAACCGCCATTGACTTCAATGGGCAGGCGAATTTTAACAACAACAGGGACTCTTTCTGGCCACAAAAGTGATGGAACAGTTGTTTCAAGGGGACTAACACCTGGACTGTGGCATGCCGGAGGGGGATCCATGGCAAAACTCCCATGGAAAATTGCACAGTTGATGCAGAGTCTGCTTTTAATCCAGAAAGGGCAGAAATCACCTAACATTGACACCTGTCCTCAAAGCCCAGCCCTGATACACACTGACACAGAGCAGAATAGAGACTGTTCCCCCTACATAGGGTCACTTGGCAGATATGGATTGACACCTGTCCTCAAAACCCCTGATACACACTGACACAGAGCAGAATAGGGACTGTTCCCCCTACATAGGGTCACTTGGCAGATATGGATTGACACCTATCCTAAGGATCCCTGATACACACTGACACAGAGCAGAATAGAGACTGTTCCCCCTACATAGGGTCACTTGGCAGATATGGATTGACACCTATCCTAAGGATCCCTGATACACACTGACACAGAGCAGAATAGAGACTGTTCCCCCTACATAGGGTCACTTGGCAGATATGGATTGACACCTGTCCTCAAAACCCCTGATACACACTGACACAGAGCAGAATAGAGACTGTTCCCCCTACATAGGGTCACTTGGCAGATATGGATTGACACCTATCTTAAGGATCCCTGATACACACTGACACAGAGCAGAATAGGGACTGTTCCTCCTACATAGGGTCACTTGGCAGATATGGATTGACACCTGTCCTAATGATCCCTGATACACACTGACACAGAGCAGAATAGAGACTGTTCCCCCTACATAGGGTCACTTGGCAGATATGGATTGACACCTATCCTAATGATTCCTGATACACACTGACACAGAGCAGAATAGAGACTGTTCCTCCTACATAGGGTCACTTGGCAGATATGGATTGACACCTGTCCTAATGATCCCTGATACACACTGACACAGAGCAGAATAGGGACTGTTCCTCCTACATAGGGTCACTTGGCAGATATGGATTGACACCTATCCTAATGATCCCTGATACACACTGACACAGAGCAGAATAGAGACTGTTCCTCCTACATAGGGTCACTTGGCAGATATGGATTGACACCTGTCCTAATGATCCCTGATACACACTGACACAGAGCAGAATAGGGACTGTTCCTCCTACATAGGGTCACTTGGCAGATATGGATTGACACCTATCCTAATGATCCCTGATACACACTGACACAGAGCAGAATAGAGACTGTTCCTCCTACATAGGGTCACTTGGCAGATATGGATTGACACCTGTCCTAATGATCCCTGATACACACTGACACAGAGCAGAATAGAGACTGTTCCCCCTACATAGGGTCACTTGGCAGATATGGATTGACACCTATCCTAATGATTCCTGATACACACTGACACAGAGCAGAATAGAGACTGTTCCCCCTACATAGGGTCACTTGGCAGATATGGATTGACACCTATCCTAATGATCCCTGATACACACTGACACAGAGCAGAATAGGGACTGTTCCTTCTACATAGGGTCACTTGGCAGATATGGATTGACACCTGTCCTAATGATCCCTGATACACACTGACACAGAGCAGAATAGGGACTGTTCCTCCTACATAGGGTCACTTGGCAGATATGGATTGACACCTATCCTAATGATCCCTGATACACACTGACACAGAGCAGAATAGAGACTGTTCCCCCTACATAGGGTCACTTGGCAGATATGGATGGACACCTATCCTAATGATCCCTGATACACACTGACACAGAGCAGAATAGGGACTGTTCCTCCTACATAGGGTCACTTGGCAGATATGGATTGACACCTATCCTAATGATCCCTGATACACACTGACACAGAGCAGAATAGAGACTGTTCCCCCTACATAGGGTCACTTGGCAGATATGGATTGACACCTATCCTAATGATCCCTGATACACACTGACACAGAGCAGAATAGGGACTGTTCCCCCTACATAGGGTCACTTGGCAGATATGGATTGACAAATCCCTGACAAACAGCTACCACATGCAAGGAAGGCAGCAGGGGCGCAAATGACCCACTCCCGACGCGGGAAGGTAGTGACGACAAATAACAATACAGGACCCTTTAGAGGCCCTGTGATTGTAATCAGTCCACTTGAAATCCTTTAACTTTGATCAATTGGAGGGAAGTCTGGTGCAGAGCCACTGACCCATGCGCAGGGCCAGCCTTAGGCCTTTGGGCGCCCTGTGCAAGAAATCTTCCCGACGCGGGAAGGTAGTGACGACAAATAACAATACAGGACTCTTTAGAGGCCCTGTGATTGTAATCAGTCCACTTGAAATCCTTTAACTTTGATCAATTGGAGGGAAGTCTGGTGCAGAGCCACTGACCCATGCGCAGGGCCAGCCTTAGGCCTTTGGGCGCCCTGTGCAAGAAATCTTCCCGACGCGGGAAGGTAGTGACGACAAATAACAATACAGGACTCTTTAGAGGCCCTGTGATTGTAATCAGTCCACTTGAAATCCTTTAACTTTGATCAATTGGAGGGAAGTCTGGTGCAGAGCCACTGACCCATGCGCAGGGCCAGCCTTAGGCCTTTGGGCGCCCTGTGCAAGAAATCTTCCCGACGCGGGAAGGTAGTGACGACAAATAACAATACAGGACTCTTTAGATTTTCCAGACCCTGGGGTTGACATTTGTCCAGATTTACATCTTGTGACCCATGAGGATGTTCCAGGCACTACTTGTGAAATAAAGACAGATAATAAAGTGAATGATCCTTCTCCTTGGGACTTGCACCCTGTCGTTGAAGGTGGAGTAGGCAATGGCAAGAGCTGTCAGGGATCTTACCTGGAGTGGGAGTCCGGCAGGCAGAGTTAAGGCACCCTTTGCAATTCGGCACAGACCGAGGGGACTCAGGACAGAAATCCCCAAGGGTGTGACACAGTGCACTGGGGCTGAAATAACCAGTGCTTCCTGGAACGCAGTACAGACAAGGGAAATCCAGAAGAGTAGTCGGTAACAGAATCAGAAGTCAGGGCTGGCGGCAATCAGGCGAAAACAGTAGACGAGCAGGAGATCAAAACCAGGAGTCAGATAAACAGCAGTGAAACCAAACGGAACAGGAAACACGATCTGACAATGAGGACCAGACTTGCGGGGTTTAAATAGGAAGTCTCAGCCATTAATCATGGAACCAGGAACAGGTGTGCAAATCCCAGGCAAACAGGCTCAGACTACAGGATACCAAGGACATGTAGAAACAGTCAAAGATGCGTGGAGCCCAATGTAAGGATCCTGACTGGGATGGGGGCAACTCAGGTTCGATCCCAGCCTGACCCAAATACACAATATTGTGTAAAACCCACTGATGATCCTGACAAGAGCATGCTGTGGGTAGTCAGTGCAAACACTCTCTTCCCGGTGAATAATGAGGAGACTAACTATGATGACGTTATTTGCGTTGAAAGTAATGATGCCAGAGATCTTTTGAAACCATATGGAAGGAACAAATTGGTTAAAAGAAAGGCAAGAGACCACCTGCATATAGACAAGAATACGCATAAGAGAAAGAAGAGAACAGGTGAAAAAGAGAAGCTGCAGACTGCCTATCTGCAAATAGTTGAGTTATGTCCTGAAGATGTCCGTGTTACCACAGTGCAGACTCTGTTTGATACACTACTGAGGAGAGTCAGATAAACCCCAGATCTTCACATATTGGATGAGTCGGTGCGTGGAGTTGCAGAGAACGTAGAACAAGAAATATTTAAACTTTTCCTGTGTACTGACAGCAGATATACATAGGGTCACTTGGCAGATATGGATTGACACCTGTCCTCAAAACCCCTGATACACACTGACACAGAGCAGAATAGAGACTGTTCCTTGTCCACAGAGACCATGATACACACTGACACAGAGCAGAATAGGGACTGTTACCCCTACATAGGGTCATTTGGCAGATATGGATTGACAAATCCCTGACAAACAGCTACCACATGCAAGGAAGGCAGCAGGGGCGCAAATGACCCACTCCCGACGCGGGAAGGTAGTGACGACAAATAACAATACAGGACTCTTTAGAGGCCCTGTAATTGTAATCAGTCCACTTGCACCAGTGGGCCTAAAAATTAGGCATGTACACATGCCTGAAAAATTTGGTATTGTTGCAGCCGCTGCTGTAGCAGCGTCCAGAAAAATTGATGTTTGTTTCACAGGCAGAAAGTGCCCTAAAACATGGCGGCTTGAAACCTAGTTGGTGGCGGATAAGTCACGCAAGTCAAACGTCATTCAGAGCTAAAATACAGCAGCGTGTGGACCATTTTTAGCCCAAGGCAGCTCATCTCATCAGGCCTTTTTTAATCGAATGTATCGCCCAGTGTCAGTCCCTTCGGGATCCATCCCTCATTCATCTTAATAAAGGTGAGGTAATCTAGACTTTTTTGACCTAGGCGACTTCTCTTCTCAGTGACAATACCTCCTGCTGCACTGAAGGTCCTTTCTGACAGGACACTTGAAGCGGGGCAGGCCAGAAGTTCTATCGCAAATTGGGATAGCTCAGGCCACAGGTCAAGCCTGCACACCCAGTAGTCAAGGGGTTCATCGCTCCTCAGAGTGTCGATATCTGCAGTTAAGGCGAGGTAGTCTGCTACCTGTCGGTCGAGTCGCTCTCTGAGGGTGGATCCCGAAGGGCTGTGGCGATGCATAGGACTTAAAAAGGTCCGCATGTCCTCCATCAACAACACGTCTTTAAAGCGTCCTGTCCTTGCCGGCGTGGTCGTGGGAGGAGGAGGATGACTTCCACCTCTCCCCCTGTTAGATTCCCGTTGTGCTGTGACATCACCCTTATACGCTGTGTAAAGCATACTTTTTAATTTATTTTGCAAATGCTGCATCCTTTCCGACTTGTTGTAATTGGGTAACATTTCCGCCACTTTCTGCTTATACCGGGGGTCTAGTAGCGTGGACACCCAGTACAGGTCGTTCTCCTTCAGCCTTTTTATACGAGGGTCCCTCAACAGGCAGGACAGCATGAAAGACCCCATTTGCACAAGGTTGGATGCTGAGCTACTCATTTCCCGTTCCTCCTCCTCACTGATGTCATTGAAGGTATGTTCTTCCCCCCAGCCACGTACAACACCACGGGTACCAGATAGGTGACAACGAGCACCCTGGGATGCCTGTTGTGTTTGGTCTTGCTCCTCCTCCTCCTCAAAGCTACAATCCTCCTCTGACTCCTCTTCCTCACAATCCTCTTCCAGCGTTGCCGCAGGTCCAGCAAGCGATGCTGATAAGGCTGTTTCTGGTGGTGATGGTGACCACAACTCTTCCTCTTCACGCTCATCTACAGCCTGATCCAGCACTCTTCGCAGGGCACGCTCCATGAAGAAAACAAATGGTATGATGTCGCTGATGGTGCCTTCGTTGCGACTGACTAGGTTTGTCACCTCCTCAAAAGGACGCATGAGCCTACAGGCATTGCGCATGAGCGTCCAGTAACGTGGCAAAAAAATTCCCAGCTCCCCAGAGGCTATCCTAGCACCCCGGTCATACAAATATTCATTAACAGCTTTTTCTTGTTGGAGCAGGCGGTCGAACATTAGGAGTGTTGAATTCCAACGTGTAGGGCTGTCGCAAATCAAGCGCCTCACTGGCACGTTGTTTCGCCGCTGGATATCGGCAAAGTGAGCCATGGCCGTGTAGGAACGCCTGAAATGGCCACACACCTTCCTGGCCTGCTTCAGGACGTCCTGTAAGCCTGTGTACTTATGCACAAAGCGTTGTACGATCAGATTACACACATGTGCCATGCACGGCACATGTGTCAACTTGCCCAACTTCAATGCCGCTATCAATTTTTTTCCGTTGTCACACACCACTTTGCCGATATCCAGTTGCTGTGGAGTCAGCCACTTTTCCACCTGTGCGCTCAGGGCGGACAGGAGTGCTTGTCCGGTGTGACTCTCTGCTTTCAAGCAAGTCAAACCCAAGACGGCGTGACACTGCCGTATCCGGGATGTGGAATAGTACCTGGGGAGCTGGGGGGGTGCCGTTGATGTGGAGCAAGACGCAGCGGCACAAGAGGACTTTTCTGTGTAATGTAATTGCAGTTGCCTGCCTGCCAGCCTGTGTGTCAGGCTCACAGCATATACTGTGCCCTCTTGCCCAGTGCCACCACTCACTCACTGGTGTCACAATAGCTTGCATTTAAAAAAAAACTTTTTTGACTGTAATATAACTGTAATATAAAGGCACCATCAGCGACATCATACCATTTGTTTTCTTCCTGGAGCGTGCCCTGCGAAGAGTGCTGGATCAGGCCATAGATGAGCATGAAGAGGAAGAGTTGTGGTCACCATCACCACCAGAAACAGCCTTATCAGCATCCCTTGCTGGACCAGCGGCAACACTGGAAGAGGATTGTGAGGAAGAGGAGTCAGAGGAGGAATGTGGCTTTGAGGAGGAGGAGGAAAACCAACCACAACAGGCATCCCAGGGTGCTCATTGTCACCTATCTGGTACCCGTGGTGTTGTACGTGGCTGGGGGGAAGAACATACCTTCAGTGAGATCACTGAGGACGAGGAACGGGACATGAGTAGCTCGGCATTCAACCTTGGGCAAATGGGGTCTTTCATGCTGTCGTGCCTGTTGAGGGACCCTCGTATAAAAAGGCTGAAGGAGAACGACCTGTACTGGGTGTCCACGCTACTAGACCCCCGGTATAAGCAGAAAGTGCCTGAAATTTTACCGAATTACTGCAAGTCGGAAAGGAGGCAGCAGTTCCAAAATAAATTATAAAGTATGCTTTACACAGTGTATAAGGGTGATGTCACAGCACAACGGGAATCTAACAGGGGAAGAGTTGAAAGTAATCCTCCTCCTCCCACGACCACGCCGGCAAGGACAGGACGCTTTAAAGACGTGTTGTTGATGGAGGACATGCGGAGCTTTTAAAGTCCTATGTATCGCCACAGCCCTTCGGGGTCCACCCTCAGAGAACGACTCGACCGACAGGTAGCAGACTACCTCGCCTTAACTGCAGATATCGACACTCTGAGGAGCGATGAACCCCTTGACTACTGGGTGTGCAGGCTTGACCTGTGGCCTGAGCTATCCCAATTTGCGAAAGAACTTCTGGCCTGCCCCACTTCAAGTGTCCTGTAAGAAAGGACCTTCAGTGCAGCAGGAGGTATTGTCACTGAGAAGAGAAGTCACCTAGGTCAAAAAAGTCTAGATTACCTCACCTTTATTAAGATGATTGAGGGATGGATCCCGAAGGGACTGACAGTGGGCTAAAAAAAGGCCTGATGAGGGGGACGTAACAGCGTGTCGCGGCTGCCGGCCCGCCGCGTGATATTTAAATCTCTACCTCACCCCAGTACCTTGCCCTGTTGTGGTTTCCTGTTCCTGGTTTCCTGAGAGTGCTTTATCATTGTGAATCTGATTTCCTAGTATCCTGATCTTGGCTTTTCCCTGGTTATTCTGAATTCTGGTTTCCCTGACTTGGCTTGTGTAAATGGTATTGTGTATTTTCTGGCTTCCTTGACCTCGGCTTTCCCTTTGACCATTCTCTGTCTCTAGCGTATTAGTCCGGCCATTCTAAGGTCTGGTTTACGCTCTGTCCTTTTATTTTCCTTTTCTTGCCTATGTATATGTTTATGGACTGTTTGCGGTTGTTTGCGGTGCGTTAAACGGGGAGTTTGGTCTGTCACTGTGAAGCGGGTGTAACCCTTACACTACCTGATCGATACAACATCATACCTGATGTTTTAAAGCACGTTATTCCAAACAATTTAGGAATGTTAGGTGACTTATGCCCTTTATGGATTAAAACCAGACTCTGCATCAACTATGTAATTTTCATTGGGAGTTTTGCCATGGATCCCCCTCCGGCATGCCACAGTCCAGGTGTTAGTCCCCTTGAAACAACTTTTCCATCACTATTGTGGCCAGAAAGAGTCCCTGTGGATTTTAAAATTTGCCTGCCCATTGAAGTCTATGGCGGTTCGCCCGGTTCGCCCGTTCGCAAACATTTGCGGAAGTTCGCGTTCGCCGTTCGCGAACCGAAAATTTTATGTTCGAGACATCTCTAGTGATGAACTATTTCAGCACCACTGATTTGAGACAGTTAGTCCTGGCATACTTCAATAGCCAAGGTATCCTTGAAGGCACAGTTTAGCTATATTTTCAGTGTGTGCTGAAACTTTATTGTGGTGCTGGATAAGACAATCCTTCTTACCGTCTCTGCCAGCAGCAGAAAGATCCCTAATATTCTTTTCTCTCTATTGCCTATCGTTACATTGTAACATTGTAACTCTACATTGTATTGTTTCCTCTATGTAGCATGTAACAAATATGGACACTAATTGACTTATGTTCTTATATTTTCCAGAGAATCTACCTCTGCATGCAGGAAACATCACTATCTGTACAGTTTTATCTTCCACACATGGACGCGATCTATTACACTATTTCAGCACCACTGAATCTAGACAGGTAGTTCCTGATTACTTTTTTTAACCTAAGTGCCCTTGAACGCACAGTTTAGTTAATTTATCAGTGTGTGTTGAAATCACATTGCTGTGTTGGATGAGACATACATTCCAACTGTCTCTGCCAGCAACAGCAATATTTTTAGTATCTTTTTCTCTTGATTGCCTATAATTACATTGCAACATTGTTGTTCTACAGTTGCAAGAAAAAGTATGTGAACCCTTTGGAATGATATGGATCTCTGCACAAATTGGTCATAAAATGTGATCTGATCATCATCTAAGTCACAACAATAGACAATCAAACATGCCACTGTAGTACCTATACTAAAAAAAAAAATCCCTCGACCCATCCACCCCCTCTAACTACTGTCCCATATCCCTGCTCCCTTTTTCCTCAAAGCTTCTGGAAAGACTTGTCTTTACCCGTGTGTCTCATTTCCTCAATTCCAACTCTCTCTTTGACCCCCTTCAATCTGGCTTCCGCCCTCTCCACTCTACAGAGACTGCCCTTATCAAAGTTACTAACAACCTAATCGCAGCTAAATCCAAAGGCCACTACTCCATACTAATTCTTCTTGTCCTCTCAGCGGCCTTTGACACCGTTGATCATGCTTTCCTTCTTCAAACTCTTCAATCGCTTGGCCTCTGTGACTCTGTCCTCTTGTGGTTTTCCTCTTATCTCTCCCAATGCTCATTCAGTGTCTCTTTTTCTAATGATACCTCCTCCCAACGTCCTGTCTCGGTTGGAGTCCCCCAAGGCTCCGTCCTTGGTCCCCTTCTATTTTCTCTTTATACTGCCTCTCTTGGCAAACTTATTACCTCTTTTGGATTCCACTACCACCTGTACGCTGATGACACCCAGCTATATCTCTCCTCCCCGGACCTCTCCCCTGCCGTCCTGCAATGTGTCACTGCTTGCCTTTCTTCCATCTCTGACTGGATGTCCTCCCACTTTCTGAAACTTAATCTTTCAAAAACTGAGCTCCTTGTCTTTCCTCCTCCTAATACTGATCCTCCTCTTTCACTCTCACTTCAAGTTTCTGGTACTAACAACAGTCCATCCGTGCAAGCGCGCTGTCTTGGCGTCATACTTGAATCTGGTCTCACCTTTGAGCATCACATCCAGCATGTTGCCAAATCCTGTAGATTCCATCTTAAAAACATAGCCCGCATCCGCCCCTTTCTTGCACCAGATACTACCAAGGAGCTTGTCCATGCTCTAGTAATTTCCTGCATGGATTATTGTAACCCTCTCCTGATTGGTCTTCCCAAAAGCCGTACTGCACCCCTACAGTCCGTAATGAACGCTGCTGCTAGACTGATTTTCCTCTCTAGTCGTTTCTCTCACACCTCACCCCTCTGCCAGTCCTTACATTGGCTTCCTGTATGCTATAGGAGTCAATTCAAGGTACTAACTCACACCTATAAAGCACTGAACAACTCTAGCCCCTCTTATATCTCCTCACAGATCCATAGGTATGTCCCTTCTCGGTCTCTCCGCTCTGCCCGTGACCACCTCCTGTCCGTTGTCCACACCCGTACGGCCAACTTGCGCTTGCAGGACTTCTCGCGGATGGCTCCCTTCTTATGGAATAGCCTGCCTACCACCATCAGACTCTCCCCTAGTCTTGCATCTTTTAAGAAGTGCCTTAAAACCCATCTCTTTAGGAAAGCGTATGGCCTTCAAGACTAACCCTTACCTCACATACCTGTCTCTTGCCCTCTCCTAAAGGGCAGCCCACCTTATTTGATTGCAAATTCCTGTCCTAATGTGTTTTACACCCCACCTCCTATAGAATGTAAGCTCGATTGAGCAGGGTCCTCTTCAACCTATTGTTCCTGTAAGTTTATTTGTAATTGTCCTATTTATAGTTAAATCCCCTCTCATAATATTGTAAAGCGCTACGGAATCTGTTGGCGCTATATAAATGGCAATAATAATAATAATAATAATAATAATAATAATAATAATAATAATCACAATCTGCTTAAACTAATAACACACAAAGAATGAAATGTTACCATGTTTTTATTGAACACACCATGTAAAAATTCACAGTGCAGGTGGAAAACGTATGTGAAAGACATGTGCAATTCGGACGAATTTTGGGCAAATCGGACATTCGGGTACTTCCAAATGTCCGAATTGCCGAAGTCCCGAATTGCTGAAGTGCAGAATTGCCGAGGTCCTGAAGTTCCGAAATTACCGAAATTACGAAGTGTCGAAGTGTCGAAGTGTCGAAGTGTCGAAGTGTCGAAGTGTCGAAGTGTCGAAGTGTCGAAGTGTCGAAGTGTCGAAGTGTCGAAGTGTCGAAGTGTCGAAGTGTCGAAGTGTCGAAGTGTCGAAGTGTCGAAGTGCCGAAGTTCCGAAGCACAGTATTGCCTAAGTACTAATATACTTACCCAGTGAAAGAAGAAGAATGTTACATTGTATACAAATTTAAATAAAAAGTATACAAACATAGCCAGGATTCACCTGTAAGCATTTGCAACACTTACAACAATCAAGTAACATACATTCGTATAAAATGTAAGTTACTTGGCCAGTCAATGTAATGACAGGGATGAATAAGTAGGTAACTCCCTAATTCCCACGGTGTTAGGGAACTATCTTCTAAAAGGCTGAAAGACATAAATTGGTCTTTCAGCCAAATTTACTAATACTAAGTAAAGATTACTTAGTATTAGTAAAATATGCCCCTACTCGCTATACCGCGAGTAGGGGCATGTCTATTAAACAGTGAGCAGCCTGTGGCTGCTCACTGTTAAAAAAAAAAGGTTCCCCTTCCCGCGCTTTTAAACTAAAGAGACCAATTCCCCCCCCGAGCGGCGGCTGGGGGCCCTAAAGTAAAATAATGGGGGGGAACCTATTGTCCTCCCCCCTGGCCCCCACCCTTAAGCGGTGGATGGGGGCGCCCTAATTTATAATAGGGGGGGACCTAATGTCCTCCCCCCGGCCCCCACCCCTGAGCGGTGGGTGGGGGCCCTAAATCAGAATAAGGGGGGACCTAATGTCCTCCCCCCTGGTCCCCACCCCTGAGTGGTGGGTGGGGGCCCTAAATTATAATAAGGGGGGAACTTAATGTCCTCCCCCTGGCCCCCATCCCTGAGCGGTGGGTGGGGGCCCTATATACTAAAAAGGGGGGCCTAATGTCCTCCCCCATGGCCCCCACCCCTGAGCGGTGGGTGGGGGCCCTACAGTAAAATAAGGGGCAGGACCTAATGTCCTCCCCCTGGCCCCCACCCCTGAGCGGCGGGTGGGGGCCCTAAATACCAATAGGGTGGGGGACCTATTGTCCTCCCCCCCGGCCCCCACACCTGAGCGGCGGGCTGAAAAAAGAAGATTTTAGAAGAAAGAAAACATCGAATGGTAAGTTTTTTTTTCTTTTCTTTACAGGTTCTTAGTTAAAGGTCCCCCCCTCATTATTTTTAGGGTGAGGGGGGTAGGTAGGGGGATACTTTTTTTTGTGGGGGGAGGGGGTGACTAGGGGTTTGGGGACCCCTAGTCACCTGGGGGGAACATTTGTTTTTGGGCCCCCACCCGACGCTCAGGGGTGAGGGCCGGGGGCAGGACAATAGGCCCCCCTTATTGGTATTTAGGGCCCCCACCGCCGCTCAGGGGTGGGGGCCAGAGGGAGGACATTAGGTCCCACCCCTTTTTAGTATTTAGGGCCCCCACCCGTCGCTCAGGGGTAGGGGCCATGGGGGAGGACATTAGGTCCCCCCTATTAGTATTTAGGGCCCCCACCCACCGCTCAGGGGTGAGGGCCAGGGGGAGGACATTAGGTCCCCCCTTATTAGTATTTAGAGCCCCCCACCCACTGCTCGGGGGAAGGACCTTAAGTCCCCCCTTTTTAGTATTTAGGGCCCCCACCCGCCGCTCAGGGGTGGGGGCCATGGGGAGGACATTAGGTCCCCCCCCCTATTAGTATTTAGAGCCGCCCACCCGCTGCTCAGGGGTGAGGGCCAGGGGGGAGGACCTTAGGTGTCCCCCCTTTTTAGTATTTAGGGTCCCCACCCACCGCTCAGGGGTGGGGGCCAGGGGGGAGGACATTAGGGCCCCCCACTTATTAAAATTTAGGGCCCCCACCCACCGCTCAGGGGTGGGGGCCAGGGGGTGGACATTAGGTCCCCCCCTTATTAGTATTTAGGGCCCCCACCCGCCCCTCAGGGGTGGGGGCCAGGGGGAAGGACATTAAGTCCCCCCCTTATACCAATTTAGGGCCCCCACCCGCCGCTCAGGGGTGGGGGCCAGGGGTGAGGACATTAGGTGTCCCCCCTTATTAGTATTTAGGGACCCCACCCACCGCTCAGGCGTGGAGGCCGGGGGGAGGACAATAATTCCCCCCATAATTTTACGTTAGGGCCACCACCCGACGCTCACCGGTGGGGGCCGGTTGGGCAATAGGTCCCCCCTTTAGTTTAAAAGTGGTGGGGGCTCGGGAGGGAGGACCCTATTTAAAAAAAAAAAATTAAACAGTGAGCAGCCACAGGCTGCTCACTGTTTACTAGACATGCCCCTACTCGCGGTATAGCGAGTAGGGGCAAAATTTACTAATACTAAGTCATTTTTACTTAGTATTAGTATATTTGTCTGAAAGACCAATTTAGGTCTTTCAGCCTTTTGGTAGATAACTCCCTAATACCGTGGGAATTAGGGAGTTATCTACTAAGCGGCTGCAATAGAAGTCCTGAAGTGCCGAAGTCCTGAAATTCCGAAGTTCTGAAGTGCTGAAGTTGCCGAAGTTGCCGAAGTTCTGAAGTGCCGAATTTCCGAAGTGCTGAAGTTCCGAAGTGCCGAAGTTCCGAAGGGCTGAAGTGCCAAAGTTCCGAAGTTTCCGAATTTCCGAAGTGTTGAAGTGCCGAAGTTCCGAAGTGCTCAAGTGCCGAAGTGCCGAAGTTGTCGAAGTTCCGAAGTCTTGACGTGCCGAATTGCCGAAGTCCCGAATTGCGAAAATCCTGAATTTCGGAATGCCGAACCGAACCGAACATTTTCCCCATGCACATGCCACCAGGCACAGGAGAGGCCTATTAGGAAAAGCTAGGTACAAAACTAATTTAGAGGAAGTCTTAATTTTCCAAGGGATGTCAAAGAGGATGATTTTTGATATACAGTTGCAAGAAAAGTATGTGAACCCTATGGAATGATATGGATTTCTGCACAAATTGGTCATAAAATGTGATCTGATCATCATCTAAGTCACAACAATAGACAATCACAGTCTGCTTAAACTAATAACACACAAAGAATGAAATGTTGCCATGTTTTTATTGAACACACCATGTAAACATTCACAGTGCAGGTGGGAAAAGTATGTGAACCCCTAGACTAATGACATTTCCAAGAGCTAATTGGAGTGAGATGTCAGCCAACTGGAGTCCAATCAATGAGATGAGATTGGAGGTGTTGTTTACAGCTGCCCTGCCCTTTAAAAAACACACACCAGTTCTGGGTTTGCTTTTCACAAGAAGCATTGCCTGATGTGAATGATGCCTCACACAAAAGAGCTCTCAGAAGACCTACAATTAAGAATTGTTGACTTGCATAAAGCTGGAAAGGGTTATAAAAGTATATCCAAAAGCCTTGCTGTTCATCAGTCCACGGTAAGAAAAATTGTCTATAAATGGAGAAAGTTCAGCACTGCTGCTGCTCTCCCTAGGAGTGGCTGTCCTGTAAAGATGACTGCAAGAGCACAGCGCAGACTGCTCAATGAGGTGAAGAAGAATCCTAGAGTGTCAGCTAAAGACTTACAAAAGTCACTGGCAAATGCTAACATCCCTGTTAGCGAATCTACAATACGTAAAACACTAAACAAGAATGGATTTAATGAGAGGATACCACAGAGGAAGCCTCTGCTGTCCAAACAAAACATTGCTGCACGTTTACAGTTTGCACAAGAGCACCTGGATGTTCCACAGCAGTACTGGCAAAATATTCTGTGGACAGATGAAACCAAAGTTGAGTTGTTTGGAAGAAACACACAACACTATGTGTGGCGCAAAAGAGGTACAGCACACCAACATCAAAACCTCATCCCAACTGTGAAGTATGGTGGTGGGGGCATCATGGTTTGGGGCTGCTTTGCTGCGTCAGGGCCTGGACGGATTGCTATCATCAAAGGAAAAATTCATTCCCAAGTTTATGAAAAGTCCCTAGTTCCTGTAAAGAGGAATGGTCAAGAATTACTCCTGACCGTTGTGCACGTCTGATCTGCAACTACAGGAAACGTTTGGTTGAAGTTATTGCTGCCAAAGGAGGTTCAACCAGTTATTAAATCCAAGGGTTCACATACTTTTTCCACCTGCACTGTGAATGTTTACATGGTGTGTTCAATAAAAACATGGCAACATTTCATTCTTTGTGTGTTATTAGTTTAAGCAGACTGTGATTGTCTATTGTTGTGACTTAGATGATGATCAGATCACATTTTATGACCAATTTGTTCAGAAATCCATATCATTCCAAAGGGTTCACATACTTTTTCTTGCAACTCTACATAGTATTGTGCTTTATCCCTCATACATAGATGCACCTTAGAGATTCATTGATAACTCTGTACCATATGTGCCTATACATCTATGTGACACAATTATATAGGTGTATGCACATTTTTTTATTTTCGATCCAAGGAAGTCTGTACCTAATATCTACTTACTTCTCTCCATAACTGATTCTAATTATTACCATTAAAAGTAATTTTTTATATTTGTCTCAGTACTTTTTTGTGTAGAACCCAACGATATTGGGGTAATGGGATGTAGTGGTGGGCTCAAAACAATATGGCCATATGGTGGAACTGAATCCCCATATTTATTTGATAAGATAGGTGATTTTAAGTAGACTTCCTAATTGTAATGTAATGTAATTGCACTGTATTATTGTTTATGTTTGTGCTGCTCCTTTAACTATATTTTGTAAATATCCTTTTTAGAAGGGGATCGAGTTGTTGTGTAAAAAGTAAAAAAAAAAAAAAAGAAAAGAAAAATAAGATCCTTTGCCTAGGTACTGCCACATTGGCACTTACTCAAACAAATGTTTGTTTGTTTGTTTGTTTTTGCCAAATGTTTGTGATTAAGAATAAAAAAAAACATATTTTTTTCTCAACGTGTTCAGTAAAGCGCATGCTGTGCAAGTGTGTGAGCGCTGTGCAACGCACTGTGAGCTGTATTCAGTATAGTTTTCTTAAAGTCAAATATAATAACAGTAGTAAATCCTCCAAGCACCAACCCATCTTGCAACACAAACATCTATTTTTGCTGAATAAAGTGTGTGTTTATTTACACAATACACAATAGTTTACATCCCAAATTTGTTGCAATAAGAAAAACAAACCCATCAACGTCATCAATCCATCTTCAATATCTCCACGGCCTCTGAGAGACAGGTCTTAATTTTATTTGGAAAAAAAATATTCTAAATTGTGATGGTGCTGATGGTCATCTCCTCATTCACCCACCTGAAACGATACTGTGTGTGCTGCCTGCCCTAGTACTTTCTTTTTCTGCAATTCCCTCTCAGTATACAGACTTCTGGTGTCTTTGAAGATGTGGCTTTATACCAGCACACAGAGAGTTGACCCTTCATTCACCCTCTGTTTGCTTCCTTGTTGCACAATTTGCACTTTGGTGGCACTTGGAGGCACTAATAAGTAATCCCAACCTTGCCTCATTACCGCAATATACTACCCTTTGCTTTGCATTTGCTGAAGAAGCTGAAGATGGTGGAAGTGGAATCTGTTGCAACACTAGTCTGTATCCTAACACTTGCTTGATTAATGATAATGAAAATGTAGTTAGTGCCAGGAACCAGTGACATTGATGGTGATGGTATTACTGGTGGTAGTAATAGTAACGTTGACTGTTAGTAAGCTACTTGTGCAAGTTACAGCAGGTACAGCTGATGTAGCAAATGTTCCATTGGTAGAGACAATTCTATAGCAGATACAGATGGACTTGGAGATGGTGAAAAAGATGCAGGAGGTGTGTACACACTAGCTACCAGGGAAAATACTAGCTTCTTCCTCTGCTCTCCATACTCTCCGCTTTTAATTCTTCTTTCTCATCATACTCAATGTTAAGTAGCTCGTGGGCCCAAGCTAAAAGTGCTATGTCTGCAGTGGCAGGGGAAGCATCAAATTCATTACCACTGACAACAACAGACAATGAGGACACTATTTTAGCAGTCAGCAGTATGTCCACATTAAAGAGTGGCTCTGATGATCCCCACAAAGAATAATCTGCCATACTCCACTTAGTCGTTTTATTGGGTGCAGCATCAAGAACTGCCTGTGGTAAAAAAGAGCTGCAGTGCCAGTGGAAGGGGCAGCAGAAGTTAATTCAGCATGGAAAAATTTGAAAATGCCTCTTTTGTGTTGAATCAGACATAACAGACATGATGATAACCCCACTATCGTGAGGATGAATACTACTAATAGAAGTAGTCGTGGTATATTATATTCCGAATAGTCATTATATTAAAGGCAGACACAATAATATTTGTGTATTCCTTCATTTTTTTTTCCAATACATCAGAGCAAACCAGCGAGGGTTGTCAGAGAATGATTTAGAGACATTAAAGTGTATATGAACAAGGAATAGAGCAGTGCTAAACAAACTAAGAACATTAGGATGGGAGGCAGTACACCTGATAATATGGGAATCCCTCCAACCCCCAAGAAAATTAGAACAAGTCAAACAACAATATACAGGTAGCACCAAGAAAAATTCTCCGAATACAATACTATATAATAAGAAGAACAATAAAATCAATAAGAAAAATAAAAAACCCGCCTGATATAAAAAGAGTCCACAATAAAACTTAAAAGAATAAAAAATACCAAATGCTACGGCACAGTCTCAAAGGTGGCAATAGATCTCCTAGTCTTGGTATGGGTTTTTCTAGGTAGCAGAATATGAAAAGGAAGCAAAAACAGAGGCAAACCAATAGTGCAATATGGTAGTACGTGGTAGGACAAACAACACTTAGATAAGATGTCAACTCACATATGGTAGAGCTCTAAGCAGCTCAAAAACAGAGGCAAACCAATAGTGCAATATGGTAGTACGTGGTAGGACAAACAACACTTAGATAAGATGTCAACTCACATATGGTAGAGCTCTAGGTAAAATAGCATGCAGTGGTATACAATCCCCATTTGCAGGATATCCCTCTGGTTTTGGTACACAGTAGAATGATGGTAAATCACAACTGGATAACGATGAGGTAGATCATAGGGGATGACAATAAAACAGCCAATAGTGCTCTCTATATAGATAGGTAAGTATCAATAAGTTAAATAGAAATGTACTTACAATAGAGTGAGCAGACTAACCACTCTATGTATCAAGCCTAGGTGGTATAATCCCCACCAAGGATTTTATTTGGTTGGTAAAAAAACACTTGAGAAAGCCCTAAGGGGAGAAACACGTTGTGGTTTGTATGCTGTTGTTAAAATAAATAATTTTGGCTACCTCACTATCTGCCTTTTAGCCATATATTTTTAGAACATATTATTATTTATTTTTAAAACTTTTACCTGACATCTGGACCTACTGTGGACAACCAACCAAAGAAATTCTTGGTGGGGATTATTCCACCCAGGCTTAATATATAAAGCGGTTAGTCTGCTCACTCTATTGTAACTACATTTCTTTTTAACTTACTGATACATACCTATATATATATATATATATATATATATATATAGAGAGAGAGAGAGAGAGAGAGAGAGCACTATTGGCTGCTTTTCTTGTCATTCCATATGATCTACCTCATCGTTATCCAGTTGTGATTTATCATCATTCTACTGTGTACCAAAACTAGAGAGATATCCTGCAAGTGGGGATTGTATACCACTGCATGCTATTTTACCTAGAGCTGGTTATAGCTCTACTATATGTGAGTTGACATCTTATCTAAGTGTCGTTTGTCCTACCACGTACTACCATATTGCACTATTGGTTTGCCTCTGTTTTTGCTTCCATTTCATATTCTGCTATTAAGCGAAGCTACCAAGAAAGTCCCATACCAGGACTGGAAGATCTATTGCCATCTTTGAGACTGTGCTGTACCATTTTGTATTTTTTATTCTTTTAAGTTTTATTGTGGACTCTTTTTATATGTTGTGGGTTTTTTATTTCTCCTATTGATTTTATTGTTCTTCTTATTATATACTTGTATTTGGAGTATTTTTCTTGGCGCTATTTGTATATTGTTGTTTGACTTATTATAGTGCATATGTATTACAAATGTCTCTAATGTTCAGAAATCTTTCTTAGTGCTGCCCTGATGTCTTGGTTTCTTAGACTGTATACTAAAGGGTTAAACAGGGGGGTAAACACAGTATGCAGCAATGATATAATCTTATTTAAAAGTAATACATGACCTATGGATGGTATCATATACTTTATTATTAATGTGCCATAGAATGCAACAACCACGAGAAGGTGAGAACTGCAGGTCGAAAAGGCTTTCTGTCTTCCAGTTGTAGAAGGGATCCTAAGTATCGTTATGAAGATAAGAACATAAGTTAGTATGATAACACCACATGGACAAATAAACATAGGTGTAGAGATTACAAAGCCTAGAAATTCCACCAGAGACGTGTCAGAACATGAAATCTTTTTGAGAGGGGAGAAGTCACAATATATATGGTCAATGATGTTTCCATCACAGAACTGAAAGTGGGATATAGGTATGATACCTATTAGATTTAGGATAAACCCCAACACCCAGGGCAAGACAAACAGACAGGTGCGTAATGTAATGTCCATGATAGTGATGTAACGCAATGGGACACATATAGCCAGGTATCGATCATAGGACATCACTGTAAGCAGAAAGCATTCTACAAAAATTATACCACTATAGAAATAGCATTGAATAACACAGCCAAGAATTGTCATTCCTTGCCCACCGTGTAAGATTGCTCCCAGCAGGTTGGGGAGAGTATTTATTGTGAGAACAATATCAGACAATGCAAGATGACAAATAAAGATGTACATGGGAGAATGAAGGTGATGACTAATTGAAACTAACAAAATGATCAGAAGATTTCCAGTTATTGTGAATAGGAAAATGTTAAGGAATATGATGAAAATTAAAATGTTGAAGCCATAAAGATTTCCAAAGCCTACAAGTATGAGTTCCGTGACCCTGGATTCATTCCTTCCAGACATAGACTGATCAAGGTTCCTTACTGCATACTGATGTGACATCTTACATTCTATAAAATTATAAAAACATACGTATATTATGTTAATGTACAGAATGGAAATGAAATCCAAGTGTTAACACTCCCTACTAATTATTGTTCTCATATTTTATGTTTTTGGCATGTGGCCCTCCAGCTTCTTTTCTCAGTCTCCATAACTTTGGTTATTGTGACACTGGTCTTTAGAGGTTCTTATCTTATCTTTCCCAGTACGCTCTCATTATCACTTTATTCAGCCCCATCCTTCTCCCCTGGCTCATCCTCTTTATGATAAATCTTTCTTTGTATCTCCTCATCAGCTCCTCACTTCTAAGGGAATTAAATCACTATATAACCCATTTGCCGTTCTTTCCTGCTAAAGCGTAAGACTCCTTCCCTGCATTTCTTTCAGCCATCAGAGAAGTTTGGAAAGCAAACTTGTGAACACCAATGTATAAATGTTCCAAAAAATGATGATCCATTATTGATCTCTAAATGTTGACACCCGGTGATTAATGACAACTTGGTGTTGTGGGAAGTCTCATTGGAACCCCTTCTTACATGTAATATAATGAGTTCTCATTTTAGTAATAAACAGGTTATTTTGTGGGGTTTTTTTTACAACACTTCTGAAAAAGTAATGGATTTATAACATTGATTTATTTGTAAAGAAAACTGGTTTGAAGAAAGTTTTCTTGTTTTAAAATGTTTCTACTAAAAATGTTTTCACAAATGTTGTCAAAAAGCCAATAGGAATATGAAAAGCGACCCCGGCTTCCTTCCGCACTACCCATTCCAGAAAAGCACTCAAAATAAAAACAGGACAACAAGCAACCCATAGGGAGGCACATGTCCACATAAAACTAGCCTTCAAAAGCACACCCCAAAAGATGATGGCACTCTGGGTGCACTGGGAGCAGCTGGAAGGCAGACTCCACATCCGCCTTAGCCAGCAAGGCCCCCGGGCCCGCCGCCCGGACCATGCAAACCGCTGCATCAAAGGACGCGTAGGAAACCCTGCAAAGTTCCGTGGAAATGTCGTCATTCACCGAGCCCCCACGAGGGTATGACAAATGGTGAATCAAACGATACTTCCCAGGATCCTTCTTAGGCACCACACCCAATGGAGAAACCCGCAAATTAGCCATTGGCAGGGCAGAGAACGGGCCAGCCATCCGACCCAGGGAGACCTCCTTAGTCAATTTTTCCCGCACCACCTGAGGGAAAGCCCGCACGGACTTGAGGTTCAGTACGGAGAGCAGCAGAGGGCACTCAGAGAAAGGGATCCAAAACCCTTGCTCAAACCCATCCACCAGGATCCGTGCCGCCGCCCGATTCCTATAGAGGTCGAGCCACGGGCGCATCGCGTTTACGAGGACCGGCGTTGTCGCCCTTAGCCCCCATGTTCCCTTTCTCCCCCGTTTTGCCCCGCTTGAAACAGCGGGAGGCAGGATGGGCCCCGCCGCAGCCGGAGCACTCGTGCTTAAACCGGCATGAGGACCCCCACTTACAGAGACCTTCATTAAATTTCCAACAACTACCGGACCTCTGACCGGAGGCCGATGAGGAGGAGGATGTGCCCCCACCGGCCCCCCCGAGAAAGGATGAAAACGCACCCTGCGGAGGGGCAGGACGAGTCATGATGGAAAGCCAGAGGCCAATATCCATCTGATCCCACGACAGCGAAGGGCGCACTGCCAGCCGCTGTCGAAACTGCTCGTCGTACCTCCACAAACCCAGCCCCCCATAGGTGCAACAAGCATTCCAGATCATGTCCTGGTAACAGAACAGCGCGGAACACTTCTGGGGAGACTTCTCCCCCACCACGCTGGCCAAAAAAGAGAACGCCCGAATCCAGTTCCCAAAGTTCTTGGGAATTTTGCGAAAACGGTACTTCTCCCTATCCTTTTCAGATTCCTTACTGTCCTTATCCGACAGCGGCAGGAGAGAAAATATCTCCACAAATTCCCCTTTCCAAATCTTCTCTTTAGTCTCCTGCTTCAAGTGCAAGCCCAGAGGGCCAGACCAGCACATGTAAGCAGCACCGTGCGCTACGTCAGAGACCCCCCCATCGAGACTAGCATCGCCCGAGGTGGAGCCAACGCAGGCCGCCGCGGGCGCTGGGGAACCCCATGCCACCATGGTAAATCCACTTACCATTTTTAAGTATGTTTGCAAAGCAATATGGAGAGATTTGCCGTGTTATGATATGTTTTTAGGCTCGACATGCATCCCAGCTTTGTATAATTGATATGCTAATACTATTTCAATAGAAACAGTACATTATATTAAAAGAATATTTTACTTTTTTGCAATTTTGTTTTTTAGTATAAAGCAAAATGCCACTTTTATTATTTATACCATATAATGTTATGGTAATGTACTGATAATCTTTGTGCACTTTAATGCATTGTGGTATTGTCCGGAATATAGAAAGGCAAACCCATATTAAGCCTTATCTTTGCAATTGATTAACCATTAATTACTACCCTTTCACATTTAGCAAACTGATCACTCAGACACACCGGGTCATTCACTAAAGTGTGAATTGTTGTGAATTGATAAACAAATAGCAAACACTATGTCAGAATAGCTGATATGTTAAAAATTCTCCAACCCGTTCCTTGTCACAGCTTGACTGTTTGTGTCTGTGTTTTACAATTAGTTTTTCAATTTACCACCATCTACAGTTTAGTAAATAAATCCCTGAAACTCACTATTCTTAGTAGTGGTGCTGTCATAAAGACCAAAATATTTACAAAATATAGATTAGGGAACAGTGCACACAAAATATACTTTAGTAAATAACTTTGTCAGTTTTATTCACTAAAATGTGAATTGTCAAACATTCTAAGTAAATTTAAAATTTCAGGCAAGAATAGCTTAACTGAAAACATAGATTTTTAAAATTCTGGTATTTTTACATGCAATTTTAAATTCATTCTGATTTCACTAGTAATTCTCTACAAATCATACTTTAACCCCTTAACCCCTTAACGCCGTTACGGCATTCTATGCCGTCCCGCATTTAAAGGGCTTTAAAGCCGTTGCGGCGGCATAGAACGCCGTAACGGCTTAAGCCCCCAGGAGGTGAGATCTACTTACCTCCGCCGAGATCCTCTTCTGGAGGGCTGCCTGACAGCCCAGGCAGCCCTCTCCCGGCAAATGAGGCCGCCGGGGGCCATGTGATCGCTCTCAAAGAGCGACCACATGGCCCCCTATAGCTGGCTGGGGATCTGCCAGCAGGGGGACTGTCTGGTAGGTAGTGTAAAAAAAAAATAAAAAATTAGACATGTTTAAAATTAAATTAAAAGTATTTATATATAAATAATATATACATATTATATATATATGTAACATCATACAAAGTGTATTTTAATATAATTATTAGTATATATATTAATATTAAAAAACACTTAGAATGACGTTACATATATATAATATGTATATATATATTATATATATAATAGATATATACACATATATTATATATATATATATATATATATATATATATACGTATAATTGCAATAATAAATAAATACATAAAATAATAAAATAAATAAATAAAATATTGAAACAAAATTTAAAATAAATTATATATTCATATGTAATTTCATTCTAACTGTATTTTGTTATTAATATATATATATATAGGTAACAAAATACACTTAGAATTACATTCTATATATATATCTATCTAAATATAAAATACAAATAATCGCAAATATATATATATAGATAAATACATATAATTACATAAAAGATTACATATACAAGTATACACGTAGAATTTAAATACCTATAAATGCAAATATACTGAAATTCTACGTGTATTTTTAAATAATCTTTTAACATAATTATGTTATTTGATTAATTCTAATTTGATTGACATGCCTGACAACACAGGGAGAAAGTGCAGATAATTTAATTTTCAAGCACTATATTTGACCCTGTAACTCTCCAAGACACCATAAAACCTGTACATATGGGGTATTGTTTTACTTGGGAGACCTCGCTGAACTCAAATATTAGTGTTTCAAACTGGTAAATTGTATTACAACGATGATATTTTAAGTAAAAGTGAAGTTTTTTGCATTTTTGACAAACTAACGGCACTTTTATGGACTATATTATTGTTGTAATATGTTTTACTGTTTGAAAACACTAATATTTATGTTTAGTGAAGTCTCCCGAGAATAACAGTACCCCCCATGTACAGGTTTTATGGTGTTTTGGAAAGTTAGAGAGTCACATATAAGGCTTGCATTTCATTTTTTTGACATTGAAATTTGCCAAATTAGTTATGTTGCCTTTGAGAGCGTATGGTAGCCCAGGAATGAGAATTACCCCCATGATGGCATACCATTTGCAAAAGTAGACAACCGGGAGTCTGAGCGATCACACTTTCTGCAGTGAAACCCGATCTGTTTCCCTGCAGCTCCGTGTGAGCTGTGAACTGCAGAGAGACAGATCGGTGATGATCTGTCTCTGGCTGTGAGAAAAAAAAGTTAGTTACAAAATCCCACCCCCCCTCACCACTTTCAAATAAAATTTAACCCCTTCCCTGCCCTTTGATCACTGCCTTCAGTGATCAA
Organism: Pelobates fuscus; assembly: GCF_036172605.1. Taxonomy (NCBI): domain Eukaryota; kingdom Metazoa; phylum Chordata; class Amphibia; order Anura; family Pelobatidae; genus Pelobates; species Pelobates fuscus. The sequence goes on from NC_086321.1 coordinate 375,425,451, forward strand.
AATACAGATCACAGTATTTCACTGTGATCTGATTTTTTTTCTTTTATATAGCACATTACATTTGAAATTGAAATTCGCCAGATTGGTTATGTTGCCTTTGAGACTGTATAGTAGCCCAGGAATTAAATTTACACAAACACTGGCCAAAGTTAGCGTTAGTATTTGTTTGTGTGTGAAAAATGCAAAAAACGCCAATTTTGGCCAGTGTTTGTGACTAAGTGGCTACTAAAAAAGACCGGACATACCCCATTTGCAATACCTTGGGTTGTCTACTATTGCAAATGGTATGCCATCATAGGGGTAAGTTTCATTCTTGGGCTACCATAGGGTCTCAATGGCAACGTAACCAATCTGGCGAATTTTAACGTGAAAAAAATGAAACACAACCCTTATATTTGACTCTGTAACTTTTGAAAACACCATAAAAACTGTGCATGTGGGGTACTGTTCTACTTAGGAGACTTCGCTGAATACAAATATTAGTGTTTAAAAACAGTAAAACGTATCACAACAATTATATCATCCATGTAAGTGCTGTTTGTGCGTGAGCAGGATGCAGGATCCGCAGTGGGGGAGTCCCCCCCAACTGCGATCGCCGGCGTGGGATCACCGGCGACCGGGTAAGTAAAAAAAAAAACGAGGGCGTACTATTACGCCCTGCAGTGTTTAGAGCCGCTTAGAATAGGGCGTAATAGTATGCCCTCCGGTTTTAAGGGGTTAATGAATTGCAGTGAATTCTAATCTGAAATGTAACATTAAGGTTAAAACACACATGTTGTGACTTTAGATGAATTTGAGAATTTCTGCAGATCAGCAATTTCTGCTGCATTTTGTAAATCCGATTTCAGAATTCAGATACAATTCAGTGTTTAATGAATAAGCCCCTGAGAGACTGCAATTACAATAATAAAATACTCAGATACATTATAACATATGTATAGAAATGCAGGGAGAGATAACAAGGTTTGTAATAAAAAAATCTCACAGCTTAATGAAAAATGTGTCAACACTCCCAAACACAAGGAATATACAGCGGTTCAGTGCCCTCTACCTTAAATAAATCGTATATTACACAGAGCAGGTTATTGTGTTAAACTCAACATTTTATTATTTTTCCTGGGGCATTATAAAAAGAAAATAGAGAAATCTCAGCATATCCTTCAAGATAAAACTCATTCAAATAAATAAATAAATAAACAAATTAATTAATAAATGAATAAATACAATTACTTACCAAAAGATTACTTAGAAATGTGGTTACAGTATTTGGAAAAAGGAGAAAAATATATATATTTAAAAAATTTAGAGCTCAAAAGTATCAGAAATAAGATACAACTTAACGCTGGGGTTCCATTAAAGTTAAATATCTGTAAGAAACCCGGTGATTATATTTGATGCTGTTTATACCAGGGGAGTTTAGTGGAACGCCCTATAGTGCTGGAGTTTAGAGTAAAGTTATTTCATCATACGGATAAAGAAAATAAAAAAGTTGTTACAATGGAAAAAAAAAGTTAAAGTTGCACTCCAGGACCAAGCCACCTATTCATGCATACATGTTATATTTGGTCTAAATATTTAAAAGATACATTTGTATCTTCCTTCTGTGTTCCCCATTCTAGAATACTTATTTTTTTGCAGATTGTTCTAGTTACTGTGCCTGTGAATGTGATAACACATTTTCCTTTCTCTCCCTCCCTGTTAACCTGCAGTGTTTCTCCAGCTAAGGATTCTGGGAGGTACAGGTCAGTTAATAGCTGTCGTAGGTATAAAGCTGGTATCTGTACTCCATGTCCCAGATTCCCCTGTTTTACCTAAAATGCTCTAGTAGGCAAGGATGTCTGATATAAGTTCTGTTAATGCATACATTTTGAAATATTTACATTTAAAAATAATGTCCCTCCCTCCCTGTCAGTCAGTTTATGGCACAGACTTAGAAGCCAACAGCATAGAGCAGTGCTTTCCAAATCAGTCCTCAAGGCACGCTGACCAGTCCAAGATTTAGGGATTATCCAGTGTTGTCTGAGGTGTTTTTAGAAAAAGAAAGTCCTTGACAAGACTGGCTAAATCCTGAACTGGTAGACGTGCTTTGAGAACTGGTTTGGAAATCACAAGCATAAAGGTTTATCTTGGAGAGTGAGTGACAGTAAAGAGCTGGTGAACCTTCCTGCAGTTGGTTCTCCTGCAGTCCATCAGCCATGAATTTATTTTGCTTACCAAATTCAACTTACAGGTTGCTCAAGGCGGTAGGGTTGGCTCCCTTCCTTTGGCGCTGATCAGGACAGCCAACCCTTTTATTGTAGTAATCAGTTTGCTTTAAAATGGGGATTAAAACAGATAAAATGAGAACTCTGAGAATTGTCAAAAGGTTAGAGAAACTTCAGAAGCTTGCCATTCAGTAAATCCCCACTCAGGTTTTAAACTAGTTTTTGCTCAATTGTGCAACTACAGAGTGAACCTATACAATTTTTAAGCTACTGAGTTTGTCTAAGCATTTGCCTATTTTCAAAGTTCTCATATCCTCAGTTCTTGTTTAAACCAAGTATCTCTTGGGGGTGGAGTACACCAGCCATCCTGCTCAGACGTCATCACTGTTAGCTCCTCTACTATCTACACAATTTTGACAAATATCTCCTTTTACAAAGCCCATCGAGCCTAGCACACCAGTTCGCTCACATGCTGTTATTTTACAATATGCATCTCAAACACTGTTCCCATATTAGCATGTCAATACTGGTGAGCATATTTACTGTCCTGCTCTGGGAGACAACTAGGTGAGGTAAGCTTGATACTCACATCCTCGTGTCCTGTCCACTTCCCAGTTGTCCAAGGATATTAATCTACTATGTTTTTTTTTATATGTAACAAGTGCATTATATACTGATCTTGTTTGGAATAACTCTGCCATGTATTGTGAAGACTATGCAACCACTCTTGTTTTGCTCCTTCTTGTCAATTTATTTTTACTTTCTAATATGACGGCCAATGCACAACAAAAATAAAGAATGTCAAACCACCCCAAAATTATCTCCCAAAAATCACTCTAGTTAACTGTCTAAAAAAATCATCATACATAAAGCAACATAAGGGTAGCACACTGACACACGTCACCTAATTAATAGTCTTTTTAAAAGCCTGTTGGACTCAAGGTTGTTACCCTTATTTTAGATGTTTTTAATAAAAACTAATGTTTTTGATCTATTTTGGAACATCCTGGTTTCCTAATTATATTGAGAAGATTACTCCACTTATTTCCCTGGTGGAGAACATCCCACCAATCTGAGATGGAATGAGCAAAACCTTTTTTGTTCTCCAGCAGTGAGAAATTGCTGCTACATTTCTGCACATCAAAAAGTGGGAACTCCTTAACATCCAAGAGCGGAGGACGGCTACAATAGAATACAAACATAAAAAGATAAGTCCTGCACTCATTCCCATCACTCCTGGGTGGCAGCAACGACCACAGTACACATCAGCTCCAAAAAATATAGTAAAAATGAAAAAAAGGTTACCTGCGCTCTCTCCTTAATCCCTATGTATGTTTAAACAAATTGGGGTCATTTAGCTAATCCAATAGCCACTGGAGGGTATGCCCGCCTGACAATGTCAAGGCAGACCCCCCTAGACGGGTCTTACACTGACCCTTCACTTTGCTTCCTTGAGCCTCTGGCAAAGACATCTTTAATGAGACAGAGATGGGTATTTTTTATATACACTCCTATATACTTATTAACCCTTAATAGGGAACACATGGGATGGGCGGCAGCTTTGTAACCTAGCTGTCTGATACAAAAAGTGAATACAAATAAAAAAAGAGAAGTCCTGCATTCACTCCCATCACTCCTGGGCGGCAGCAATGACCACAGTACACATCAGCTCTAATACATATAGTAAAAACCATGCGTTCCCTATTAAAGGTTAATAAGTATATAGGGGTGTATATAAAAACATACCCCCCTCTGTCTCATTAGAGATGCCTTTGCCAGAGGCTCAAGGAAGCAAGGTGAAGAGTCCGTGTAGGACCCGTCTAGGGGGGGTCTGCCTTGAAGTTGGCAGGCGGGCATTCCCTCCAGTGGCCATTGGAATAACTAAATGACCCCCATTTGTCTAAATTTCCATAGGGATTAAGGAGAGAGCGTAGGTAACTTTTTCTTCGGCTCCAATAGAAACCTGCCACTGATTTGCACTCTTCTTTAGTATACATAAAATACTGCACTATATCGGTTCTGTTTTCTGTTCTCATTCTAAATCCCCTGGAGCCCTCTGTCACATTTCTGGCAATGACTTCTGGTATCCAGTATTCTTTTTACAATTTTTGCTTAGTTTTTCTGTTTTTTCTGGTTGTCTATTCTATGTCTGGTTTTCTTTATGCTGGGTTTTCTGGGTTCATTCCTTTATTCCATTCCTGGAATTCCCAGTCTCTTGGATTCCTTTAAATGTTTATTTTTTGTTGCTACACCCGCAGGGCTGGTGCAAGACATTTTGGTTACACAGGTAAAGTAGCATTTTGCAACCTGTAGAGGCTGCAGAGGGAGAGGTACACAGGGGCTGTAGAGGGAGGGATGATGCAGGGGCTTTAGACAGGGGGGGGGGGGACACAGGGCTGTTGTAGGGGGTCACATGGGCTGTAAATGGTTGTTGGAGCTGTAGGCTAAGAGGAGGCACAGGAGCTATAGAAAAGAAGGCAGGGGCTGAAAGGGGGCTCAGGGGCTGTAGACATGGGGCAGGGGTTGTAGAGATGGGGTATGGAATGTAGAGGGGGCACAGGGGCTGTAAATGGGGCAGAGGGGCAATAGAAGGGGTGGGCAGGAGAGATAGAAGGGAGGGCACAGGGGCTGTAAAGGGGTAACAAGGGCTAAAGAAGGGGTGGGCAGAGGCTGTGAAGGGGGCACAGGGGTTAAAGAAGTAGTGGCCAGGGGCTGTAGAGGGGATGGGCAAAGGCTTTAGATGGGCTGACAAAAGAAAAACTATTCGACATGTGTGTGTCTCCCCTCAGGCTTAACTTGGGCCAATGAAGGGTGGGCAAGAGCAGAAGCAGGAGCCTGCAGAAAGTACAGAGCAGCAAGCGAAGTCGGCCGGCCCCTCCTGATGATGTCAGGAGGAGGGGGCATGACTTCCACTGCTCTTCTCTCAGACTCCAGTGGTCCTGGGAGAAGAGCATTGGATGTCACACCCCCTCCTCCTGACATTCTCAGGAGGGGCCTGCCGACTTCCCTGGCTGCTCTGTGGAGGCTGCAGGGAGACAGGTAATATGACAAAACCGAGTCTCCAGCCAGTGGCAGGTGATTCAGATTTTTGCGCTCCCCTGCTCTGGTGCCCTGAGGTGGCCGCCTGTGCTGCCTTATGGACGTGCCAACCCTACACACCTGTTCCTTTGCCATTAATCCTTTTTGTTTCAGTCTGGTCCTGCAGGCAGTGGTTTCATTCCCTCTGCTCCTTTCATTGCAGGTAAGTACTGTGTGTGTTTTATTGTTGTTTATTTAGTCATGCATATCTAGGCAGTTAGGACCCACCGTAATTGGAGTACTTTGGCACAGTGATGGGCTGCATACATCTTGGCCATTTATGTATGTCTAAATCTCTAATGTTTAATACATATATAGTACTTAGCTATTTCTCCTTATGTTTTGTCTTGTATCTCTTGTCTTATTTTATTCTGTCTTGTATTCCCAGTTCATGTACAGTCCTGAACTGCCCTGTCCATGTCTTCTTCATGTTTCCCTCATATATTGTGTATATGTTCTGGGTTCTGCTTTCTGTCCTTCTCCGGTTCTGGGTTCTTCTAGTCTTGTCTTATCATCTTGTTTGGTGCCTGTTCTAGTCTTGCCTTGTTTCTAGTACTGGATAAATTTCTGCTGCAGAGCCTCCCTATCCAGATCCTGGGAGGTCTGCATATTATCATCTAGCACGTGGGATCCACAGAAGATGCATCAGGGCCCTGGTATGTGGTGCTCAACACCAGGGTGTGTGTGGTTACCCTGCACCAGGCCCTGATAGTCCATTTCCACGCAGTGACTCCTATCATCATCATCGTCAGGCATACAGAGGTCCTAGTCTCAAGACCGACTCCCGTGAAACCCTCCCACTGCACCATGGGGTGTGTGGTTACCCATCACCAGGCCCTGATAGTCCATTTCCACACTGTAAAGAACGGAAAATATAAAGAACTGATATCCCAACAGAAATATAAAGAACGGATATCCCAACCACTCTGTATCTAAGCATTTTGCCAAACATAATCGGGACCCTAAATTCCTTAAATGTATAGGAATCAAGAAATGCAAGATGCCCTGGAGAGGTGGCAATATGAAAAATATTCTAGGAAGGTTAGAAATGGAGTGATTTTATCACTTTTATTTCTTTGCTGTCAGTTTGGGGCTATCTTATTTATAGTTGTTACCTATAGTCTAGGATACCCCCAACCTGACAGCATTTTCACTGCTATTTGCAGCATATATATATATATATATATATATATATATATATATATATATGTGTGTTAAAACGTATTTAATGTATGCATTACAGTTGCAGTGTGTACATATGATTCCTACTATCATCACTTTTCTATATAGCTTTCCTATGTTTTTATTTATTACTATGAATTATCTCTGTTAATATCATTTTATCATATTATGGCTCTTCAAATGTTTTACTATATCTTAAGTTATTTTATGAATATTTTTTTTTAAATGGCTCTTATAATGTGTTATTATATTTTATATTGTTTTATGTACTCCTATGATTATATACACACTATTTTTTATACATTTGATTTTTTATACATATGCCCCAAATTAATTTCCGCCCCTATTTATACTACTATAATCAATTTTTCCTATATGTGTATATATAACATGTCTAATTATAGTGCTTTTACCTAGTGATCAACTAATCTATACATTATGTCTATTTATATTTATAGACATTATGAATTTTCCCTATTTCCTCATTCCCACAGACGAAAGGGCGCTCAAAACTACATTTCCCATGCGCCCTTTCGCCGATCTGCCGACCACGTGACCCGCACACTACTCTCCTATTGGCCGCGGGTCACGTGCTGATCTCCGTTCCACTCCTAGAGGAGTGCATGCCGCCAACCAATAGGACGGCTGCACTACCTCACCAGCCATCTCACGCCAATCACGTGACTCGCACACTACAATCCCCAAGATGCTGTGCGAGCCACGTGACGCGCAATTTTTAAATTTACCATAACTTTGTTTTAAAACCTCGTTTTAAAATATAATTTAACCCACAAGGATAGGGTATTCAGTATATTAAGATGCATACTTTTATTCAAAGTTTTTATTTGTTTTTTGTAAAATGTAAAACTGTATGATTCTGATTGGCTGCCTGGTAATGATGTCATCTTGGCGCCATTTTTTAAAGTACTAGTGTACCTATATAAATTCTTTATGTGCCAGGTAATATGTTATTTCATTTTTGATAAAGCCCCAGCGGTGAAACGCGTTAAATGGTTATTTATATTGTGTTATTTTAAAAATAAATGCTTTTTGGTTAGATAATTGTACCACTATCATTTTCCACACACTATTATTACTATTTATTTTTATCTTTTCCTGGCATTTTTATACTACATATCCTGAAGTGGGGATTATACCACTAACGCTATTTCTAAAGTGCAGTGTGACCTGCACTTTACTTGTGAGTATATTTTATCTTATTTTATTCACCACTTTTAAATATCATCAGAGAGCACTATCTGCTGTTTTTATCTCCTTCTTCTCCTGAGAGTTGTACGTACCCCTTGGAGGACAAGCACCAATATATCCCGTAAGCGGGGATTATACCGCTATATGCCTACAAACCCTGAGCTGGCTATAGCTAACCTAAATGTGAGTGTAACATATATATTTTAAATACTGTCACATTAAGTGTATACACTCCGCACGATTAGTCCTTTCACCTTGTGTCTTCCATATCACGAGACGGTGGGAACTACTACAACAAGAGAACCTACCCCCACAGCGGAATTAGTGACTATACCTATCTTATCTCCAGACACCCATTGGAACTTACCTACTATTCTGTATTTTACATATTTTTATATTTTTATTATTGTTCTAATTTTTATTTTTTATTCATTTATTTTATTTTATTTTTGGCGCAACCTTTCTCTCTCTCTTTACTGTGTATCTTTTATATAGAGGGTTAGAGGGTTACCCTCTAAAGGTCGCTGCCTGTTCAATATATTATTAGCGCTAACCTTACCCCTTTTTTTACTGCATTTCCACACTGTGACTCCTATCATCATCAGGCATACAGAGGTCCGAGTCTCCGGACCGCCTCCCGTGACACCCTCCCACTGCACCAAAACACCAAGCATATCCACAGACAGAGATTTTTCCATCCAGGCACAAAAAAGTGGAGCTATTTATCACCGCCCAAAAATGTTTTATTTATTTTATCTACCTCACCAATATTATAGACATGCTACACTATATTCCATATCCTGTCCTCTTATTTTACATATTGGCTAATCCTGATTTTCGACTGGAGGATATCCCGTGGCACTGCTACCCTCTCCCTTTCTTGTACACATTATTAATGTGTGTTTGTCTTTAAGGAAGTGCTCTCTTTAAAATGGATTTTATGTCCACATTTAATTTGTAATTCCCCTCTATCATTAGATTATATTCTTATACTTACAGCATTTTGTATTTATCACCCAGTACTGAGTGTGTGTATAATACTTACTAACAAAGATCTGCGGTGCTATACTCCATAATGGTGTGAAACCTAAAAAGCTATGAATATATGGAAAAAAGGAAACAAAAGAGAAACCAATTACAGGTCTTCTTCCAAATGTTGCTGCAATAAATCATTGCAACATTTCAGTCCCAGAAGTGGATATTTTTGGTAAAAAATTATCAACAACATGGACAGAAACATAGTAAAATTGAATTACCTTACTGTTAATATCAACAAGAAGTCCAAGTGATGCATGCAATCATTCCTGTCACCGTCATCAGAATTCTAAAGCTAATTACATGGCTATTGTTCGTAATTAAACACTTTCCAGGACATCACAGTGGTTTCTTCAGACCATGCTGACCACATATCATCACCAAAGCCAGATTGTTCTCCTAAGTGCCCACTCCATCTACATAGCAGGTACACCTTTTTGCTTGTTAGTGACAACCAAACAATGTTTTAATACGTCTGTAGAACCACTGGCCAATTTTATATTTGTAAGTGAAGTTTATTAATTTGAGCAATTAAAATAGCTTTAGAATTTCCACTATTTACCCTCCTTATCATTGACTGAGTTCATTTATGAATTAATAGAATTGGATCCCTTTAAACTCTAGACAAGGCTGCAGTAAAAGGAAATTAGGCTCTATTATATAACATTAAAAATAATTTAGTTCAGTTTATATATAATTATTTGTGTGAGTATTAGTATCTCTAAAACACATTTTCTGCAGTGCTTTATGATGGGTTCCTTAAACATACAAATAAGTTAAACTCACAAATTAGACTGAATACTAAAGTGTTAAATGGGGGCAGGATATACAGTATGCAGCAATGAAATAATCTTTTTCATATTCAATGAATGACCTACAGATGGTATCATATACTTTATTGTTAACGTTGCACAGAATGCACCAACCACAAGAAGGTGGGAATTGCAGGTTGAAAAGGTTTTCTGTCTTCCGACTGTAGTAGAGATCCTCAGTAAGGAAGATATAAACATAAGTCAATATGAAAAAACCACAAGGACAAATAAATATAGGCATGGAAGACACGATGGTTGGAAATTGCACCAGAGACGTGTCTGAACATGAATGTTTTTGGAAAGGTGAAAGTTTACAATATATATTATCTATGATGTTTCCATCACGGAACTGAAAGTTACCAGAATGATACCTAATAGGTTCAGGGTTAATCCTAAATTTCAGGATAAGACAGACAGACAGGTATGCAATGTAATGTCCATGATAGTGACGTAACGCAATGGGACACATATAGCCAGGTATCGATCATAGGACATCACTGCGAGCAGGAAGCATTCTGTAACCATTATGCCATCAAAGAAATAGTATTGAGTAATTTGTTTCCCACCGTGTAAGATTGTATAAAGCAGGTTGGGGAGAGTATTCATTGTGAGAACAATATCAGACAGTGATAGATGACATAGAAAGAAGTACATGGGAGAATGAAGGTGATGATTGATTGATACTAACAGAATAATCAGAAGATTTCCAGTTACTGTGATTAGGAAAATGTTAAGGAATATGATGCAAATTAAAATGTTGGAATCTTAAAGATTTCTAAAGCCTAGAAGTAAGAGTTTTGTGACCCTCGATTCGTTTGTTTATGCATAGTCCGATCAAGGCTCCTTACTGTATGCAGATGTGACACGTTTTTCTATACAATTATACTATTTTAATGTACAGAATGTGAACATACCTGAAAAGTTATCAATGATTTAATTGTAATTCAATCCATAATGCTCTCTACTAATATTTTTTTTTAATCTGTCATGGTTTGGCCTCCAACTTCTTCTTCCGTATGTTTTCGATTGGGATGGCTTGGTTCCGTCTTGGAGTTGTTTCCAGATGAGAAGTTTTCCTGCACTGTCCTTCACTGGACTTTGTTGATGTTTTTTCCTGATTTTGGTATTTTCCATGTGTTCCTGTTTTCTGTTTCTCCTCATAATGTGTCACATCTCCAAAGAAAGAGGAAGGTTTAGAGGTGGTGCTTACTGTTATAGTGGGACTTGGATGTGGATTGGCTGGTGTCTCACGGTGTATGTTCTATTTTTTTCTATTTGTGTTCTTTGCTGCTATTTGTGGACAGTAAAGAAAGGGTTAAGCAATACTTACCTCTGTGTCTTTCATAAAATCATGACTTTTCCTCATGAAATATTACAATTACTTAATTGCCTTCCTGATTGCCCATTCCATCTACACACCAAGTGACCCTTTTTGCTTGCTAGTGAATACCAGACAATGTTTTAATATGTCTGTAGAACCTTTTGTCCATTTATAATTTGTAAGTGACGTTTATTCATTTGAGCAATTAAAATATCTTTAGAATTTATACTATTTTCTGTCCTTACCATTGACTGAGTTCTTCTCTGAGGCAAAATTAATAGAAGTGGATTTCTTTAAACTCCAGACAAGGGTGCAGTAAGAGGAAATTGGACTGTATTTTACATCACAAAAAGGACTTTAGCTTACTTTACATAGCATTATTTTTATTATTAGTATTATTTAAAAAGCTGTTTCCACAGCACCCATAAAACAAATAAATTAATTCAACATACAAATTTGACTTAAAGGAACAAGAGGTAATGAGGTCCCTGCTCAAAAGAACTTACAATCTAAACATTGCACATGCCCTTGACATATGTGTAGGCTATAAGACATTGTTTCTGCAGATTGCTGTTTAAATATACCGAATACCATTAAATTATAATGGAAAATTTATTCATACTTACCGTAATTTTCTTTTCCTGGCTATTATTCATGGCAGCATATACACATGGGTTAGCTCCTCCCCTTACAGCCGATAGGACAGGAAAACCACCAAGGTTTTAAAAGGAGGCTCCATCCCTAAGGTCCTCAGTCAGTTTACAAGCTCTACAGTACATAAATAGAGACATTAATGGGTGGGAAGTATATGCTGCCATGAATAATAGCCAGGAAAAGAAAATTACGGTAAGTATGAATAAATTTTCCATTTTCCAGGCTAATCATGGCAGCATATACACATGGGGAATACCCACGCTTACAAAGGGAGGGACAGAATAGCCAATCAAATAATCAGAATAATTCAACATAGATAGAAGAATTAACTGAGTTAAGTACTTGAGTACCAAATTGTGCATCATAGACTGTTTTAACGAGCAGTATGAAATGCCAGACAAACGTGTCTAAAGAGGTTCAAATGCTAGCTAACAAAAAGTGTCAGCGGAAACCATTACCATGGCAACCCATAATGCTGCAACAGCATGAGAGGAGAGTGCCCTGATACCCTCCAGCACAGGTAGAGAACGGACGTGACGTCCAAATTGTGCCTCACGAATTACTTCAATGTCCAATATGTAATGCAGGACAAACTAGTTCAAAGAGGTCCAAATGCCAACTTTACAAAGTTTCAGCAGAGACCATTGCCATGGAAGCCCACGAGATGCTGTAATAGTACTAGTGGAGAATGCCCCAAATCCTTTGGTACAGGTAGAGAATGGCATTGAAAGGCTCTCACTTTAGGCAGGATCTCTGGTGCTACCAGCAAGACAACCATATCCTGTTGAAATTCAGTGAATGGGGGTACACAGGATCAAGCCTGGAGTTCACCCATTTTCCTTGCTGGGGTACTAGCCACGAGCACTTTCTGTGCTACCACCATGAAAGCACCTTCTAGAGGTTTGAATAATGGTTCAGTCAGGGCCCATGAGAGCAGTGGTACGTCACACATTGGCTTCACCACACTCCGTGGAGGCATGATTTCATTCAATGCCTATATAAAGCAAAGTGCAGCTAAGTGCACACATTCACCTTGCTGAGGTACAAGTCACCAGCAACAGCAACGTCTGGGCTAAAATCATGGAAGCTCCTGCTAGAAGTTCAGTCAGAGTCTGTGAGACCAGTGGTACATCACATATTGGTTTCAACACCCTCAGCGGAGGCTTGAGTTCAATTGTTGCTTACATGAAGCAAAGCACAAGGGATATCAACGCTCAATCGGTACCCTTCAGTACAGGTAGAGAATGACCTAGATAAGCATTCACCATAGGCAGGATCTTCAGATGCCAAATGCAAGATGACCATATCTGTTGAAAAGTAGTGAAAGGGGGTTCACAGGATCAAGCCTGGAGTTCACCCATTTTGCTTGCTGGGGTACCAGCCACCAACACTTTCTGTGCTACCACCATGGAAGCTCATTCTAGAGGTTCGAATAATGGTTCAGTCAGGGCCCGTGAGACCAGTGGTACGTCACATATTGGCTTCACCACACTCAGTGGAGGCATGATTTCAATCAATGCCTATATGAAGCAAAGTGCAGCTAAGTGCTCCTCTAGAGTGTTATAACACAGAACCTTTCAAGGCCTGAACGAGGAGTAATTCCAACAGACAAAAGCATGTCAAGCTTAGTAAAGCCTGTATAGGATTGTAAGAGGATCTCAATGACCGTCTCAGGGATGCCTATACTAATATGGACCCCTGCATCAACACCAGAACTTGAGGATCCTGGTGTGTCATGGGGCCTTGTAATAGGTCTGGACATACAGGAATTTCCCTTGGAGGTTCCAGAATCATCTTATTCATCATAGGAATTTGAGTCGACACGGTCTTCCACTGTCACCTTTTGCATTGCCTTCTTAGGAAAGTCGAAAACAGGAAAATATGTACATCAGACTAAAATTCTAAATTTGAGTCAGTGTATCCTGAACCTGAGCATTCTGGTCCTAGCATGTAAAAAATACTTCTGGACCTGGTAGGTCCAAGAAATGGCCATCAGATCTATGTAGGGTATCAGACAATCTGCGTCAACCCTGAGGATACGTCAGGACCTGGTTGCCAATCCACCTTGTCCACAGTTATTCAGCTCTAGCAAACAGCCATTGTATTCTGAGCCACTGGTTGTTCTTCTGTGCCCTGATTATGGGCTGGAATTCCATCAATACGTATCTGTGAGACCCATCGTGGTAAATATAGGATACAGTTGCATTGATTTTTGAGCAAATTTGGACCCACTTATTCTTCAGCAAGCATCTGAAGTGAAGAAGAACCTTGAAAATGACTCTTAGTTCCATACAAATGAATGGAAATATTGTGCAACATGTTCCAAACACTGTGCAACCAATCTTATAAAAACTGGAATTCGAGCTAATAATCGACCAATGAGGTTCTGTTCACAGGAAACTCAGAGATCTAATCCCTCTTTCAGCTGCCAGGGAAGGTGTAACTCCACTGATGGGGGACATAGTAAGTGGCTGACTCCAATAATCTTTCTCTTGTTGGATCAAGATAGGAAGGATCTGTAAGGAATCCAGAGATGCCATTGGGCCCATCTGACAAGTCTGCTGGTGGAAGCCAGGATTCCTAGTAGTTGTATCTATTTTCTTGCTGTTACCAAGCAGAAATGAAGAAACTGGGAGAGAAAACCTTTACAATCTGTGGAACTGCTCCCGAGATAGGGAAAAGCAGAGCATAGAATTTTCCACTTGGGAATGTCAACCACTGAGCTGGTCTGAAACTGCTTTTCTTGATATTCATCAAGCAGCCAAACTTTAGGAGTTATGAAAGAACTATATACCTCTGTGTGCCTGCCTTCTGAGGGTCTAAGGCTATCAGAAGTAGATCCTCCAGCTAATGGAACCAGGTGGAGTTCTGGACTCTCAATAACACTATAAGCACATATAAAGATTATTGGGGCCACATTGAGGCCAAATGGTAGGTTCTCTTCTGAGCTAATGCCGAAGATCTCTGCAGATTGGACTGAAAATAAGCATCCTTGAGATATATAGAGGTAAGGAAATTATCCTTCCAGATTGCTTGAGATATGGATCTGCTTGACTCCATCCCGAATACTCTGACATTCAGCCTCTTGTTGGCCCCTCTTATGTCCAATGTAGGCTTTCCTGTGCTTTTCCTCTAAGCACCAGAAGAGAGGCGAAACTTGTCCCTGGAACTGCTCTTGTTCTGGGACCTAAAAAAAAATATCACCTCTTCGTCCAGAAGGCTTCTTCCTTCAGTGCTTTACCTTTTGATTCATTGGTCTTAATACTCCTGTTGGTATGGGGACTCCTGTGCCCGTTAAGAAAAAACTCCAGTCTATATCAATCTGGACCATGGATACCACACAAGCCTCCAGAGTATGATGAGCCCAGGTATGTGTGATCAGAAAAATGAGGCTCCTAGTACCGGAGGAGATATGTTCATTGCTGAAGAGCAAAACGACTGCGTTCTAGCTCCATTAGAACCTTGAAAGGCAGGTTTACCAACTGCCATGAGTCACCTCTGGAGTATTCCCTGCAGGGCCAGTAGCTCCATGTATCTCAGAAATACTGGTCACTGGAGGTTCTCCGGTCTGACTATGACTATGAGGAGCTGGGATCCTTGGAACTTCCATCCTAAGGTACCAATATCTTGCAGCCCTCATTCGCCTTTTCAATGGAATTATCCAAAGTTTCCCCAAACAGCACCACCCCTTCAAATAGAATGGTGTAGAGGGCAGACTTGGAGGATGAGTCATCATCCCAGAAATAGAACCATAATGCTTTCCTAGCTGCTATAGACAAAGCCATTTGATCCAGAGAATATCCTAGTTACATCTAGGGAAGTTTCTGTGAAGAAGTCAGTTGTAACCTGAAGACTTCAGACTGCCTCTTCAATCTTGGCTTTTAATATCTCTCTCCATAGTAGCCTTGAGATCTTTAATCACATATTTCATGTTTGTAGAAACAGCAGCGGAAGTCACAGTTGGCTGGCCTCCTGCAATGGTAGGCGTAAAATTTTGGATAGGTCTGCGTCCACCTATGATCCATAAGTGTGCAACTTAGGTGGTGTAGTTCTGAGGTTGGAAATAACTTCCTCCACAGGGTAAAGCCTGGCCTCTTTTCTTACCCCTAAGGCCTCTGGAACTTACTTTGTAAGCCCTGCCTGCATGTCATGTGGCTGCACAGTGATAGGTCATGCTGAAGCGACAACCTTCTGGAGGAAGTCAGTGCATAACCGATTCCTTCCACTGTTTTCACCTCATAACCAGATCCTGGTGAAGAATCAGACACCTGACAAATAATAATAACTAAATATTACCTGTGGTAAGTATTAAGAAAAAATGTGCACTGTTAAATTCTATAAGAAACCAGCGAAACAGTTTTAAAACAGGCTGAAGACAGCACTTATCCATGTCTGGAGACACTGCAAATACTTACCAAATAAGTGTGGTAGGTTTACTGTACTTTTCCCTTTATTTTAGGCACTTTCTGGCAATTGCCCTTATCCAAGATGGCTGCCACAACTTGTATTCCCACAATGCAAGTCATCTGTATTAGGCCCAATAAGGCACAAACTGCACACATGTGGGCCTATTCCGAGTGTGTTTGCTGTTTAGAGACCAGGGAGAGGACTCTGTCTGAAGCCTACATGGGTATAAATCACTGGGACCGAGGGGAAGCAAAATAGATAACAAAAGTGCCTGCAAGGGAGTTGAAAAGGCAACCACGTGCAAAAAGTCAAAGTTTAAAGGCACCACAGTCTAAAGGCCTCAAGATATAAAAGGTAACACAGTTTTCAAAATGTATCACAGTTTTAAATATATCAGTCTTCAAATGCACTGCAGTTTCAATACATGCAAAAGTATTAAATGCAAATTTAAATGAAACAGTTTTAAATGCCACACAGCTGAAATGCAACACAGCTTAACCCCTTAAGGACATATGACATGTGGGACATGTCATGATTCCCTTTTATTCCAGAAGTTTGGTCCTTAAGGGGTTAAATGCTTCCTAGCAAAAGCACAACTGCATAATGTACCACAATCTTAAAAATAAGGTACAGCTGTATAATGCACTAGTTTAAAGATATCAAAGCTTAAATGCATCACAGCATAAAAGCACAACTGCATAATGTACTACAGTAAAACAGGCAAATAAAGTAATGAAGATAAAAAAAAAAACATACATGTCCGTAAGTTAAGGGAGCAAATTGCTCACGTCCTAAGGGCTGTAGGACAGGAAAAAGACTGAGGACCTTAGGGATGGAGCCTCCTTTTAAAACCTTGGTGGTTTTCCTGTCCTATCGGCTGTAAGGGGAGGAGCTAACCCATGTGTATATGCTGCCATGATTAGCCTGGAAAAATAAAATATATAGACATGTCTTTTTAATGATATTTTATTGAGGACAATTTTCATCAATTCCTTTATTTTAAGCAGTGAAGCTTATTAAAAATGATTTAGAGACATTTTCAGATATTATAATATATATGAATAAAAAGTGTCTCTAACGTTCAGAAATCTTTCTTAGTGCTAATCTGATGTCTTGGTTTCTTAGACTGTATACTAAAGGGTTAAATAGGGGGGTAAACACAGTATGCAGCAATGATATAATCTTATTTAAAAGCAATAAATGACCTATGGATGGTATCATGTACTTTATTATCAAAGTCCCATAGAAGGCACCAACCACAAGAAGGTGGGAACTGCAGGTAGAAAAAGCTTTCTGTCTTCCGGTTGTGGAAGGGATCCTAAGTATCATGAGGAAGATATGAATATACGTCACTGTGATAAAACCACAAGGACAAATAAAAAAAGGAGTAGAAAATAAAAAGGCTATAAATTCCACCTGAGACGTGTCTGAACATGAAAGTTTTTGGAGAGGGGAAAAGTCACAATATATATGGTCAATGATGTTTCCATCACAGAACTGAAAGTTAGATACCGGTATGATACCTAATAGGTTCGAGGTAAATCCTAACATCCAGGGTAAGACAGACAGACAGGTACGCAGTGTGAAATCCATGATAGTGACGTAACGCAATGGGACACATATAGCCAGGTATCGATCATAGGACATCACTGCAAGCAGGAAACATTCTGTAAGAGTTATGCCACAAAAAAAATAGAATTGAGTTATACAGCCAAGAATTGTCATTCCTTTCCCACCGTGTAAGATTGTATCCAGCAGGATGGGGAGAGTGTTCGTTATGAGAACAATATCAGACAGTGATAAATGACAAAGGAAGAAGTACATGGGAGAATGAAGGTGACGGCTGATTGAAACTAACACAATGATCAGAAGATTTCCAGTTACTGTGAACAAGAAAATGTTAAGGAAAATGATGAAAATCAAAATTTTGAAGCCATAAAGATTTCCAAATCCTAGTAGTATGATTTCTGTGACTCTCGATTCATTTCTCACACTCATAGTCCAATCAAGGTTTCTCACTGCATGCAGCTTTGACACTTTGCAAACTAAATTATATACACATTTGTAAATTATTAAAATGTATAGAATGGCAAGATATAGCAACAGTGTATGAAAAATAACTAATGTTAATCAATTATTTAATTGTAATTAAATCCAAAGTTCAAGACTCTACTAATACTTTTCTCATTTCTGTTGTTTTTTCCCATGGTGGGCCATCTCCATAACCGAGGTCTAGTTGTCACTGGTCTTTAAATATTTTTATCTTACCTTACCCAGTCCATTCTCAAACAGTATCACTTTTTTATCGGTCACATTCTCTTCCCTTGGCTCATATTTTGTCCTGATAAATCCATCTCATCATCATCTCCACACTTCTCCTAGTAAATCCCTAGATAACCAGATACCATTTTTTCCTTCTCTACCAGCCGCAACATGGTGTGGCAAGGTCAGCTGTGACGACTGATAGAACAATCCTTTCATAGATAATGATCCTTTAACCCCTTAAGGACCGGACTTTTTTTGCGATGTTGTACATTTGCGACCAGGCATCTTTTTGACACTTTTGTGGTGTTTGTGTTTAGCTGTAATTTTCCGCTCTCTCATTTACTGTTCCCATACAAATTATATATTGTTTTTTTCAGGACAAAAAGGGCTTTCTTTACATACCATTATTTATATAATCTCATGTAATTTAATTTAAAAAAAAAATGAAAAAATATGATGAAAAATTGAAAAAAATACAAGTTTTTTTAATTTTATGTGAAAAATCTTTTACTCATCTACAAAAGCGAATGAAAAAAACTGCTAAATAGATTCAAAATGTTGTCCTGAGTTCAAAAATACCCAGTGTTTACATGCTTTTTGCTATTTTTTTGCATGTTATAGGGCTATAAGTACAAGTAGGATATTGCGGTTTCAAAACATACATTTTTAAAATGTATCAATAGTGACATTGTAACACTATTATCTGTCATAAATTGCTAAATAACACCCCACATGTACATATTTTTTTAAAAGTAGACAACCCAGGGTATTCAATATGGGGTATGTCCAGACTTTTTTAGTAGCCACTTAGTCGCAAACACTGGCCAAAGTTAGCGTTCATATTTGTTTGTGTGTGAAAAAAGTAAAAAACTAAATTGAACGCTAATTTTGGCCAGTGTTTGTGACTAAGTGGTTACTAAAACAGACTGGACATACCCCATTTGCAATACCTTGGGTTGTCTTCTTTTGCAAATGGTATGCCATCATGGGGGTAATTCTCATTCCTGGGCTACCATACGCTCTCAAAGGCAACGTAACCAACCTGGCCATTTTCAATGTAAAAATATTTGACCCATATATTTGACCCTGTAACTTTCAAAAACGCTATAAAACCTGTACATGGGGGGTCCTGTTCTACTCAGGAGACTTTGCTGAACACAAATATTAGTGTTTAAAAACTGGAAAATGTATCACAACAATTAAATCATCAGTAAAAGTGCTGTTTGTGTGTGAAAAATGCAAAAAAAAGTCACTTTCACTGACAATATCATCGCTGTGATATGTTTTACTGTTTTGAATCACTAATATTTGTGTTCAGCGAAGTCTCCCGAGTAAAACAGTACCCCCCATGTACAGGTTTTAGGGTGTCGTAGAACGTTACAGGGTAAAATACAGTGATAGCAAATTAAATTCTCTGTACTTTCGGCCTGGGTTGGCAGGCAGGTCCCTTAAATTGCAATCAATAAAATAACTTAATTATGTAAAAATATTACATAAATACGCACGTAGAATTTAAATATATATGCATATTTATATATTTGAAGTCTACGTGTATATTTATATAATTATTTATGTAATTTTGTATATGGACATATGAATAGTTTGCATTCTTTTTATTTATTTATATATACATAGATATATATACAATTTCATTTTAAGTGTATTTTGATATAAATATATATATATTAATATCAAAATACAGTTAGAATAAAATTTCGTATAGATATATAATTTTTTTTAATTTTTATTATTATTTTTAATTTTTTAAATTTAATTTGAATTATTTATTATTCGTATTTTATAATAATATATATATACAATATATATAGTTAATATATATATTATATATATACGTGTGTAAATTAATTATAAGTGTATTTTTATATTAATATATGTACATATAAATATAAAAATACACTTAGCATGACAATATTTATATGATATATAGACATATATTATATAGGTATAATATATGTCTATATATCATATATATACACATATATAATAATATTTTTTTTTTTATTAACTATAACTTTAAATTTTTTTTTGATTTTACACTGATTTTACAGTTGCAGGGAGACTGCCTGTCAGCACAGACAGCCCCCCTGCAGGCAGAGACTAGGACACCTATTGTGACCATGTGGTCGCCCTGTTGGGCGATCACATGGCCACAGGGGTCCTAAACCGCCATGGGGAGACTGTCTGGGCTGCAGGCAGTCTCCCCACACCAGGAGCACCGCCGATCACCGCCGGGGGAACGACGGCGATCGGGTAAGTACATTGGACGGTTAGGACGGTTCAGGACCGTCACCGGTCGGCAACGCAAAAATGCCGATGACGGTCCTGAACCGTCCTCCGTCCTTAAGGGGTTAAAAACAATCTCTGAAGGTCCAATGCCAATGGATGCTGAATGACTGATAGCATCTTGGTGTTGTGGGGAGTCTCAGTGGAACCCCATCTAAAAATGTACCTACATATAATTACAGTTCTCATCATGGTGACATTCAGATCAATTTGTAAGACACCATAACTGGAAAAGCAATGTTTACTTAATTAGATTTATTTGTAAAGAAAAATATGAATAAGGTTTCCTGGTTTCGAAGTTTCTCCTAAAAGGTTTTGAAACATTTTCCAAGAAGTCAATATAAATATGAAATGTGGTATAAATGAAAAAAAAAAAAAAAATGTAGTCAGTAAATTAACTCCCAATACAATGGTCTACCCATAGAAAGACATGGCCTTCACATAGCACGTCGTATGGCAGACAGAATGGGAGCTGAGACTGGGGGCTACATTGGATGCAGGATATTGTAGTGAATCAAGTAATAATTCAAAGGGTTATTTAATAAAGTTTTACTTGTAATGATGTGAAGAGGATAAGGGCTGCGTTCCGGGCTAGTAACAGTAATCTATACCAATGAAAGCCAGACCAAATGGTTTAAATGGAGAAACAACAACAAGTGGACCTAGGTAAAAAAACAATAAAAAGTCTTCACATTTTTTACGTTGTTTTTATTAGGGTCTTGAGGGATTCCCTTTTTTGGGTCCCTGCCCTTCTCTCTGTTATTTAGCACTGCCTCTTCCCCCCTGTTTTTGCTTGTAATGAATTTAAAAACAAATAGCACATATTATTCTTAACTCTCAATACAAAATTCTACCTGTATTCAGACATTCCTGACCTCTGTATTACAAGTAGTATGGAATACAGCATGGAAGCAAATATGTCCTAGCTTGTGGAAAAATTGTGCTTCAAACTGGGGTTTTTTTTTTTTTTTTTTTCCTTTTGGATCAACAGCAAAAAACAGGTGTGAGGAAGGCTGAACTTCATGGACGCAAGTCTCTTTTCAGCTATCTAACTATGTAACTATGTAACTATGTAATGGGGGCTATGCTGGGTTAAGGAGGGTAGAGCACATTTTTGGCACTTTACATTTTTGGTAAAGAAAATATTCCACTATCATAAAATATAAAAAATATAAAAATCATGATAATATTCTAATAATCTCTGTGCACTTTAAAAGGTTGTGGCATTAACCAGAATTTAGCAATTTAAGTAGTGAATTGAAAACCAAACAGCAGACTTTATGCCAAATTAGTTGATTTGAAAAAATTCTCCAACCCGGCCATTGTCACAGCCTGACTGTTTGTGTCTGTGTTTTACAATTCTGTTTTCAATTTACCGCCATCTGCAGTTTAGTGAATAAATCCCTGAAAATCACTCAGAAGGTATTCACTAAACTGAGAACTCACGGCAAATTTCAAATTTAATCTTCCAAAACCTAAATTGGAAACATTCTCTAGGTCAGCTATTCTGACACTGGGCTTACATTTGAAATTCACTTTGAATACACTTTGCTTTCTCATTAGTAAAAAAAAAGCCTTTAAACTTTATTCACTAAATTGTGAATTGTCCAGAATTTAATTTTAATAAAAAAATTGTAGACAAAAAATAGCTTACTTTTCAAATTCTACTATTTTTACACACAATTTCATATTCACTCTGATTTATCTATGAATTCTCGGCAATAAGGGCTTTATAAACGTACTACATTGCAGTGAATTTAAATCTAAATGTGACTTTAGATAACTTGGAGAATGTCTCTAGATTAGCAAATTTGGGTTGCATTTTGTAAATCAGATTTCAGATACAATTCAGTGAATAAACACCTGAGAGACTACAATTACAATAATAAAATACACAGATACATTGTAACAAATTCATAGGAACTCAGCGAGAGATGATAAGGTTTGTAAAAAAAATAAATACAAATAAATCTTACTGCGTAATGAATAATGTGTCAACACTTCCAAAGCACAAGGAATATATGCATATTACATCCTTATACGCATATACATCCTTATCATATATTACACGGAGCAGGATATTGTATTAAACAACATTTTAATATATTTCCCAGGGCATTCTTAAAAAAACAATTTGAGAAGTCTCAGCACATTCTTCCTGAGAAAACACTTTCTAGATAAAGAAGTAAAATTACTTACCAACAGATTGCTTAAGATATCTTTGAAATATACAGAAAAAGAAGCAAAATATACTTTGATTATTTTTTAAAACTCAAAATAATCAGAAATAAAATAAGGCTTAACACTAGGGCTCCATCAAATTCATAAATTTGAAGTATTGCTAAGAACACCAGTGAGTCTATTTTATATTTTATGTTGTTTATACCAGGAGAGTTTCCTGCAAGGTCCCTATAGTGCTGGAGTTTAGTGTAAACTCATTTCATCATCAAGAAAGTGAAAAAGTTGTTACTATCTTAAAAAGTTAAGTTACACTCTAGGCCCGATTTGACTGTTCATGCATTCATGTCAATTTTAGTCTAAATAAATCAATATGCTAGCTTTAGTGCACCTATAGTCTTAATTTTAGTAATGACAGGAGACAAAATATGTAGTTTTACTGTACTTTTCCTTTATTGTTAATGTTGCACAGAATGCACCAACCACAAGAAGGTGGGAATTGCAGGTTGAAAAGGTTTTCTGTCTTCCGACTGTAGTAGAGATCCTCAGTAAGGAAGATATAAACATAAGTCAATATGAAAAAAAACACAAGGACAAATAAATATAGCCATGGAAGACACAATGGTTGGAAATTGCACCAGAGACGTGTCTGAACATGAATGTTTTTGGAAAGGTGAAAGTTTACAATATATATTATCTATGATGTTTCCATCACGGAACTGAAAGTTACCAGTATGATACCTAATATGTTCAGGGTTAATCCTAAATTTCAGGATAAGACAGACAGACAGGTACGCAATGTAATGTCCATGATAGTGACGTAACGCAATGGGACACATAGTCAGGTATCGATCATAGGACATCACTGCGAGCAGGAAGCATTCTGTAACCATTATGCCTTCAAAGAAATAGTATTGAGTAATTTGTTTCCCACCGTGTAAGATTGTATAAAGCAGGTTGGGGAGAGTATTCATTGTGAGAACAATATCAGACAGTGATAGATGACATAGAGAGAAGTACATGGGAGAATGAAGGTGATGATTGATTGATACTAACAGAATAATCAGAAGATATCCAGTTACTGTGATTAGGAAAATGTTAAGGAATATGATGCAAATTAAAATGTTGGAATCTTAAAGATCTCCAAAGCCTAGAAGTAAGAGTTTTGTGACCCTCGATTTGTTTCTTTATGCATAGTCCGATCAAGGCTCCTTACTGCATGCAGATGTGACGCGTTTTTCTATACAATTATACTATTTTAATGTACAGAATGTGAACATACCTAAAAAGTTATCAATGATTTAATTGTAATTCAATCCATAATGCTCTCTACTAATAATTTGTTTTAATCTGTCATGGTTTGGCCATGATTGACCTCCAACTTCTTATTCCCTTTTGTTTTCGATTGGGATGGCTTGGTTCCATCTTGGAGTGGTTTCCAGATGAGAAGTTTTCCTGGACTGTCCTTCACTGGACTTTGTTGATGTTTTTTCCTGATTTTGGTATTTTCCATGTGTTCCTGTTTTCTGTTTCTCCTCATAATGTGTCACATCTCCAAAGAAAGAGGAAGGTTTAGAGGTGGTGCTTACTGTTATAGTGTGGATTGGCTGGTGTCTCACGGTGTATGTTCTATTTTTTTCTATTTGTGTTCTTTGCTGCTATTTGTGGATAGTAAAGAAAGGGTTAAGCAATACTCACCTCTGTGTCTTTCATAAAATCATGACTTTTCCTCATGAAATATTAAAATCACGTAATTGTCTTCCTGATTGCCCACTCCATCTACACACCAAGTGATCCTTTTTGCTTGCTAGTGAATACCAGACAATGTTTTAATATGTCTGTAGAACCTTTTGTCCATTTATAATTTGTAAGTGAAGTTTATTCATTTGAGCAATTAAAATATCTTTAGAATTTATACTATTTTCTGTCCTTACCATTGACTGAGTTCTTCTCTGAGGCAAAATTAAGAAGTGGATTTCTTTAAACTCCAGACAAGGGTGCAGTAAGAGGAAATTGGACTGTATTTTACATCACAAAAAGGACTTTAGCTTACTTTACATAGCATTATTTTTATTATTAGTATTATTTAAAAAGCTGTTTCCACAGCACCCATAAAACAAATAAATTAGTTCAACATACAAATTTGACTTAAAGGAACAAGAGGTAATGAGGTCCCTGCTCAAAAGAACTTACAATCTAAACATTGCACATGCCCTTGATATATGTGTTGGCTATAAGACATTGTTTCTGAAGATTGTTGTTTAAATATACCGAATACCAATAAATTATAAATAAAATATATAGACATGTCTTTTTAATGCTATTTTATTGAGGACAATTTTCATCAATTCCTTTATTTTAAGCAGTGAAGCTTATTAAAAATGATTTAGAGACATTTTCAGATATTATAATATATATGAATAAAAAGTGTCTCTAACGTTCAGAAATCTTTCTTAGTGCTAATCTGATGTCTTGGTTTCTTAGACTGTATACTAAAGGGTTAAATAGGGGGGTAAACACAGTATGCAGCAATGACATAATCTTATTTAAAAGCAATAAATGACCTATAGATGGTATCATGTACTTTATTATCAAAGTCCCATAGAAGGCACCAACCACAAGAAGGTGGGAACTGCAGGTTGAAAAAGCTTTCTGTCTTCCGGTTGTAGAAGGGATCCTAAGTATCATAAGGAGGATATAAATATACGTCACTGTGATAAAACCACAAGGACAAATAAAAAAAGGAGTAGAAAATAAAAAGGCTATAAATTCCACCAGAGACGTGTCTGAACATGAAAGTTTTTGGAGAGGGGAAAAGTCACAATATATATGATCAATGATGTTTCCATCACAGAACTGAAAGTTAGATACCGGTATGATACCTAATAGGTTCGAGGTAAATCCTAACATCCAGGGTAAGACAGACAGACAGGTACGCAGTGTGAAATCCATAATAGTGACGTAACGCAATGGGACACATATAGCCAGGTATCGATCATAGGACATCACTGTGAGCAGGAAACATTCTGTAAGAGTTATGCCACAAAAAAAATAGAATTGAGTTATACAGCCAAGAATTGTCATTCCTTTCCCACCGTTTAAGATTGTATCCAGCAGGATGGGGAGAGTGTTCGTTATGAGAACAATATCAGACAGTGATAAATGACAAAGGAAGAAGTACATGGGAGAATGAAGGTGACGGCTGATGGAAACTAACACAATGATCAGAAGATTTCCACTTACTGTGAACAAGAAAATGTTAAGGAAAATGATGAAAATCAAAATTTTGAAGCCATAAAGATTTCCAAATCCTAGAAGTATGATTTCTGTGACTCTCGATTCATTTCTCACACTCATAGTCCAATCAAGGTTTCTCACTGCATGCAGCTTTGACACTTTGCAAACTAAATTATATACACATTTGTAAATTATTAAAATGTATAGAATGGCAAGATATAGCAACAGTGTATGAAAAATAACTAATGTTAATCAATTATTTAATTGTAATTAAATCCAAAGTTCAAGACTCTACTAATACTTTTCTCATTTCTGTTGTTTTTCCCATGGTGGGCCATCTCCATAACCGAGGTCTAGTTGTCACTGGTCTTTAAATATTTTTATCTTACCTTACCCAGTCCATTCTCAAACAGTATCACTTTTTTTATCGGTCACATTCTCTTCCCTTGGCTCATATTTTGTCCTGATAGATCCATCTCATCATCATCTCCACACTTCTCCTAGTAAATTTCTAGATAACCAGATACAATTTTTTTCCTTCTCTACCAGCCGCAACATGGTGTGGCAAGGTCAGCTGTGACGACTGATAGAACAATCCTTTCATAGATAATGATCCTTTAAAAACAATCTCTGAAGGTCCAATGCCAATGGATGCTGATTGACTGATAGCATATTGGTGTTGTGGGGAGTCTCAGTGGAACCCCATCTAAAAATGTACCTACATATAATTACAGTTCTCATCATGGTGACATTCAGATCAATTTGTAAGACACCATAACTGGAAAAGCAATGTTTACTTAATTAGATTTATTTGTAAAGAAAAATATGAATAAGGTTTCCTCGTTTCAATGTTTCTCCTAAAAGGTTTTGAAACATTTTCCAAGAAGTCAATATAAATATGAAATGTGGTATAAATGAAAAAAAAAAAAAATGTAGTCAGTAAATTAACTCCCAATACAATGGTCTACCCATAGGAAGACATGGCCTTCACATAACACGTCGTATGGCAGACAGAATGGGAGCTGAGACTGGGGGCTACATTGGATGCAGGATATTGTAGTGAATCAAGTAATAATTCAAAGGGTTATTTAATAAAGTTTTACTTGTAATGATGTGAAGAGGATAAGGGCTGCGTTCCGGGCTAGTAACAGTAATCTATAACAATGAAAGCCAGACCAAATGGTTTAAATGGAGAAACAACAACAAGTGGACCTAGCTAAAAAACAATAAAAAGTCTTCACATTTTTTACGTTGTTTTTATTAGGGTCTTGAGGGATTCCCTTTTTTGGGTTCCTGCCCTTCTATCTGTTATTTAGCGCTGACTCTTCCCCCCTGTTTTTGCTTGTAATGAATTTAAAAACAAATAGCACATTTTATTCTTAACTCTCAATACAAAATTCTACCTGTATTCAGACATTCCTGGCCTCTGCATTACAAGTAGTATGGAATACAGCATGGAAGCAAATATGGGGGCTCTGCTGGGTTCAGGAGGGTAGAGCACATATTAAGATTGAATCAAATTTTTGGCACTTTACATTTTTGGTAAAGAAAATATTCCACTTTCAAAAAATATAAAAATCATGATAATATTCTAATAATCTCTGTGCACTTTAAAAGGTTGTGGCATTAACCAGAATTTAGCAATTTAAGTAGTGAATTGAAAACCAAACAGCAAACGTTATGCCAAATTAGTTGATTTGAAAAAATTCACCAACCCGGCCATTGTCACAGCCTGACAGTTTGTGTCTGTGTTTTACAATTCTGTTTTCAATTTACCGCCATCTGCAGTTTAGTGAATAAATCCCTGACAATCACTCAGAAGGTATTCACTAAACTGAGAACTCACGGCAAATTTCAAATTTAATTTTCCAAAACCTAAATTGGAAACATTCTCTAGGTCAGCTATTCTGACACTGGGCTTACATTTGAAATTCACTTTGAATACACTTCTCTTTCTCATTAGTAAAAAAGCCTTTAAACTTTATTCACTAAATTGTGAATTGTCCAGAATTTAATTTTAATAAAAAAAATTGTAGACAAAAAATAGCTTACTTTTCAAATTCTACTATTTTTACACACAATTTCATATTCACTCTGATTCATCTATGAATTCTCTGCAATAAGGGCTTTATAAACGTACTACATTGCAGTGAATTTAAATCTAAATGTGACTTTAGATAACTTGGAGAATGTCTCTAGATTAGCAAATTTGGGCTGCATTTTGTAAATCAGATTTCAGATACAATTCAGTGAATAAACACCTGAGAGACTACAATTACAATAATAAAATACACAGATACATTGTAACAAATTCATAGGAACTCAGCGAGAGATAAGGTTTGTAAAAAAAAAAATAAAATAAAAATCTTACAGCGTAATGAATAATGTGTCAACACTTCCAAACCACAAGGAATATATGCATATTACATCCTTATACGCATATACATCCTTATCGTATATTACACGGAGCAGGATATTGTATTAAACAACATTTTAATATATTTCCCAGGGCATTCTTAAAAAACAATTAGAGAAGTCTCAGCACATTCTTCCTGAGAAAACACTTTCTAGATAAATAAGTAAAATTACTTACCAACAGATTGCTTAAGATATCTTTGAAATATACAGAAAAAGAAGCAAAATATACTTTGATTATTTTTTAAAACTCAAAATAATCAGAAATAAAATAAGGCTTAACGCTGGGGCTCCATCAAATTCATACATTTGAAGTATTGCTAAGAACACCAGTGAGTCTATTTTATATGTTATGTTGTTTATACCAGGAGAGTTTACTGCAAGGTCCCTATAGTGCTGGAGTTTAGTGTAAATGTATTTCATCATACAGAAAGAGAAAAAGTTGTTACTATCTTAAAAAGTTAAGTTACACTCCAGGCCCGATTTGACTGTTCATGCATTCATGTCAATTTTAGTCTAAATACATGAATATGCTAGCTTTAGTGCACCTATAATCTTAATTTTAGTAATGACAGGAGACAAAATATGTTGTTTTACTCTCTTTACTAAACTTCAACAGCAACACAAACCACAAGAAGAATACACAAACCAATCACAAACAAGTAGGAGATGATATAAGTCCTTGTACCCTTGATTTGAGAGAAAAGAACATAAAACAGTTAAATGTAACCATAATCCCAACAAACAGAAAATTTACATTATATAGTAACTTTGCAAATAAAATAGCCCATAACAAAAGTCATAATAAACCAACAGGTAAAAACTTAAAAAAAAAAAACATAAAAAAAATAAATAAACACGTACCAAATAAACATGTCAACAAGAACATGAGAAGAAATACAAGAGGAACAAGAAAAAAAAAGCACAGCAAAGGCAAGACAACCCAACCGAGGGATGGTGGGAATGAAAACATTTGCCTCCTTTCATTACTAAAATTAAGAGTATAGGTACACTAAAGCTAATCAATTTTAATTTATATTTGCGGTTTTAATCCTTTAACAAAAAAGAAAAGAAGCACGAGAGGTAGGTTTGAAATAAATGTCTGAACAGTATTCTCCCCAGTTCAATCAGTGGAAAGGGCAGAAATGGAATAGGCTCCAAAAGACGCCCAGACACTAGCAAAGGACAAAATACAGTGAATCCAGCAAGTGTTTGCAGAAACAGGTTTGTGAGGGCAGATGTAGGACACCACGATGAACGAAGGAAAGCCGTAACTTTCGTGTAACAAAGAAAAGTAGAAACACAAAGTTTACGAATGCCAATAAAGAGCGTGTAAAAAGCGAACGTCAAGTCAGATTTTGTCCAGCAGGAAATTGTAAAGGAGACTGTCATGGACTTGAGCAGATCAGGTAAGAGACTTATGACAGGGTTAACATTTAGTTCTTTATTGGGAACTTTAGACATGGTAACACACAATTAGTATACCTAACAAGCCAAATAGGGAGGTTAATAATATCTAGCAAGTCAAAGTGGGAGGAGGAACTATAAAGAGGAAGGTAATTAAAAAGGGAGAACAGAAAGAGATTTAGGCAATATGCCCCAGATATGTTAACAACAAGATATTTACATAGAGCAGAAAACCTGTAGATGAAAGTATAGGTTCTTTAGAGAGACAAATAAAACTGAGCAGAACAGAAATGTTTCAGAAATGCAAGTAAAATAGATATTTAGGCAATCAGCCCTCTGGTTTAGGAGGAGTACTGATAATGCAGGCAATTACACTTTGTAATAAAGGAATCGAGGTATAGATTTAAGATCACATGCAGACATAAAATAATCTGTAGGAGAGTTACTCGACTTATGGTTGGAGAGTCTCTGGTTATTCGTAGAATCAGGAAAAAAACTTTATAGCCTTCTGGTGTCAGGTTATGAGGATTAGGTAGGTTTGTACTATGCTGGTAAAGTAAAGCAGATTGGTAACAAAGCAGGTCTGTGGCGTAGGTCAGGTTGGTATCAGGGCCGGCCTTAGGTGTTCAGGCGCCCTGTGCGAGCCAATCTTGTGGCGCCCACCCCCCTGGCCATCTTTGTTTGACCCCCTCTAGACAATTTCAGGCACATTCACAATCTGTCACCTGCACCCCCTTCAACAAAACCCTGCCTCCTTCATCAGCCCCCTCCCCCATATCACTAGCCCCCTGCCCACTTCAATTAAATGCAATTATATATATATATATATATATATATATATATATATATAAAAAGCAATAAGGACAAGTACTTACATTAAATGCTCCTGCTCCCTGGATCCAGTTGTCAGTTTTTCCCACTCTGCCTGACACGCAGACTGAAGAGCACCTGCCGCCCTGACACACACTGAGCGGATCTTTCCGACATCGGGCCCCCACACTCCTCCATCCATGCTCCTCCTGCATTCCAATTCGGGCCGGTTTGTCAGTGACCTACTGCGAGCTGTGTTGGCCACCTGGAACCCGTGTTGCCATGGCGCCCTGTGCGGCTGCACAGCTCACACACCCCAAAGGCCGGCCCTGGTTACAGTCACACAAAAAGGCAGACAGTCGCACACAGAGTACAGTCCCACACACACACGCACACACACAGGCAGACAGTCACACACAGAGTACAGTCTCACACACACAAAGACAGTCACACACAGAGTACAGTCTCACAGACACACACACAGACAGTCACACACAGAGTACAGTCACACACAGAGTACAGTCACACACAGAGTACAGTCTTACACACACACACACACACACACACACACACAGTCACACACAGAGTACAGTCTCACACACACAC
Source organism: Pelobates fuscus (assembly GCF_036172605.1). Classification (NCBI taxonomy): domain Eukaryota; kingdom Metazoa; phylum Chordata; class Amphibia; order Anura; family Pelobatidae; genus Pelobates; species Pelobates fuscus. The sequence goes on from NC_086321.1 coordinate 375,456,575, forward strand.
AGATAGTCACACACAGAGTACAGTCTAAGACACACACAGACAGTCACACAAAGAGTACAGTCTCACACACACACAGACAGTCACACACAGAGTACAGTCTCTCTCTCACATACACACACACACACAGACAGTCACACACAGAGTACAGTCTCACACACACACAGATAGTCACACACAGAGTACAGTTTCACACACACACAGATAGTCACACACAAAGAGCCAAAAACAAGAGCAAGGTAATCTTAGGTAAACAGACAACTGACGTAGAGATAAACCCTCATTGTGCAGCTAAATATTACGAACACTCAGAACCAGATCCAAATCCCATAGGTGTGAATGCCAAGGAGTCGGAGGGTGAGACAGTTTGATTAATAGTTTGCAGACAATGGGATCCTGACTGACCAAAACACCCTGAACCGGCACATGAGCAGCTGAGATAGCTAGCTGCATAATGTTCTTGAAAACTGAAAGCATGAGGTAGCAGTGGAAAAGACTAGAAGATTGTGTGAGTAAATCAGACAACAAATACACTTTGCTTGTGGGTGTACTGGTTACAGCAGCCTGGTGAAACACCAAGGTGTGGAGCTCAAGCTGAAGTTGTGACAAGTGATTTGGCATATCCTCTCTAGCCAATGGAATCAAAATAAATGATGACTTTCCTGAACAACCAGTACCGTTAGGTGGTAATCCTTCAGGTCTAGACATATGAACCCATCGACATTCTGGAGCAAGTCCCACAGGAGATGGATGCCCTCCATCTTGAAACATCTGCAGACCATAAGGGCATTCAATTAGTGGAGTTGAAGATTGGGTAAAAGTCCTCGGCTTCTTCATCACCAGGAAAATATTGCTTTTAAATCTGTTATCATCTGAGGTGAATTGGACCACTCCTTATTCTGTCTTTTTAGACTTTTCTATTGTCCTGAAATTTTTCAAAACTTGATCAGTCAATGCTTCGCTGTCTCTTAAATAACTTTCTGAAAATAAGTCATGCTTTTTTGCTTAATCTCCTGCAAGAGAGTTTCTGACGTTCAAGCTATTGACACCATTACTCATTCCTTCCAAGTTGCAAGAAAAAGTATGTCAACCCTATGGAATGATATGGATTTCTGCACAAATTGGTCATAAAATGTGATCTGATCATCATCTAAGTCACAACAATAGACAATCACAGTCTGCTTAAACTAATAACACACAAAGAATGAAATGTTGCATGTTTTTATTGAACACACCATGTAAACATTCACAGTGCAGGTGGGAAAAGTATGTGAACCCTTGGATTTAATAACTGGTTGAACCTCCTTTGGCAGCAATAACTTCAACCAAACGTTTCCTGTAGTTGCAGATCAGACGTGCACAACGGTCAGGAGTAATTCTTGACCATTCTTCTTTACAGAACTGTTTCAGTTCAGCAATATTCTTGGGATGCCTGGTGTGAATCGCTTTCTTGAGGTCATGCCAAAGCATCTCAATCGGGTTGAGGTCAGGACTCTGACTGGACCACTTCAGAAGGCGTCTTTTCTTCTGTTTAAGCCATTCTATTGTTGATTTACTTCTATGCTTTGGGTCATTGTCCTGTTGCAACACACATCTTCTGTTGAGCTTTAGCTGGTAGACAGATGGCCTTAAGCAGATGGCCTTAAGTACTCCTGCAAAATGTCTTGATAAACTTGGGAATTCATTTTTCCTTCGATGATAGCAATCCGTCCAGGCCCTGATGCAGCAAAGCAGCCCCAAACCATAATGCCCCCACCAGCATACTTCACAGTTGGGATGAGGTTTTGATGTTGGTGTGCTGTGCCTCTTTTTCGCCACACATAGTGTTGTGTGTTTCTTCCAAACAACTCAACTTTGGTTTCATCTGTCCACAGAATATTTTGCCAGTACTGCTGTGGAACATCCAGGTGCTCTTGTGCAAACTGTAAACGTGCAGCAATGTTTTGTTTGGACAGCAGTGGCTTCCGCTGTGGTATCCTCCCATGAAATCTATTCTTGTTTAGTGTTTTACGTATTGTAGATTCGCTAACAGGGATGTTAGCATTTGCCAGTGACTTTTGTAAGTCTTTAGCTGACACTCTAGGATTCTTCTTCACCTCATTGAGCAGTCTGCGCTGTGCTCTTGCAGTCATCTTTGCAGGACAGCCACTCCTAGGGAGAGTAGCAGCAGTGCTGAACTTTCTCCATTTATAGACAATTTGTCTTACCGTGGACTGATGAACAGCAAGGCTTTTGGAGATACTTTTATAACCCTTTCTAGCTTTATGCAAGTGAACAATTCTTAATCGTAGGTCTTCTGAGAGCTCTTTTGTGTGAGGCACCATTCACATAAGGCAATGCTTCTTGTGAAAAGCAAACCCAGAACGGGTGTGTTTTTTTTATAGGGCAGGGCAGCTGTAACCAACACCTCCAATCTCATCTCATTGATTGGACTCCAGTTGGCTGACATCTCACTCCAATTAGCTCTTGGAGATGTCATTAGTCTAGGGGTTCACATACTTTTCCCACCTGCACTGTGAATGTTTACATGGTGTGTTCAATAAAAACATGGCAACATTTCATTCTTTGTGTGTTATTAGTTTAAGCAGACTGTGATTGTCTATTGTTGTGACTTAGATGATGATCAGATCACATTTTATGACCAATTTGTGCAGAAATCCATATCATTCCATAGGGTTCCCATACTTTTTCTTGCAACTGTATATCAAAAATCATCCTCTTTGACATCCCTTGGAAAATTAAGACTTCCTCTAAATTAGTTTTGTACCTAGCTTTTCCTAATAGGCCTCTCCTGTGCCTGGTTGCATGCTTGCGTGAATATGACGCTCATACACCTACTTTACGTCATCCATTGAAGCATCAGCTTTTCATTTCATTCCAAAAGCCTCACCTTCTGCTATCTACTAATACCCTGGCCTGGTGGGTCAAGTAGATTATGTCTCTGGTGGGTATTGATGACTCTGTTTTTTTACCTCATTCGGTCGGTGAAGCTTGGAGGATATTTTGAGAGTGGGCAATTGGTCTCAAAGTCTACATTTTGAGATGTCTACTTTTGACTAGTGATGTCCCGGACGGTTCGCTGGTGAATAATTCCCGAAGAACATAGCGCGTTCGCGGTGGCGGGCGAACATATGCGATGTTCGGTCCGCCCCCTATTCATCATCATTGAGTAAACTTTGACCCTGTACCTCACATTCAGCAGACACATTCCAGCCAATCAGCAGCAGACCCTCCCACCTCCTGGACAGCATCCATTTAAGATTCATTTGGAAGCTGCATTCATTTTTTTGTATTATTTTTTTTTTCAGTGCATATAAATATTACAAGCAGATACTCCCCCCAGACACTCTGTATTACTGCAGATACTCCCCCAGACAATCTGTGTTACTGCAGATACTCCCTCCAGACACTCTGTGTTACTGCAGATACTCCCCCCAGACACCATGTGTTACTGCAGATACTCCCCCAGACACTCTGTGTTACTGCAGATACTACCACCAGACACCCTGTCTTACTGCAGATACTCCCTCCAGACACCCTGTGTTACTGCAGATACTCCCTCCAGACACTCTGTGTTACTGCAGATACTCCCTCCAGACACCCTGTATTACTGCAGATACTCCCTCCAGACACTCTGTATTACTGCAGATACTACCACCAGACACTCTGTCTTACTGCAGATACTCCCTCCAGACACTCTGTGTTACTGCAGTTACTCCCTCCAGACACTCTGTGTTACTGCAGCTACTCCCCCCAGACACTCTGTGTTACTGCAGATACTACCTCCAGACACCCTGTGTTACTGCAGATACTCCCTCCAGACACCCTGTGTTACTGCAGATACTCCCTCCAGACACTCTGTATTACTGCAGATACTCCCCCCAGACACTGACACAGAGCAGAATAGGGACTGTTCCTCCTACATAGGGTCACTTGGCAGATATGGATTGACACCTATCCTAAGGATCCCTTATACACACTGACACAGAGCATAATAGGGACTGTTCCCCCTACATAGGGTCACTTGGCAGATATGGATTGACACCTATCCTAAGGATCCCTGATACACACTGACACGGAGCAGAATAGGGACTGTCCCCCCTACATAGGGTCACTTGGCAGATATGGATTGACACCTATCCTAACGATCCCTGATACACACTGACACAGAGCAGAATAGGGACTGTTCCCCCTACATAGGGTCACTTGGCAGATATGGATTGACACCTATCCTAAGGATCCCTGATACACACTGACACAGAGCAGAATAGGGACTGTTCTCCCTACATAGGGTCACTTGGCAGATATGGATTGACACCTATCCTAAGGATCCCTGATACACACTGACACAGAGCAGAATAGGGACTGTTCCCCCTACATAGGGTCACTTGGCAGATATGGATTGACACCTGTCCTCAGGGACCCTGATACACACTGGGGGGACCTACTGTCCTCCCCCCGGCCCCCACCCCTTCGTGGTGAGTGGGGGCCATAAATCACAATGGGGGGACCTACTGTCGCCCCCGACCCCCACACCTGCGCAGTGGGTGGGGGCCATGAAAATAATGAGGGGGACCTACTGTCCTCCACCTGGCCCCCACCCCTGCATGGTGGGTGGGGGCCATAAAAATAATGAGGGGGGGACCTACTGTCCTCCCCCTCGGCCCTCACCCCTGCACGGTGGGTGGGGGCCATAAATCACAATGGGGGAGGACCTACTGTCCTGCCCCCACCCCTGCACGGTGGGTGGGGGCCATAAAAATAATGACACAGAGCACTCTGATTGGTTAGATTCGAAGCCCACCAATCAGAGTGCTCTTTGTCATTTTACACAGCGTGGGAAAATTCCAAAGAACTTTCCCATGCTGTGTAAAATGACACAGAGCACTCTGATTGGTTAGATTCCAAGCCCACCAATCACAGTGCTCTGTGTCATTTAACACAGCGTGGGAAAGTTCTTTGGAATTTTCCCACACTGTGTAAAATGACAAAGAGCACTCTGATTGGTGGGCTTGGAATCTAACCAATCAGAGTGCTTTGTGTCATTTTACACAGCGTGGGAAAGTTCTTTGGAATTTTCCCACGCTGTGTAAAATGACAAAGAGGACTCTGATTGGCTTAAACCAGCCAATCAGAGTGTTCTTAGCCTAATTGCAGGGCTTGGCAAGGCTTTATAAGCCTTCGCCCGCCCTGCAGAGCTCAGCCTGTGCAGAGCCCTCCATGGGTGAAGATGGATTATTTTTTTGTGCGCTCGTTTTTTTTTTTTTTTTAAATTGCGTCGGTTCTTATGGCTTTTTCTTTGGCCTTTTTTGGGGCTGAAAAATGAAGACAGTAGGTCCCCCCTCAGTGTGTATCAGGGTCCCTGAGGACAGGTGTCAATCCATATCTGTCAAGTGACCCTATGTAGGGGGAACAGTCTCTATTCTGCTCTGTGTCAGTGTGTATCAGGGATCCTTAGGATAGGTGTCAATCCATATCTGCCAAGTGACCCTATGTAGGGGGAACAGTCCCTATTCTGCTCTGTGTCAGTGTGTATCAGGGTCTCTGAGGACAGGTGTAAATCCATATCTGCCAAGTGACCCTATGTAGGGGGAACAGTCCCTATTCTGCTCTGTGTCAGTGTGTATCAGGGATCCTTGGGATAGGTGTCAATCCATATCTGCCAAGTGACCCTATGTAGGGGGAGCAGTCCCTATTCTGCTCTGTGTCAGTGTGTATCAGGGATCCTTAGGATAGGTGTCAATCCATATCTGCCAAGTGACCCTATGTAGGGGGAACAGTTCCTATTCTGCTCTGTGTCAGTGTGTATCAGGGTCTCTGAGGACAGGTGTCAATCCATATCTGCCAAGTGACCCTATGTAGGGGGAACAGTCTCTATTTTGCTCTGTATCAGTGTGTATCAGGGTCTCTGAGGACAGTTGTCAATCCATATGTCAAGGAATCAATATGTCATATGTCAGGTGTCAATCCATATCCATTGTGATTTAGGAATGTTAGGTGATTTATGCCCTTTATGGATTAAAACCAGACTCTGCATCAACTGTGTAATTTTCCATGGGAGTTTTGCCATGGATCCCCCTCCGGCATGCCACAGTCCAGGTGTTAGTCCCCTTGAAACAACGTTTCCATCACTATTGTGGCCAGAAAGAGTCCCTGTGGGTTTTAAAATTCGCCTGCCCATTGAAGTCTATGGCGGTTCGCCCGGATCGCCGGTTCGCAAACGCTTGCGGAAGTTCGCGTTCGCCATTCGCGAACCGAAAATGTTATGTTCGCGACATCACTACTTTTGACCTATTCAACACTTTGCAGGGAACCTGATTTCCCAGTTTTCACCTAGCATATTAAGAGCCTTAGTGTCTTAATAAAATTCCCAGACTTTACTATTAACATGACAGAAATTCATGATTTTGTTAAAGCGGCACTGTCATGCCGAACTTACCTTTCCTCAATCTCTTCCTCTTCTCACCCTCTCTCGGGATCTGTTATTCATTTCTTCCATTCTTCTTTAGTTTTCTTTAAAATCATAAGACAAAGTAGGGACTCTGTCTTATGGAGGATTCCTCCGCTTGACCAGCTCTGACCAGCGGAGGAGCAAAGTGTGCTTCATTTCCGCTGGTCAGAGCAATTTTCACATGATCCCTAGCTTTCCTCCCTGTTCCCACAATGCTTCCTGTCAGTATTGCCGAAAGTCCTGTCACTTAGACAGAACGCCGGCAAAACTGCCGAATTGCATCCTAACAGAATGAGCACTGTTTCTCCATTGGTGTTAGGATGCAATTCGGTACTTTGTTCGGATCGGAATTTCATTCAAATGAATGAAACTCCGATCCTATTCATTGCTGTGGCTGCATCTTGCAGCCGCTTAGTAGATAACTCCCTAATTCCCACGGTATCGGGGAGCTATCTACTAAAAGGCTGAAAGACCTAAATTGGTCTTTCAGCCAAATTTACTAACACCAAGTAAAAATGACTTGGTATTAGTAAATAATATGCCCCTACTCGCTATACCGCGAGTAGGGGCATGTCTAGTAAGCAGTGAGCAGCCTGTGGCTGCTCACTGTAGAAAAAAAAAAAAATATTGCCCCCCACCCCTAAATGACGGGTGGGGGCCGTTAAGTAAAATAAGGGAGGGAGACCTATTGTCCCCCCCCCCCGGCCCCCACCCCTGAGCGGTGGGTGGGGGCCATAAAGATAATGAGGGGGGGGACCTACTGTCCTCCCCCCCCCGGCCCCCACCCCTGGGCGGCGGGTGGGGGCCATAATGTTAATAAAGGGGGGGGGACCTACTGTCCTCCCCCCCGGCCCCCACCCCTGGGCGGCGGGTGGGGGCCATAATAGTAGTAGGGGGGGGACCTACTGTCCTCCCCCCCGGCCCCCACCCCTGGCCGGCGGGTGGGGGCCATAATAGTAATAGGGGGGGGGGGGAACCTACTGTCCTCCCCCCCCGGCCCCCACCCCTGGGCGGCGGGTGGGGGCCATCATAGTAATAAGGGGGGGACCTACTGCCCCCCCCCCGGCCCCCACCCCTGGGCGGCGGGTGGGGGCACTAAGTAAATCCCCCCCATCAAGGTGACTAGGGGTGCCCAAGCCCCTAGTCACCCACCCCCCACCCAAATAAAAAATGCCCCTACCTACCCCCCTCACCCTAAAAAATAGTGAGGGGGGAATAAAATTGCTAACCTGTAAAGTAAAATTAAACTTACCATTCGACGTCTTCTTTTTTCTAAAATCTTCATTTTTCAGCCCCAAAAAAGGCCAAATAAAAAACCATCATAGCCGTCGAACTAAAAATAAAATAAAAAACCCGAGCGCAAAAAAAAAACCCGACGAAAAAGAAAAAACCCGAGCGCACAAAAAAATAATCCATCTTCACCCATGGAGGGCTCCGCGCAGACTGAGCTCCGCAGGGCGGGGCAAGGCTTATAAAGCCTTGCCCCGCCCTGCAATTAGCCTAAGAACACTCTGATTGGTGGGTTTAAGCCAATCAGAGTGCTCTTTGTCATTTTACAAGCGTGGGAAAGTTCTTTGGAATTTTCCCACGCTTGTAAAATGACACAGAGCACTGTGATTGGATGGCTTGAAATCCATCCAATCACAGTGCTCTGTGTCATTTTACAAGCGTGGGAAAATTCTTTGGAACTTTCCCACGCTTGTAAAATGACACAGAGCACTGTGATTGGATGGCTTGAAATCCATCCAATCACAGTGCTCTGTGTCATTTTACAAGCGTGGGTAAGTTCCAAAGAATTTTCCCACGCTTGTAAAAATGACACAGAGCACTGTGATTGGATGGCTTGAAATCCATCCAATCACAGTGCTCTGTGTCATTTTACAAGCGTGGGAAAGTTCCAAAGAATTTTCCCACGCTTGTAAAATGACACAGGGCACTGTGATTGGATGGATTTCAAGCCATCCAATCACAGTGCTCTGTGTCATTTTACAAGCGTGGGAAAGTTCCAAAGAACTTTCCCACGCTTGTAAAATGACACAGAGCACTGTGATTGGATGGATTTCAAGCCATCCAATCACAGTGCTCTGTGTCATTTTACAAGCGTGGGAAAATTCCAAAGAACTTTCCCACGCTTGTAAAATGACAAAGAGCACTCTGATTGGCTTAAACCCACCAATCAGAGTGTTCTTAGGCTAATTGCAGGGCGGGGCAAGGCTTTATAAGCCTTGCCCAGCCCTGCGGAGCTCAGTCTGCGCGGAGCCCTCCATGGGTGAAGATGGATTATTTTTTTTGTGCGCACGGGTTTTTTCTTTTTCGTCGGGTTTTTTTTTTGGCGCTCGGGTTTTTTATTTTATTTTTAGTTCGACGGCTATGATGGTTTTTTATTTGCCCTTTTTTGGGGCTGAAAAATGAAGATTTTAGAAAAAAGAAGACGTAGAATGGTAAGTTTAATTTTACTTTACAGGTTAGCAATTTTATTCCCCCCTCACTATTTTTTAGGGTGAGGGGGGTAGGTAGGGGCATTTTTTATTTGGGTGGGGGGTGGGTGACTAGGGGCTTGGGCACCCCTAGTCACCTTGATGGGGGGGGGGAATTTACTTAGTGCCCCCACCCGCCGCCCAGGGGTGGGGGCGGGGGGAGGACAGTAGGTCCCCCCCATTATCGTTATGGCCCCCACCCGCCGCCCAGGGGTGGGGGCCGGGGGGGGGGGGGACAGTAGATCCCCCCCCCCTTGTTACTGTTATGGCCCCCACCCGCCGCCCAGGGGTGGGGGCCGGGGGGGGGGGAGGACAGTAGGTCCCGTCCCCCCCCCCTATTACTATTATGGCCCCCACCCGCCGCCCAGGGGTGGGGGCCGGGGGGTGGAGGACAGTAGGTCCGTCCCCCCCTTATTACTATTATGGCCCCCACCCGCCGCCCAGGGGTGGGGGCCGGGGGGGGGAGGACAGTAGATCCCCCCCCCTTGTTACTGTTATGGCCCCCACCCGCCGCCCAGGGGTGGGGGCCGGGGGGGGGGAGGACAGTAGGTCCCGTCCCCCCCCATTACTATTATGGCCCCCGCCTGTGGCTGCTCACTGTAGAAAAAAAAAAATATTGCCCCCCACCCCTAAATGACGGGTGGGGGCCGTTAAGTAAAATAAGGGAGGGAGACCTATTGTCCCCCCCCCCGGCCCAGGGGTGGGGGCCGGGGGGTGGAGGACAGTAGGTCCCCCCCCCCTTATTACTATTATGGCCCCCACCCGCCGCCCAGGGGTGGGGGCCGGGGGGTGGAGGACAGTAGGTCCCCCCCCCCCCTTATTACTATTATGGCCCCCACCCGCCGCCCAGGGGTGGGGGCCTGAGGGGAGGACAGTAGGTCCCCCCTCATTCCCATTATGGCCCCCACCCGCCGTCCAGGGGTGGGGGCCGGCGGGGGAGGACAGTAGGTCCCCCGTCCCCCCCTTAATACCCTTTTTTTTTTTTTTTTTACAGTGAGCAGCCACAGGCTGCTCACTGTTTAGTGGACATGCCCCTACTCGCGATATAGCGAGTAGGGGCATTGGGGAGATTTGAATCTCCCTTGTGCTATTATGGGGGTCATATTGACCCCCATAGAGTGAGGGGAGGACCTGGGGGGCTAATGAAGTGGTGGGGAGCACTGCTCCCTGCCGCTTCTGTCTTTACATAATGCAAGGAGGGAGCTGCACGCCGGTAGCTCCCTCCTTGTAATAAACTGAACGAACAAACTAACTAACTGATACACAGTGTTAGTTTGTTCGTCTGATTTTTTCTATTCATTCATTCGTCTGTCTGATGAATGAATGAATAGGTGAAATTCCCGTTCGCATGTCCAGATGTTTCACTGGGCATGTGCGGGAATCTCACAGTCTGTGTAGTGTGGGTAGATGACGTGTCCCACAGGGACTTCACCTACCCACACAAAGATGGCGGCGCCCTGAATATAGATCGGGGCAGAAAATAAAGAATAAAAAATAGGTAATGTGGGGGGCTTAGGGGCATTTGGGGGTAACTAGGGGGTCGATTGGATGTAGTTGAGGCGGGAGGGGGGTTAAAAAAAAAACGGAATTCGGCATGACAGTGCCGCTTTAATAACACGGAGGCGAGTATTATCCCTCCCTCATGCCCTTGGATGATGGTCCTCATTGGGTAAGTTGTATTTATGGTATGTCTTCATTTTGGTTTATAGGTCCATATCCTCTAATATGATTGACATGACCATATGTCTTGCCTACACTTTCCGTGTTTGATATTTTATGTCTGATAATTTTAATACAGTACAATTCTTATGCATAAATCCAGTTTATGCTTGGATATTAACATATCATCGTCTCTCTTCCAGCTTGACTTTGAGATCAGTTTTCATGTTCACGCACATACATTTCTTTAGAGTTCCTTTCCTGTTGGATTATTTTGTTATACACATACTTTGGGATCACAAGTAAGAGGAAGTGGTTTTGTGCTGTGGAGAGCATGCTTATTGGCTGTTCCTGTGGCTACGAAGATATACCTTGTAGCTGGCCACCGCCACTAGGTGCCATGCCCACGGAATATTCATATGTTTTGCCCATGTATTTTGTGTTCCCAATGTATTCTCACGATTTTCCCTTGTACTCTGTGTTTCCCCATGTATCTATGTGTAGCTGTGATGTAGTCATGTGTTTTACCTGTTCCCCATTCGGGAGAGCTCATACGAATGGGTTCTGTTCAGCTCCCGATAGGGGACCACCCCGACATCTCAGGAGATGATGCACACATTCTCCTGATTAATCGGCATGGATACTGGGCGCTGATTGGTCACTGCGGGGCGCAGGTGGCCAACCAGAGAAGGAGCGCTCTTTCAAATGGGGTTTTGCGCCCTTTCTCCGGATTGGGCGGCGAAAACAATCTCCTCCCCAAGCACCGATTGGTGCAATCGAGATTTGCGCCCTTTCTTCGTATTGGGCAGTGAAGATCCTCTTCTCCCCCGAGCATTGAATGGTGCAATTTCGTTGCCACCCTTTCAGCGGATTGGTTGTTGGTTGGTTTAGGCGCAAAGTTTGAAGTCACTGGACTAAACCAAGCAACTCCATGGAATTAATTTTGGTGATTTACAGAGCCCTGTACATCCGATAGCCCTGTTCTTTGCAAGGATCATAGATGGGACCCGGGTTATATAGTGCTATAGGTGTAATCCAAGTGACTCCTTCCCTTCCCGAGTTGCCGAGCTCCAACTTTTACCCCCCCACCCCCCCCATGTATTTAATGTGTTTTAATTTTTTGTCCCTGTGTACTGTTGGTTTCTCCCAGAGTGGGAGATGGCTATCTGTAACCTAACCTGCCTGAGATTGTGTTAAATTGAATGGAAAGCCTGTTTCCAATAAAGAGTGTCAGTGTTTTAACCCTTAGAACTGTGTGTCGTCTGGTTCTGATGCAGAATTAATAGAAGTGCATCTCTTTAAACTCCAGACAAGATTTCAGTAAGTTCAAAAATAGAAATAAAGGGGAGAGGAAATCAATATAAAGATGCTCAAAATCAACAAGTGTGTCTCACTCCAATCCACACTATTAAAATAGACAGAATATATATAAACAAATTAGGTGAGAGCAAAAACAGTGGTACATACACCAGATATGTATAATAAAAACATGCAATATTACCATATGTCTGGATGACCTAAAATAATAAAATACAAGACAGAGTATAGCCTGTATATACAGATAAAAATACGTGAAGAAGAAAATATCCCACTCACGTATTCCTGAGCCTTTATAAGTGGCTCAGACTAAAGGCATTTAAACAGGAGACCAAGTCGCTGAAATAATGGTGGAAGGTTCACTGCACTCTTTAACTTTCCTCCTGGACGTATTTTTCATGAAACACCAAGCAGGAATATAGATGCAAGAATACAAACTTAATTCACACAATACAGCTTAAAATCTGGAGCTCCAGCAAAAGATATTGCACAACGCGTTTCGACCGAAGTCTTTTTCAAAGTGCTAAACTACAAAACAATTTACAGAGTTTAAATATCAAAAAAAGGGCACCTTTTCCGACTTAATTCCACTTCTTCCGGTTTCCGGTCGCGCCATTTCACCTCCGAGTACTTCCGGGTCAGCGGTCATTTTTCTGTCTCTTTCGGATGACGGATTTCCGGTTTAGCGGAAGGCTTTCTCTTACATGCTGGAAAGTTCTGAGTGCGTATGTGCGCTTGCGAAAATGCCGAAATTATAGTCCATAAAACTGATAACGAACGGCAAACTGTTTATACAATCATTTAGATACACAAAATTTAAAAATCTACTCCATATAGACGCATAGACTCTAATTAAATAGCTCAATAAGTATAATAGCGAAAAGGAGAAAAGAAAAAAAGGAAAAAAAGAGGGGTGTTATTAAATAGACAATAAAAAACATAAAAGTATGTAAAAATGTATTTTAAAAAATAATAATAAAATACATTAGAAAAGTCTTCTTAATAAGATAAAGAATATATATAAAAAATATATAAAATGTATAAAATATATATATTATAATCAACAGTTTATTTTCAATATATTTAAGAGAGATATAGAACATTACAAGAAAGAGGTGATTTCAAAGTCAACGTTTAGACCTTCTGGAGTTGCAATGTTGAGGTTAAACATCCACCTCATTTCTGCCCTACTTAAAATATTATCCCTACATCCTCCTCTCCAATGTACTTTAATCTTTTCAATACCTAAAAATAAAAGACCTTCAGGACTGCCCCCATGGTGTTCCAAAAAGTGTTTGGAAACACTGTGGTTCAAAAACGTCTTCTTTATATTATTAATGCGTTCTCCTATTCTAATCTTTAGTTTTCTAGTGGTTTTTCCCACATACTGATACCCACATGGACAGGTTAAGAGGTATATGACATTAGTAGTATTGCACGTTATTAATGTTTGGATTCTATATTCTTCCTCCAGATTCTCTCTGGACGTAAACTTTTTTATACTTCTCCTTGGGTCTTTTCTCAGCCTACATCCTGTGCAATCGTTACAACAATAAAAACCCTTTTGGTCCTCTAAAAAATTGGTTTCACTCTTATTTTTATCTAAAAAGCTTGTGGTAAAAATTTGTCTAAAATTCTTAGCTCCCCTAAAAACAAATTTGGGCTGCTCTTTTATAAAAGGTAACATTTCTAAATCTTCTTTTAAAACATGCCAATGTTTTTTAAAAATCTTACAGACTGCCTTATTATTAGTACTAAAATTCAAAATAAGGGGAATTGGCTTTCTTTTTCTCTTCTTGATTTTTGTTCTTATATTGCAAAAGTCGATTTCTATCCTTCCTCCATATTTCATCTATAGTCTTTTTAATTGAAGTTGGGTCATACCCCTTGTCTATAAATTGTTGTGACAATTCTGTTGATTGGCTCTGATAATCTTCTAGATTGGTACAGTTTCTCCTTAATCTGAGAAACTGTCCTTTAGGTACGTTTATGAGCCAGGGTTTAAAGTGACAACTGTGTAATTCAATAAAATTATTTACATCAACTTTTTTAAAATGAGTTTTACTTTTAATTTCGTCTGATTCCATAAAAAACATCCAAATCCAGAAACGTGATATTCAAATCACTGATATTGTAAGTAAATTTTATATTCCAGTCATTGGAGTTTACATTTTCTAAAAAGTTAACCAGAGAATTAGAATCACCCTTCCATATGAGGAAAATATCATCTATATAGCGTTTATAGAGGACCAGGTTTGCTCCCAGTTCCATGTCAGATTGAATAAAAGATTCTTCCCAGTGTGACATAAATAAATTTGCATAACGAGGAGCAAACCTGGTCCCCATCGCTGTTCCCTGAATCTGTAAATAATATTGATTCTCATACCAGAAAAAATTATTAGTTAAAATGATTTCAATTCCCCTTAAAATGAATTCTACTTGTTATTCATTAAAATTCCCAAACTTTTGTAAAAAATGTTTTGCCGCCTTGCAGCCTTTATCATGGGCTATGTTAGTATACAGACTACTAACATTGCAGGTAGCCATAATATATCCTTTCTCCCATTTAAAATCTTTTAAAATATTGAGTAAGCTAATAGTATCTTTAAGATAGGTTGGACATTGTTTCACTATATTCTGTAAAAATCTATCAATATATTGAGATAAATTGGATAAAAGTGATCCTATGCCAGATACTATCGGCCTCCCTGGGGGGTTGGAAATATTTTTGTGAATTTTGGGTAACATATAAATGACTGGAATCCTGGGATGTTCAGTATTTAAAAATTTATATTCCTGTTCGTTTAAGATACCTGTTTCTAAGCCTTCTTTGAGAAAATTTTCATATTTCTCCTTTATCCTGTTTAAGGGGTTATTTTCCAATTTAAGGTAGGCGTGGTCATCATCTAATTGTTTCTGCATTTCTTCTAAATATTTTGTTTTTTGCCAGATGACCACACCTCCCCCATTATCCGCTGGCTTAAAGGACCACTCTAGGCACCCAGACCACTTCAGCTTAATGAAGTGGTCTGGGTGCCTGGTCCAGCTAGGTTTAACCCTTTTTTTTATAAACATAGCAGTTTCAGAGAAACTGCTATGTTTATACTGAGGGTTAATCCAGCCTCCAAATCCTCTAGTGGCTGTCTCATTGACAGCCGCTAGAGGCGCTTGCGTGCTTCTCACTGTGAAAATCACAGTGAGAGCACGCAAGCGTCCATAGGAAAGCATTGTAAATGCTTTCCTATGCGACCGGCTGAATGCGAGTGCGGCTCCTGCCGCGCATGCGCATTCAGCCGATGACGTCGCAAGGAAGAAGGAGAGGAGGAGGAAAGCTCCCTCCCCGGCGCTGGAGAAAGAGGTAAGTTTAACCCCTTCCTCCCCTCAGACCCCGGCGGGAGTGGGTCCCTGAGGGTGGGGGCACCCTCAGGGCACTCTAGTGCCAGGAAAACGAGTATGTTTTCCTGGCACTAGAGTGGTCCTTTAATTACAATGGATTTATCCTCTTTTAATTCTTTCAATATTTGTCTTTCTTTTAATGTTAAATTATTTTGATATCTATCCAAAGGCTTTAGTTTTTTTATATCTTTTAAACATAGCTTCTCAAACACTTTCATTTCTTCAGATTTTTTATTTAACGGATACAATGAAGATTTCTTTTTTAAGTCTGTATGACTATAAACATTATCAACTTCCTTTTCTCTCGGTTTAAAATCCTTAAAACATTTTTTTAGACATAATCTATTTAAATCTAAAAAACTATCAAACTTATTAGCTTCACAACTAGGTGCGAATTTGAATCCTTTTCTCAGTATAGATATATGGGTATCTGTCAGAACATTTTCAGATAAATTGAAAATGGGTATTGGTTTAACACCTAATTCCTCCTTGTCCACTCTCTTCTTTTCCTTTTTCCCTCTTCTTCTATTTCCCCCTCTTCCATCTCTCTTGCTCTTTTTAGTGGGGTATTGTTTATCTATGTTGCTATTTCGCTATTATACTTATTGAGCTATTTAATTAGAGTCTATGCATCTATATGGAGTACATTTTTAAATTTTGTGTATCTAAATGATTGTATAAACAGTTTGCCGTTCGTTATCAGTTTTATGGACTATAATTTCGGCATTTTCGCAAGCGCACATGCGCACTCAGAACTTTCCAGCATGTAAGAGAAAGCCTTCCGCTAAACCGGAAATCCGTCATCCGAAAGAGACAGAAAAATGACCGCTGACCCGGAAGTACTCAGAGGTGAAATGGCGCGACCGGAAACCGGAAGAAGTGGAATTAAGTCAGAAAAGGCGCCCTTTTTTTGATATTTAAACTCTGTAAATTGTTTTGTAGTTTAGCACTTTGAAAAAGACTTCGGTTGAAACGCGTTGTGCAATATATTTTACTGGAGCTCCAGATTTTAAGCTGTATTGTGTGAATTAAGTTTGTATTCTTGCATCTATATTCCTGCTTGGTGTTTCATGAAAAATACATCCAGGAGGAAAGTTAAAGAGTGCAGTGAACCTTCCACCATTATTTCAGCGACTTGGTCTCCTGTTTAAACGCCTTTAGTCTGAGCCACTTATAAAGGCTCAGGAATACGTGAGTGGGATATTTTCTTCTTCACTTATTTTTATCTGTATATACAGGCTATACTCTGTCTTGTATTTTATTATTTTAGGTCATCCAGACATGGTAATATTGCATGTTTTTATTATACATATCTGGTGTATGTACCACTGTTTTTGCTCTCACCTAATTTGTTTATAAATATTTCAGTAAGTGGAAATTGGACTCTATTTTACAGAAAAGAGACTTTAGCTCAATTTACATATAATTATTAATAATTATTATTAGTAGTAGTATTATCTATAAAACACATTTCATGCAAGACACAAGACATTCAAAAAAGTTCAACTCAAGTTGAATGAGGTACCTGCTCAAATAGCATATCATCTAAATATTGCACATGTACTTGATAGTTTACAATTAGAACATGACAGCAGGGTATGATAACATTGTTTCTATATATTGTTGTTCAAGGTCACCGAATACATTTCAATTATTTAAATGTACTGAAATGTATTTTAAATTCCTTTTTATTGATGGTAGGCAAAGTATCAATAGTTTATTGATTAGTTTGTTTTCGGTGATTTAGAGCAAAGCAGTGAAGGTTGACAGATAATGATTTAGAGACATTTTTTGAGATTATAATGTGTATGTATAGAAAGTGTCTCTAACGTTTAGAAATCTTTCTTAGTGCTTCCCTGAAGTCTCGGTTTCTTAGACTGTATACAAAAGGGTTAAATAGTGGGGTAAACACAGTATGCAGCAATGATATAATCTTATTCAAAAGCAATGAATGACCTACGGATGGTATCATATACTTGGTTATTAACGTCCCATAGAATGCACTAACCACGAGAAGGTGGGAACTGCAGTTTGAAAAGGTTTTCTGTCTTCCGGTGGTAGAAGGGATCCTAAGTATCATAAGGAAGATATGAACATAAGTCACTATGATAAAAACACAAGGACAAATAAATAAAGGAGTGGAAGATAAAAAGGCTAGAAACTCCACCAGAGACTTGTCTGAACATGAAAGTTTTTGGAGAGGGGAAATATCACAAAATATATGGTCAATGATGTTTCCTTCACAGAACTGAAAGTTGGATATAGGTATGATACCTATTAGGTTCAGGGAAAATCCTAACACCCAGGGTAAGACAGACAGACAGGTGCACAATGTAATGTCCATGATAGTGACGTAACGCAATGGGACACATATAGCCAGGTATCGATCATAGGACATCACTGAAAGCAGGAAGGTTTCTACTACCATGACACCACTAAAAAAGTAACATTGAGTTATACAGCCAACAATGGTCATTCTTTTCCCACCATTTAAGGTTGCTCCCAGCAAGTTGGGGAGAATATTCATTGTGAGCACAATATCAGACATTGATAGATGACAAAGGAAGAAGTACATGGGAGAATGAAGGTGACGGCTGATGGAAACTAACAGAATGATCAGAAGATTTCCAGTTACTGTGAACAAGAAAATGTTAAGGAATATGATGAAAATTAAAATGTTGAACCCATAAAGATTTCCAAAGCCTAGAAGTATGATTTCTGTGACTCTCGATTCATTATTTCCAGTCATAGTCCAATCAACGTGCCTCACTACATTTTATAAAATTATAAAAAATCATATTTTATTTTTTTTAACTTCTTTATTTTTGCCACAGACAGGTTCATGAGAATCACATGTGATACAAAAGTCGAGACATGACATAGTGGCTAGTGACATACATGCAGCCTCAATGTTAACATTATTGACTTTTATTAATTTATTTTTTAATTAGAGTAATTAAGGCTTAGAACAGCCACGCCAAAGCACTTAGTGTAGTTGTTATAAGCAGGAGTTCAGTAAAAGGGCACGACATTGATCAGTTTGACCTTAAAAATAGGGTCAGTTGTGCGATCAATGAAGGTAGCTCGGCATGTTGGAGGAAAGTGAGAAATGATGTGTGTGGAGCTGAGGGTAACAGGGGAGCTAGCATCACTGGGTTATCCCAGTTCATGACCCATACAGGCTACAGGCAGTGATGTACCTTCAAGGTCGCAGCTGCGACCAGATCCTTCGCTCCAGGGGGCCTGGCCACAGCTGCACTGAATGTGGTTCAGTCGGGGGTAAAGCCACTTCACTTGTAAGGGGCCTAGGCTACCTGAGGGCCCCACGAGTCCGGGCCCCTTTCAAGCACACAGACCCAGCCAGGGAGATCTTTTGATCTCCTTTCCCGTATCTTTGCAGAGTTTGTGCAGCAAGAAGGGAAGGAGGCTCTGGTGAAGGCAGAGCGCCTATGCAGCACCACAGGACCACCAGGAAAAATGCTACCCATTCCCTTGATACTGGTAGAATACAGGGATGGGGAGTTATATTGAATATATATAGTTTTTTAAATTGCATTACAAATTAAATATTAAAAAAGGATGCTCCCTTTTTAGCCCCCACAGCCCCTATCCTACCCAGCAAACACGCTCTCACACACACACTCATTCACTACACACTGCATTCCCACATACACACACACTGCCTACACACACACTGCATCCCTACGCACACATTGCATTCCTTCCCACACACACTGCATCCATACACATACAATGCAACCCTACACACACAGAAACACACAATGCATCCCTACACACACACACACACACACAGAAACACACAATGCATCCCTTAACACACACAATATGCATCCTGCGCGCACACACACAAACACACACAATGCATCCCTTACACACACACAGAAACACAACAATGCGTCCTTTACACACACACAGAAATAGACACTACTTACTGGACGAAGGGAATGACACATATGGGGGGGCTGGGATGGAGGCAATGACACACATGTAGGTGGCCGGGGGATTGAGATGTATAGATGAGCTGGGGATTAAGAGGCGCATCAGGGGGAAAAAATGGAGGGTATGAGATGGATGGAGGGGGATTCAACGCTTGGGGGGGCCAGGGCAATTTTCACACTGGGGTCCAGTGATTTCTAGTTATGCCTTTGGCCACAGGGGTATTAAGAAACCTTCCCATAAACGTGGTAAGGTAAGACCCCCAAGAAAAAAAACTAAACATAACTGATAAACATAAAACGCCTCAGCTGATAAACATAAAACTGATAGCCAATGAACATAAAACACCTTAGTCAAAGTCTCTCTTTGTAAAAGTAGAATTTTTTTTAAATAAGGCATAAAAAACAAAAAGAGTGTGCTAAAGTCAGATAACCACCACAGCGGTTGCTGGTACGAATAGGATTATGGTGGGCCAGTTCCAGGCTGGAGTTGTAGATGTGGAGATGCAATGCAGACCAAGCCTGGTTAGAGTAACGTATCTTGGAGGTGTCGGACATTTTGTATTCCACTTTCTTCGAACCATCTTCGAGGTCCATTTCTTTGAACTGGTATGGGGTTTTTCCTCTGGTTGCGTTCAAGATGGTGGCCTTGTCTTGGCCATTTTGAAATTTTATCAGTAGGTCACAAGTAGCTGAAGCCGCGTCTGATGGAGGCTTAGGCTAACAATATGCCTTTTGCCTGTTTAGGCAGAAGGAGGGTTGAAAAGCCTGCTTAGAAAATGAGGCAGTTCTGAAGTGGTGACTCTGTCTGCTAGGCCCCTGATTTCCTGGTGTTTCCACCTTCTTTTGTCTTCCATTGCAGCTAGTTGGTGGCTGAGGTTTTCATGGGCCGAAGTAAGGTCACTGACCTGCTTTTGTAGCTCTAGGACTTGTGATTTGTGAGCTGTTGTGGTCTACTTGACTGCATCCAGGAGTGCAGTGAGCCCCTTTGCGTCTTCTTTGACCTGTTTAATTTCAGATGAAAGACTTTTATGGAGGTCCACCAAAAGGCTGGTGAGTATAGCTGTTGTGACAGGGGCTGACATAATCTCAGTGAGCTGAGTGGGCTTGGGTGGCCCCTTATAGCTCATATCCTCCATGTTGTGGAGTGAGTAATCCTCTGATGTGTCGGAGAAATCTCTGAGGTCCGCTGCCATTTCAGGCCTCACCTTTCCATGCGCCCTCCGCAGTAAGTCTCCAATAGCGGCAGAGAATATGGGCCAATCTGGCCGGGGCTTCTTAGTTTACCGCTCCATCGCTGGAGGAGCAGCACAGGAGTTAACTTGAGCATGTTACATTCCGTTATGTGGATTTTTTTGTGTGCCTCGCCAAAGGAGCTCCGTTACCCTGCGGCTTGCCAGATCGAGAACTATCTCCATCCCCCAAAAATAGTATATTATTTTAACGTATAGAATGATAACATTTAACAACAAATTAAGTGACATAATAAAAGGTTATCATTGATTGACCAATGGTGTATTTGTAACTAAATCCAAAGTTTAAGACTTCAAACTATTTCTCTTTTTTTTATGTTTTTGTAATGTTCGATCTCCACATTCTTTTCTCAGTTTCCGTAACCTTGATCTAGGTGCTACCAGCCTTTAGATGTGCTTATCTTGCTTTTCCAGAACCACTTTCTCTTTCTTTTTTTTGTCACCTTTTTCACACCTGGCTCATCCTCCTTCCTTATAAATCTTTCTGTTAGATCTTCTTATCAGCTCACCTCTTCTAGTGGAAATAATGCCCTACATAACCCAGGTATAGATCTCATTACAGTTATCTAGCCCTCATATGTGTGGGTATGTTTGCAGTTTTGAACTGTTGATTATTTGCAAGACTACTTTTTAATCCAGTTGGCTCAATTTAGATAATTCCACAGACGCTAGCTGTGGCCTATAGAGCTTTGCAACTAAGTCTGCTCCCAGCCTTAAGACCAGTGTTTCTAGTCAATACTTTACTTAGCAACTTGGAGCTAAGCTTATCTGCTGTCTGTAGCTATCAGAATTGACCTTCCATGATTAAAGTCTAATATCTGTAGCTATCTTAAGACAAATCTATAAAGTACTCCATTGACCAAGACAGTTTGAGGTGAGCCATTGTGGCGAGATTTTTTACCCAATTCGGGTATTTGGCCACCTATTTTGTTATTTTTGCTAAAGACTTTTTACGGTCCTATCATTAATTGATTTGGTAATCCCATCTTTCCTACTCCAGTACTTACTATAGACCTCCGGATCTGGTATCCAGATGGTCTAAGTAAATTCTTTCACTATTCTCTATTTAGGGGTTAAGCCCCAGGACACCTCTGGAGTGTCCAAACTAGGTGAATCTCTGCCAGTGTTGAGGAGTTCCATCAGTTGGACCCACCAACAAGGGCAGGGATACATTTCTTTATAGATCTTTCCTGGACTCCGGACTACTGTGCCTCGGGTTAGCACATCTGCGAACACCAATATGTAATCCTTCCACTGATCATGATCAATTATTGACAGTATTAGAAGACACTGGCCAATGGACGCTCAGTGACTGATGACATCTTGGTGATGTGAGGAGTCTCGCTGGAACCCGTTTTAAATTACTTTAAAATATAATTACTGTAAAGGATCCTATTAGCTCTGAAGTACAGATCCTTGCAGCTTCTCCCGAATTCCAGCGGTGTAGTAACGAAGTAGTGATTATAACTCCCAATTCCCCCAAAATGAGTCGAGACTTCATGAAGGGGTAAACGATCTGCTTTATTGATGGCCAAACTCAGCCCTTTTATGATCGTCTCTCAGCAAGGGAACTCCTACATGGGACAAAATATACAGAACCAGTTTACAGTACAATTATTAAACACACCCACAGTAACAGTGCAACTCCTTGTGGGAGAAGTAGCCACAAAAGACTGTAAAAAAAACTTTTTCCTATGTAAAAGAACGGTATTCGGGACTTTTACTATGAACGAATCGTTATTTTGCTGTATGTGAACAAGGTAATCGGTTCTCGAACAGTAATCACCATTCTGTTTGAGAACCGATTGTACCTCCCTTGCATGGGAGAATGCCATAAAAGGAGACGGTTAACTCCTAGAGCCGTGAATACAAATTGTCAGTTGACTCCCAGGCTATGTGTCGTCTGGTCCTTGGGATTGGGAATTATGCTGTGTGTCCTGCCTTCTGTATGCTGAATCCTGATTACCAGCTGAGAGCCCTTGGATTAACCCCTGCCGCTCCGCTACAATTGGTGGCAAGCGACGGGATCCGAACCGCACAGCAGAACGTCATTCGGCAGATTTGGCACGAATAAAGAGAAAGGAACAGTAATTTGTGGAAATCCCAATTCACATGAGAACCGGAATTCAAGGGTATGTGAATTTACCCGAACAGATGGTAAATGGGGACGGATTATACACGCTTGAAACAAGCTACATTAAAGGAGCTATTAGAAGCAAGGGGAATCATTGCCAGTAACAAAGCCATTCTCATTGCTGAACTCATGGAGGGAGACAGAGCAGCAGCTGCTGCAGCACCTCCAATGGAGAATACACAGATAGAGTTTGAAAAAGAGCTCAAGAGCCGGCTGGCATTTTACCCAGGGACGCCCCCTACAGAAACAGGGGAACGTATAATGGCTGACGTGCACAAGTATTTAATGGCCAAGCAACAAGCCACCCAAAGATCCAGAGAGGGGTCCCCAACACCACTCAACATTGTCCAGGGAAAGCCAAAAATTCCCTACCATGCGTTCAAAAATTATGTGGACACAGAGGACATTGATGGATACTTGCAAGACTTCGAGAGGTTATGTCAATTGCATGACATCAGCGCAGCCGACCAGGTACCCCTGCTGGCGGGCAAGTTTTCAGGCCGGGCAGCCAAGGCCTACCGCACCATGCCAGATGAGGACAGCAGGGTCTACCAGAAAGTGAAGCAGGCCATCCTGACCAGGTATGCCATCACCCCAGAGGCGTACCATCAACAGTTTTGGGAACTGCGCAAACAGGACCGAGATTCACACAGGGAGTGGGCACACTGTCTGACCAGGGCTGCCAAGGGATGGATACAAGCAGCTCGAGCCACTACCGTGGAAGACATGCTGCAACTGCTGTTATTAGAACAGTTATTTCAAGGACTAAACCCAGACCTACAGAATTGGTTAAGGGACCGCAAACCACGTACCTTAACCGAAGCAGCACAACTGGCAGACGAGTACCAAGATGCCAGGAGGGCACAACGGACGCAGTCACGTCCCACCCCAGGGACCACCGCACCGCTTCCAGCTACCACCACCACACCATCACCTCGTCCAGGAGGGGGAAACTACCAAACGCCACCCAGGTACAACAACCGTTCCTCTATCCGCTGTCACACATGCAATCAACAGGGTCACATACAGCGAGATTGTCCCAGGAACAGGAGCCGACCAACCTGGAATAACCAGAGCAACTCCTACAATACCTCGGCAGCATTACATTGTTATTAGAGCGAGCCCCAGCAACCAACGTACCCAGCAGAATCCACCGAGGAACCCTTGGGTACCCTGCATGAAGTCAATCCAGTACAGGCTGCCTCAGACAACCGCCAGGGACATCGCCAAGGAGTCCATATGGAGGGCAAGCGTATTCAAGGTGTACGTGATTCCGGGGCCACCATCACCTTGGTTCGTAGCCATTTGGTCCCAAAGAACAAACTTACTGGGGAGTGCGTGGCAGTACGGGTGGCAGGAGGTGCTATCTATAAGATTCCCACTGCCAGGGTACATTTGGATTGGGGAGCGGGGTCAGGGGACGTGGAAGTGGGCCTCATGCAGGATTTACCGTCCGACGCTATCCTGGGCAATGACTTGGGGGAGCTGACCTCCGCCTTTGTTCCTCGACACCCAGCACAAGAAGCACTGCCAGTTGTTACCCGACAGCAGGCCCGCACCACCGCATCATCCAACCACTCTGAGGCTCAGGTGAGCGAGACCCCCACATCACCTCTTGTCCCCTGGGCACCTCCCCTAGAATTTGGTAACGAGATAGCCACTGACCCATCCTTACAAGTTTACCAGGATAGAGTAGCACAAAATCAGACGGGGTTGGAGGGAGAGAGGTATGCTTGGGAAAAAGGTTTGCTATACCGATGTGCTGAGAAGATTGTGGCAGGGTCAATTCCCGCATATATTAAACAATTAATAGTCCCCAAGAGGTATAGGCAAGAATTGCTACGAATTGCCCACGATATTCCCCTGTCCGGGCATTTAGGGGTCAGTAGGACCAAGCACCGCCTGACTCAAAACTTTTTTTGGCCAGGGGTGTCCAAAGATATTCAACAGTATTGCCAGACTTGTGATACCTGTCAGAGAGTAGGTAAGCGAGGAGACCGGTACAAGGCAAAACTTCATTCTCTCCCTATAATAGAGGAGCCGTTCAGTAGGGTGGCCGTAGATATAATCGGACACCTAGCCAAACCAAGCCCTTCTGGCAAAAAGTACATCCTAATGGTAGTAAATTATGCCACTAGGTATCCCGAGGCAGTGGCCTAACTAATGTACACGCCGAAACCGTAGTGGATGCCCTCATCCGAATATTCTCCCGCATGGGGTTCCCCAGGGAGATTATTTCGGATTGGGGTACCCAATTCACGGCAGAGGTTACTCACCGGCTGTGGAAAGTGTGTGGGGTGAAACCGATCGTGAATTCTACCTACCACCCCCAGTCTAACGGGCTCTGTGAATGGTTTAACAGACTCTTAAACAGATGCTCCGCACGTTCATAGATACCCAGAAGAACTGGGAGCGGTTCTTACCTCACCTGCTTTTTGCATACCGGGAGGTACCTCAAGAATCTACTGGGTTCTCCCCTTTCGAATTACTATTCGGGAGGAGAGTGTGGGGCCCTCTAGACCTGATTAGTGAACACTGGGAGGGAACAGTAACCAGTAACGGTACCCCTATCGTTCCATATGTGCTGGAGTTTAGGAAACGCTTGGAGGCGCTAACCCAGACAGTACGCTCCAATCTCCAGGCGGCCCAACAACGTCAGCGCCGATGGCATCAGGGACCGCAGTTTTCAAATCGGACAGAAGGTACTGATCCTGAAACCTGTCCAGAACGACAAACTGCAGACCTTCTGGCAGGGCCCATAGAAGGTGGTGGAACAGATATGTGACACCACCTATGTGATCGGCCCGTGCACTGGAGCAGGCGGAAAACGCATGCTCCATGTGAATATGTTAAAACCGTATCACGAACGCGCAGAGGAGATAAATGCTATCTGTTCCTCTGCCGCAGAAGACCACGACAATTTGCCCCTTCCTGACCTACTAGAGAGAGGGGACCAGAATGAAGGTCTGGGAGAGGAACAACTGGGCAAGCGACTTATCCCCCAAGAGCGGGACCAGATATTAGAGTTAATCCAGGAAAAGGGGAACCCATTCTCTAATTTACCAGGATATACGTTGCTAGCAACCCACAGAGTAGAAACGCCAGAGCAACTACTCCTTCGTCAACCACCCTACCGCATACCAGAATCCATAAAGGAGAATATGCGGAAGGAAATTGATGAAATGTTACAATTGGGAGTGATAGAGCACTCCGACAGCCCCTGGGCTTCCCCGGTAGTTTTAGTACCGAAGCGGGACGGCACTTCCCGCTTCTGCGTGGAATTGTCAGGGACCAGGAACCAGACAGAGACGGAACTAGATGCAAACACACCTTTATTGATAAATAACAAATAAATAACAAAAGCAAAGTCCAGGAATCAAGCAGGGGTCAGTCACCAGAGCGGGTAGTCAGACAAGCCAGGGATCAGGAGCACGGAGAGCAGCGGAGTCAGGAACAAGGCCGGAGTCAGGAACCAGGAACAAACAGGAAACACAGGAACAAGGAGACTTCTGGGAAACAGGAAACCACGCAAGGGCAAGGAGGTTCTGGGCTTAGCTGCTTAAATAGGCAGAACTGATTAGCAGCAGGGTTGATTACTACTCACAGGTGAGTAAAGGTGGCAACAAGCAGAAGGAGCTCATAGTAATTGCAGCTGAAAACTCAATCACTGAAACAGAAAGGGTTGCTGTTTAAAACAGCAAAGAAACCCTGACAGTACCTCCGCCTCAACGACTCCCCCCATCTCTGCTGGTGGGTCCGGGCTTCATGGGGAAGCGGGCGTGATAGGAACGAAGGAGGGATGGTGCATGGACATCAGAGGCTGGAACCCAGGAGCGTTCCTCTGGACCGTATCCTTTCCAGTGCACCAAGTATTGGATCTGTCCTCTGAAGACCCGTTAGTCAATGATGCTGTGTATTTCATATTCCTCATGATTGTCAATCAGAACAGGACGTGGACGTGGCACTGAGGTGGTGTAGCGATTACAAACCAACGGTTTCAAGAGGGAAACATGGAAAACATTTGAGATGCGCATGTTAGCAGGAAGGTCAAGTGCGTAAGCTACAGGGTTAACCCTTCGAAGTATACGAAATGGCCCAACGTATCGGGGTGCCAGTTTTTGTGAGGGAACACGGAGGCGTAGGTTACGGGAAGACAGCCAGACCCTCTCTCCGACCTGATAGGTAGGTGCAGGAAGGCATCTGCGGTCGGCCTGGAGTTTGTAGTTCTGCATTGCGCGTTGCAAAGAATTCTGAACCTGCACCCAAGTGGAACGGAGTTCCCTGAGATGTTCCTCCAATGCCGGTATCCCCTGTGGCAAGAACGTATCAGGCAACATGGACGGTTGAAACCCATAGTTTGCCAAGAATGGGGATAGCCGGGAGGAGGCATTAATCGCACTATTGTGGGCAAACTCCGCCCAGGGTAGCAGATCAGACCAGTTGTTCTGGTGGTCAGAAATGTAGCAACGCAGAAACTGTTCCAGTGTTTGGTTAGCTCGTTCCGCTGCACCATTGGATTGCGGGTGGTAGGCCGAGGAGAAGGAAAGCTGAATTCCCATTTGCGTACAAAAAGCTCTCCAAAATCTGGACACGAACTGGCTACCCCTATCTGAGACTATCACTTTGGGTAACCCATGCAAACGAAAGACCTCCCGAGCAAAAATTGTTGCAAGTTCCTGGGAAGTTGGTAGTTTTTTCAAGGGAATGCAATGCGACATCTTCGAGAAACGGTCAACAACCATGAGAACGACTGTATTGCCACGGGAGACCGGAAGATCTACGATAAAATCCATGGACAAGTGGGTCCAGGGTCGTTCACCATTAGGTATGGTTTGCAGGAGACCCACTGGAGGGCGTCGTGGGGTTTTATTTTGAGCGCACACAGGACAGGCAGCTACAAAAGCGGTGACATCCGAACAGAGACTAGGCCACCAAAATTGCCGGGAGACGGACCATATTAACTGTTTTTTGCCTGGATGTCCAGCTGCTTTGGGGTCATGGTATGTACTCAATAGTTTCGTACGGAGGTTAATAGGTACAAAACAACGGCCATTAGGTTTCTCTGGAGGAGCATTACTTTGTGCAGCCAGAATCTCCTCGCCTAGGGGTGAGGTGAGGTTAGTACGGATGGTTGCCAGTATATGGTCCGGAGGAATTACAGGAGTAGGGATTATCTCCTCTCTAGATGGAGGGGAGAACTGTCGAGACAAGGCATCAGCCCGAATGTTTTTAGTATCGGGCAAGTAAGAAACCACATAATTGAATCTTGATAGGAAGAGATCCCATCTAGCTTGCCGGGGGGAAAGCCGCTTAGCTTCGGAAAGATATGTAAGATTCTTGTGGTCTGTGAGGATGAGGATTGGCACTGAAGTAGCCTCAAGAAGGTGCCTCCATTCTTTGAGAGCCAAAATTATGGCTAGAAGTTCTCTATCACCAATCTGGTAATTGCATTCCGCCGGGTTCAATTTCCTCGAGAAATACCCGCACGGATGCCTGGAGCTCTCAGAGTTAGGACGTTGAGACAGGAGGGCGCCTACTTCAGACGCATCGACTTCAAGAATGAATGGTAAGGCAGGGTTAGGGTGTGCCAGTAAAGGAGCAGCAGCAAAGGCGACTTTGAGAGACTCAAAGGCAGTAATGGCTTCTTGTGACCAATGCTGTGGATCAGCATCTCTCCTGGTCATGTCCGTGAGAGGCTTAACCAAGGAAGAAAAGTTGCGTATGAACTTCCGATAATAATTGGCGAAGCCCAGAAAACGTTGTATAGAGTGAAGACCCGTAGGTCGAGGCCATTTTAGTACAGCCGAAAGTTTCTCAGGATCCATAGAGAATCCAGCATCTGAGATAACATATCCCAAGAATGTGACCTGTTTGCAGTTAAACTCACATTTGCAGAACAGATTATTTTCTCTAAGTCTCTGTAGAACATGAGAAACGTCTGCGTGATGGTTCTCGAGAGATGTGGAATGGATAAGAATATCATCAAGATAAACCACCACACATTGCTGCAGCATATCTCGCAGGACGTCATTTATAAATTCCTGGAAAACCGCCGGAGCGTTGCAAAGACCAAAGGGCATTACTAGGTATTCATAATGGCAGCTCCTGGTGTTAAATGCGGTTTTCCATTCGTGGTCCTCTTTTATCCGGACGAGATTATATGCCCCTCTCAGATCAAGTTTGGTGAAGACCGTTGCTCCCTTGAGGCGGTCAAATAACTCCGTGATTAATGGAATGGGGTAGGCATTCTTAACAGTAATGCGATTGAGACCCCTATAGTCGATACAGGGTCTCAACTCGCCATCTTTTTTTTTACAAAGAAAAAGCCGGCCCCGGCAGGAGAAGATGACTTCCGAATAAAACCTTTAGACAGTGCATCGGTAACATACTCCTCCATGGCTCGATTCTCTGCTACAGACAGTGGGTAAATCCGGCCACGGGGAGGATTGGCACCAGGTTGGAGTTCGATACCACAGTCATACAGACGGTGTGGTGGCAGAACGCTGGCTTGACCTTTGTCGAATACATCTTGGAATTCTTGGTACTCAGCGGGTAAGGAAGAGGCAGAACATGCGCCCAAAACTTTGACCGGTTTCTGGAGACAGGAAAATGTGCATTGCTGGGACCATGATAATATCTCAGCTTTGTGCCAATCAATTGTGGGGATATGCTTATGTAACCAAGGGTATCCCAAAACAACCTGGTAATATAGAGAGGAAATGACCTGAAATTGGATCATCTCATGATGTAGAGCCCCTACAGCCAGAGATATGGGCACGGTTTCTTGGGTCACGTGGGTTGGCTGTTTTGGTCTGCCATCGATGGCTTCGAAGGCTAGTGGAAAGTTGCGAGACTGTAAGGGTATAGAGTGCTTTGATGCAAATGCACAATCTATAAACAAGCCTGCGGCCCCAGAATCAAGAAATGCCCGGGTTTTATTGGATGAATCAGGCCAGGAGAGGATAATAGGCACCAAGGGTTTGCGCACACATATCTCTGGGTCTGCAGAAAGACCACCCAAGATCTGCCCCTGACAGTATCTTGGGTGCGGGCCCTTTGCCGGACGAATCGGGCAAAACTTTAACACGTGACCGTGGTGTCCACAGTATAGGCACAGACCCTCCCTCCTCCTAAAGGCTCTCTCCTCGACCGAGAGGCGTGAGAAGCCTAACCGCCTTGGCTCCACACAGACAGAGGACTCAGGACCAGGAGGCATGGGAGGTGAGGGAGGTGAGGGTGGGCAAGAAAAGCTTGGTGCCAAATCTACAAGAGGCCTCCGCAGGCGCTCCCTGGATGAGGATCTCTCTCGGAGTCTGATGTCAATGAGGGTGACAAATGATATCAGTTCTTCGAGATCTTTAGGTAATTCTCTGGCAGCAATCTAATTTTTAAACACATTGGAGAGACCCTGTGCAAAGGCAGCCACGAGAGTCTCGTTGTTTCAGCCACCTTCTGCTGCCATGGTACGGAATTCACTGGCATACTCGACAATAGTTTTTGTGCCCTGAGCATTAGACATGAGTAGTTCGGCAGTAGGGGTGGAGCGAGCTGGAATATCAAAAACCCTTTTGAAGGATGCAACAAATTCAGGGTAATTGTAAATAATAGGCTTCTCTGCCTCCCAGAGAGGTTTTGCCCAGGCTAGGGCCTTTTCAGACAGCAAAGAAATCATGAAGTGAACTTTGTCACTGTCTGTAGGAAATGCCTGGGGCAGGATTTCAAGGTATCCTTTAACCTGATTTATAAATTCTCTGCACTGAGCTGGGTTGCCCCCAAAATACTGAGGGAGCGGGACAGACCCAGTCATTTCTATAGCCGCTACAGGTTTGGAGGCTACAACCGGTGCTAGAACAGGAAGTGAGGCAGAGGCGGCCGCAATCACAGGCTGGCCGGGTACTGGATCCAGATGGGCATACTGGTCCAAATGGTGGTTCTGCTGGTCCCACCGGGTAAATAGGTTAGGTTTAGGTGTCTTGCCTGTACCATCTGTATTCATGGCCCTTGCGTAATGTCAGGGACCAGGAACCAGACAGAGACGGAACTAGATGCAAACACACCTTTATTGATAAATAACAAATAAATAACAAAAGCAAAGTCCAGGAATCAAGCAGGGGTCAGTCACCAGAGCGGGTAGTCAGACAAGCCAGGGATCAGGAGCACGGAGAGCAGCGGAGTCAGGAACAAGGCCGGAGTCAGGAACCAGGAACAAACAGGAAACACAGGAACAAGGAGACTTCTGGGAAACAGGAAACCACGCAAGGGCAAGGAGGTTCTGGGCTTAGTTGCTTAAATAGGCAGAACTGATTAGCAGCAGGGTTGATTACTACTCACAGGTGAGTAACCGTGGCAACAAGCAGAAGGAGCTCATAGTAATTGCAGCTGAAAACTCAATCACTGAAACAGAAAGGGTTGCTGTTTAAAACAGCAAAGAAACCCTGACAGGACTACCAGAAACTTAATGATAAAACTGTCTCAGATGCCTACCCTATGCCCCGGATAGATGAGCTCCTAGATAAAATGGCCAGGGGCCAGTACCTCACCACCGTAGACCTGTGCAAAGGGTACTGGCAGATTCCACTAGCCAAGGACGCCATACCGAAGTCCGCGTTCGTCCCCCCGTTTGGCCTGTACCAGTTCAAGGTCATGCCATTTCCAAAGGATGGTGGATCGGCTACTGGATGGGTCCCAGGAGTATGCGTGCGCTTACTTAGACGACATAGCTATATTTAGCAACTCCAGGGACGAGCATTTAATCCACATAGGAGCTACTCTCGACCGCATTAGGGAGGCAGGGTTGACTTTGAAGCCCAGTAAGTGCCACATAGGGATGGGCACAGGGTAGGGAGCGGGCAACAAAAGCCCCAACCAGCCAAGATAGAGGCTGTCGCAAAATGGCCAACCCCCCGGACCAAAACACAAGTTTTAGCATTTCTAGGTACAGCCGGCTATTACTGGAAATTTGTGCCCAATTATAGCGCCTTAGCAAAGCCCCTCACCGACCTTACCCGTAAAAACCTTCCCAAAGTAGTCACCTGGAGCCCAGAGTGTGAACAGGCATTCCAAGAACTGAAAAACACGCTCATAAATGCACCTGTACTTGCTGCTCCTGATCCAACTAAACACTTTCTCGTCCATACAGACGCTTCTATGTTTGGATTGGGAGCAGTGCCGAGCCAAGTGGGAACTGATGGCGGCGAACACCCAGTAGCTTATTTAAGCCGAAAACTTTTGCCCAGGGAAGTAAACTATGCCGCCATCGAGAAGGAATGCCTGGCCGTGGTGTGGGCCCTCAAGAAACTGCAACCCTATTTATATGGGCAACAAATCTCACTGCTCACAGATCACAACCCATTGGTGTGGCTAAACAGAGTGTAGGGAGACAACGCAAGGCTGTTACGCTGGAGCTTGGTGCTGCAGCCTTTTGATTTCACCATCCAATACCGCCCTGGGAAGCAAAATGGCAACGCCGACGGGTTGTCTAGACAGACAAAACTCGAGAAATGATCTGTGAGCACTCCTCTGGACATCCCCAAGCCGATCTGTTGGGATCAGACTGTGTATGCCGGCTTGGTTCTGGGGGAGCATTGTGTAGAAGTAGCCACAAAAGACTGTAAAAAAAACTTTTTCCTATGTAAAAGAACGGTATTCGGGATTTTTACTATGAACGATTCGTTATTTTTGCTGTATGTGAACAAGGTAATCGGTTCTCGAACAGTAATCACCATTCTGTTTGAGAACCGATTGTACCTCCTTTGCATGGGAGAATGTCATAAAAGGAGCAATGTGGCAACCTAGCCACTTTAGGTCATATTGCAGAACATTTAAAAGTTGACAGTTGACAGTTAACTCCTAGAGCCGTGAATAAAAATAGTCAGTTGACTCCCAGGCTATGTGTCGTCTGGTCCTTGGGAATGGGAATTATGCTGTGTGTCCTGCCTTCTGTATGCTGAATCCTGATTACCAGCGGAGAGCCCTTGGATTAACCCCTGCCGCTCCGCTACACTCCTCCTCTCTATCCTGGAGATAATTAGCTTAAGTGGTTGAAGAGAACCTAGTTATCTCCAGGTAAAGAAAAACATGTCCTTTTTATATTTTAACAAACTGTATTAAAATCCATAACTTGTATTTCGCCAAATGTATTCTCTATGTTCCACATACCCCCAGATAGCTTGGATCTGAGCGCATAATATAGACGAATAGCGCTCAGATCCCACGAACACAATTCTCAATATCGTCGAGTAAAGTTTTTAATTCACCGGTGGTTCGGGAAATTGAATCCGAAAAGAGTTCCATAACTGCAGCTACCTGGGGTCAGTCAATCTGGTAGAGTAAGAAAGTCCCGAACGGTAAAGTGTTTAACGTGTTTGGGAGTTTTTAGCTGAATGAACGGGGATGTAGTATGCGTCAGCAGTGTGCGGCTGAATAAGTGTCCAAAAATAGTTCCAGGGGTTCGACGTCCATCTACCGCTGAGCGTTCAACGACTTTTAAAAAGGCGACCGCCACGTGTTCGGCAAACGAACGTGGACCACCAGACCTTTCATTAATTACCTTGCGGTTAACCGCAAGGTCTGGGTGGTAAATGAGCTGCACACGACCTCAGTGGGAGGTCGGGTGATTCGGTAGTTTGTTCGGTTCATTGAAACTGCACGAAATAGCTATACATACGAATAATTAGACAAAATGCTGTTTCTCTGAGTCTGTTCAA
Source organism: Pelobates fuscus (assembly GCF_036172605.1). Taxonomy (NCBI): domain Eukaryota; kingdom Metazoa; phylum Chordata; class Amphibia; order Anura; family Pelobatidae; genus Pelobates; species Pelobates fuscus. The sequence goes on from NC_086321.1 coordinate 375,489,921, forward strand.
ACAGGGATTTCGTTACAATTACAGTTATCATTACACTGATACGCAGATTAAACTGTATAAAAACCAGGACAAATATAAAAGATTAAATTTTCTCACTATTAGTTAATGTTAAAATTTTTAGTGATATTTTTAGGATACATTGGTTCTATCCATAAAGAATGATGCTGTTTGAAAGAGACTCTGTAATTAGAAAGCAGATGGTTTGTGCTGATTTGAAACCAAATACATTTGCATCTGTTCATTGTTTGGACAAACAAAGCTTGACTAAACTGTGTGAATTTGAACACTAAAGGATCTAGGATTTCATACAGGCAAATATATCACACACAATAAATGATATTATAAATCTAATGTTCATTTACCCAATAAAACACGCATTCAGTAACGTATACTTTATGGAGATCATTACGTGTCTTTCTAAATCATTTCTCTCAATGGGCAGCCAGTGGCAGACTCTGGGAACTGAGCAATATCAATATATTGAGGATATTATCACATATTGTCGCATAATACCACTGTAAAACACATTTTGCAGTGAGCTGGATAAATGAATAAATGCAGATTTTATAAAATCCCTAAAAATAAAAATGGAGACGTTTCTAGTAAACAAAGTAATCTAGAATCTCTAAAAGAGGTTTAGATTGTACAACCACAATAAAAGTCTAGAATCTTAGCAATGGAGGAGAGATTGCTGCAGGTCATGTCAGTACTACATGTATCCCAAGTACACTACGGATTCCAACTCCCAATATGAAGTTTTACCCATAGGCCTCCACAAAACACGCAGTATGGCAGACAGAATGGGAGCTGAAATGAGGGCTACACTGAGTACAGGATATTAATACACTGATAATTATTGTTGTATCATACAAATAAAGATCAAATAATAATATGTTTATAAACCAATTTAATGAACAGCACGTGTTATTAACCCCTTCAGGACCGGACTGTTTTTGCGATGTGTGTACGTTAAGGACCAGAGCTATTTTAACACTTTTGTGGTGTTTGTGTTTAGCTGTAATTTTCCGCTCTCTCATTTACTGTTACGATACAAATTATATATTGTTTTTTTCAGGACAAAAAGGGCTTTCTTTACATACTATTATTTTTATCATGTCATATAATTTCATTTTAAAAAAATAATAAAATATGGTGAAAAAAACAAAAAAACGTGTTTTTGGACTTCTACTTAAAAAATATTTTACTGATCTACAAAATCGAATGAAACAAACTGCTAAATAGATTAAAAAGTTTGTCCTTAGTTTAAAAACACCTACTGTTTACGTTTTTTTTTGCTTTTATTTGCAAGTTATAGGGCTATAAGTACAAGTAGGAAATTGCTGTTTCAAAATGTACATTTTTCAAATGTATCAATAGTGACATTGTAACACTGTTATGTCATAAATCTCCAAAAAACACCCCACATGTATATATTTTTCTTAAACTAGATAACCCAGGGTATTCATCTAAGAATATTTTGATACTTTCTATGCAGCCATTTTACCACAAACCTTTGTCAAACTTTGCATAGGTAGTTAATTTTTTTATTTTTTTCACATCAATTGCAATTCAGGTATACATTCACAGGTTCTGTTAGGTGTCACTACCAAACAACACTCCAATATGTGTTCAGCAACATCTCCCGAGTACAGGGATACCCCCCCTGCATAGGTGTATTGGGTTGTTTGGGGGCTAAAAGCCCACATTTTGCAGGTGCGCATATCAGTTTCCCAGCTTGGAATTTTTACATGTAGTCAACCTGCATGCATGTCCTATTTGGAACATTTTTGAAGCCGGCCAATGTATTTTGCCCCCATCAAACCATATATTTTTGAAAAGTAGACACGCTAGGGTATTTCACATGGTGGTATTTTTACACTTTCCATGCACTAATTCTACCACCAGGCTTAGTCAAACATTGAGTTAGTAAATTTTTTTCTGTTTTTTTCACACACATTGTACTTTAGGCATGAATTAACAGATCCTGTTATGTGTCACTGCCAAACAACACCCCAATATGTGTTCAGTAACATCTCCCGAGTACAGGGATACCCCCCATGTATAGGTGTGTTGGGTTGTTTGGGGGCTAAAAGGCCACATTTTGCAGGTGCGCTTATCAGTTTCCCAGCTTGGAATTTTGACATGTAGTCAACCTGCATGCATGTCCTATTTGGGACATTTTTGAAGCCGGCCAATGTATTTTACACCCATCAAACCATATATTTTTGAAAAGTAGACACCCTAGGGTATTTCACATGGTGGAATTTTTACACTTTCCATGCACTAATTCTACCACCAGGCTTTGTCAAACATTGAGTTAGTAATTTTTTTTCTGTTTTTTTTCCACACACATTGTACTTTAGGCATGAATTAACAGATCCTGTTATGTGTCACTGCCAAACAACACCCCAATATGTGTTCAGTAACATCTCCCGAGTACAGGGATACCCCCCATGTATAGGTGTGTTGGGTTGTTTGGGGGCTAAAAGGCCACATTTTGCAGGTGCGCTTATCAGTTTCCCAGCTTGGAATTTTGACATGTAGTCAACCTGCATGCATGTCCTATTTGGGACATTTTTGAAGCCGGCCAATGTATTTTACCCCCATCAAACCATATATTTTTGAAAAGTAGACACCCTAGGGTATTTCACATGGTGGAATTTTTACACTTTCCATGCACTAATTCTACCACCAGGCTTTGTCAAACATTGAGTTAGTAATTTTTTTTCTGTTTTTTTTCCACACACATTGTACTTTAGGCATGAATTAACAGATCCTGTTATGTGTCACTGCCAAACAACACCCCAATATGTGTTCAGTAACATCTCCCGAGTACAGGGATACCACCCATGTATAGGTGTTTTGGGTTGTTTGGGTGCTAAAAGGCCACATTTTGCAGGTGCGCATATCAGTTTCCCAGCTTGGAATTTTGACATGTAGTCAACCTGCATGCATGTCCTATTTGGGACATTTTTGAAGCCGGACAATGTATTTATTTATTTTTTTATTTTTTTTTTATTTTGTTTCAGACTATACCCGCCTCTTTATAGTTCATATATATCTTCATATATGGCCAGGTATCTTAGTCATCATGAACGTTTGCTGGCTCAACTCTACCTAATAAAAACGAACAATTAACTATATGACCCAGGTTGAGCTTTTGTTATTTCCTCTTTTCCTTTTCCTCTTTCCCCTCCCCTCCCCCCCTATCTTATCCTCCCTCTCCCTGCCCCCCTCTCTCCTTCCCTTCCTATTACTTGTCGTTGTTTATTAAAGGGACTTCTAACATAGAGAAGGGAGGGGAGACGGGAAGAGCCATAGGAAAAGTGAAAGAACGAAGAGGGAAAAACTGCCAAAAACAAAAGAAAAACAACATCCTAACCTCATTCATACTCCCATTCACACCATACGGTACTGCTACCTTTCTCTCCCCTTTTCTTTGCCCTTTTCTTTCTCTCCTTTCCTCTTCTCAGCTTTTCTTCTTTCTTATGCCCTTCTTTTTATTTATTTATCCTCTTTCCTTTCTTTTTTCTAACTTACTGCCGAGTCAATTCAATCTCTAGTTTCTCCAAATTTTTGAGCCAGTCTTCCCACTTATCAAGTTCTTTATATTGGTTTTTAATTTTATTCATCCCTATTTCCATTTGGATCTGGTATTTTAATTGCTGAATAAGCTGTATCTTTGTAAATATTTGTGTCTTTTTCCAGTTCCTAGCAATAATGATCTTTGCTGCTATTAAGGCATGTGTTGACAAAATTTGGTTCATTCTACTAAGAGCGGGCCACCTTATATGTAGTAACATCATATCTGGAGTGACTTTTATTCCTACTCCATTTAAACTGAGTAATAATGAGTTAATCATAAACCATATGGGAGTTACTTTTTTACACCTCCACCAAATGTGGAGATAATCTCCTTTCTCTTTTCCACATCTCCAGCAAAGATCATTATTATTATTAAACATTTTCGATATTTTTGAAGGGACCAGATACCAATTATTAATCACTTTAAAGTGAGTTTCCAACAGAGAGAGACAGTGTACATATTTGTTTGTTTTTGATATAGCATCGTACCATTCCTCTAATTCTATAGCGCATTTCAGAGTTTTTTCCCAGCTTTTTATTGCCGTTGGGCGGTTCTCTATTTGTATTGTATCGCATAATTTTGTACATTTAGCAAAAAGGTTTTTAGACTCTTTTTTAGAGAATATCACTTTTAAGACATTATATGTTTCTCCGCTGTTTAAAAAATGTTATGCTTCAAATAATTCCTAACTCTTAAATAAGAGAAAACCTCTCTATCTGGGAGGAGAAATGTCCTTGTCAATAGCTCGAAAGTCTTTAATTCACCATTCAGCATTAAGTCTTCAACCTTCCCAATATCTACTTCTCTCCATGCTTTTAAAGAGATATTACTTATATCTATTTCAAGGCTCTCTATATTTTGAAACCCCAAAATCTTATTATTAATATCTGCTTTCTTCTTTATTTTTTCCCATGTAGGAATAATTTGATTCAGCACAAATGGAAGTGAATAGTCGTATGCTTTGTTATTCCATATGATGTTAGATAAGTTTTTGGATTTACATAATTCTATTTCTATCCTCCCCCAAGCCTCCTTTAGGTATATCTCCCTTTGTAACATTGCAGTGTGGTAAATTATTCCGGCTTCATAGAATCTTTCCATATCTGGGAAACCTAGTCCCCCTTTGTCTGTGTTACAACTCATTGTTTTTAATTTGATTCTAGGTTTTTTTCCCCTCCACACAAAATTAGCAAAAGAAGATTTAATCATTTTTATCCAAGATTTAGGGATAGATAATGGTAGCATCCTAAATAGATAAATCCACTTAGGGAGCACATAATACCTCAGAGTATTAACTCTGCCCCACCATGATATCTCCACCTGACGCCATTCCTTTAAATCTTTATTAGTGTTTTTCAAAAGATGGATGAAATTAGATTCCATAATTCTTTCTAATTTTTTATTTATTCTTATCCCCAAGTAGATTAATTCTTCTGGTTGGGCAAAATTATATTTATTTTGTAGTTTGATTATCTTATCTGATGACAAGTTCCTATACATTGCGGTAGATTTAGAGAGGTTCAATTTATAATTAGATACTATGCTGTAATGTTCTATTTCTGTTATAACATGTGGGAGGGATTTTTCTGGGTCGGCGACATATAAAAGAGTGTCGTCCGCGTATAGAGAGATCTTTAAATCCCCTTTTGAGATTGGTAGACCCTTGATTAATATATTTTGTCTGATTTTTGAAGCAAAGATTTCTACTGTTATGACATACAAAATTGGCGACAAAGGGCACCCTTGCCTTGTGCCATTTTCCAGGCTGAACCAATTTGCACATATGTTTTGGCCTATGGATCTTGCCACTGGCTTCTTATACAGGGAACCTATCGCTTCCATGACCCATCCTTTTATATTAAAAGCCTTCAGAGCTTTAAACATGAATCCCCAACTGACCCTGTCAAACGCTTTTTCTGCGTCTAATGACAGGATCAGGAGGGGATTACATGTCTTATCAGACAGGTCCATTGAGTCTAATAGCCTTCTGATATTATTTCCTGAATTTCTACCAGGAACAAATCCAACCTGATCTGGATTAATAATTTCAGGCAAAACAGTTTTTAATCTTTTTGCAATAATTGAGGCAAAGATCTTGACATCCACATTTATCAATGAAATCGGTCTGTAACTTTTAACATCTGTTGCTATTTTGCCTGGTTTCAGAATTGGTAAGATGTTGGCTCTTAGCATCTCTTGTGGAAATGCTCCTTCTTTTACGGCCTCATTAAACGATCTTGTTAGTGGCTCAACAATTATATCTTTCATTAACTTAAAAAACGTATTACTAAAACCATCAGGTCCTGGAGTTTTATAGTTCGCTAAATTATTTATTGCCTCAATTACTTCTTCTTTTGAGATATCCTTGTTTATTGAGTCTAGCTGGTCTGGGGATATTTTTGGTAGTTCAAGATCTTTTATATAACTGTCTATGGATTCATCCGTAGATCTGTCTGGTAAATTATAGAGTGATCTATAAAATTGGTTAAAAATCTCTCCAATTTCGTTTGGGGCTCTATATATATTGCCTTCATGTACCATTTTATCTATGCGGTTATCTGCCAATCTCTTTTTCAGTTGATTTGATAGAATTTTATCTGCTTTATTTTGTCGATAATAATATCTGATTTTTAATTTAATCATTTTCTTTTCGATGTTTGCTGATATTTTTTTCTTAATAGTTTGTTTGAGATTAGTAATCTTTAATTGTCCTTCTTTATCTGGATTTAGTTTGTATTCTCTGAAGACTTTGTACAACTGAATATATAATTCTGATAAACCCGGTCCTTCTTTTTTCCTAACTCTACTCTTAATGTTTATACATTGTCCCCTAATAGAGGCTTTGTATGCACACCAATTATTTAATTCTGAAGTGTCCTCTGGTCTATTGTCTTCTAAGAAATGTTGTGACCATAATTTTAATGAATTCAGGTTTTCGATGCTATATAGTATTGAATCGTCTAATTTCCAAGTAGTTCTAGGATAGGGATGTATCCCGTCCTTTATATCCATTATAACGCTATTATGATCTGACCAAATCATTATATTTATACGTATATCTATTACTTTATCTATTATTTTTGGATCTCCTAGAAAAAAATCGATTCTTGAATGAGTATTATGCGGCCAAGAGTAGAATGTGAACTCTTTTGCGAGCGGGTTCCTGACCCTCCAAATATCGTAAAGATTATTTTTCTGAATTATATTCTGGAAGGAACTAGCGTTTCTCAAGGCATTTTTATCCTCACAAATCTTGTTAATATTAGATTTATCCAACTCGAAGTCAAAAACACAATTAAAATCTCCCCCTATTATCACACAGCCCATAGCTACTCTGTCTGCTCTTTCTAATATGTGAGAGAACAATCTCATCGGATTTACATTCGGTAAGTATACGTTAATCACTGTATATAGTTCCCCATTAATTTCACAGATCAATATTATATATCTACCCTCTATATCAATATCCTTATGTTTGATTTCTACTTGAAGTGATTTGGAAAAACCTATAGCCACACCAGCTTTTTTTTCCTCTTTCTTAGAGGTGGATACTATTAGAGGGAAATTATTGCCAAACCATCCAATACTGTCTCCTAACATCCAGTGCGTCTCTTGTATCAAGAATACTTGAATTTTCTCTGTCGTTAAATACTCTCTGAAGGCCACTCTCTTATGTGGGATATTTAAGCCCTGTATGTTAATTGTAGCAAATCTTACCATACTCTATTCTGGTTCGTTAGCTCTTAGTCTTTTCCTCCAAAAGATTCTATAAACCCGTAGCACTGCACCTTTCATACTCTTGGACCAGTCACACACAATCATGCTAACTTTTATACTGGAGTCTCTAATTATAAGGGACTGTCTTCTGCACATACTTGGTTGCCTTATCAAGGCAATCACTAAGTTCTACTTAGAACTTATGGGCGGGCTACGTTGGGCCACCGTGGTGGTGTGGGTAACTTAACTATAACTTAATAATTAATTCTATTTCATTTTTAATCAAGTGATAATCTTTCTTAACTTCTTGTAGTGCCTCTCTCCTTTTATTTAAGTGTGCCTTATTGGTTCAAATTACTCATACTTACTTTCCATATATTTAGGCTGATTCTATTTATTATTGGTGAGTGTAATAGTGTGATACCGCTCCTTACATCTCCATCACTCTCTGATTGTACTTACTAAATTACATAATTTATAGGTGTACCAATAGCTTAAAATTGCCCTTGCTTCTATGTGTTGGCTCAATAATCCTGATGTAGTGATATTAATTCTATATTATTCTATATACATGTGAATATCTATATACATGGGATATAAAAAAAAAAAAAAAGTTTGTAGCTAAATAGCAACTCTCATTTGTTATCCCTTCCCTCTATCTCCTCTCCCCCCTCTCCCACTCCCCCACCCTTCTTGCTTTATCCTATTCCGTCAGCTTCTTATCTTTTAACCAAATAACAGCTTTTTCTACTGAGTCTAGGACCACTAGCTGATCGTGTATGTATAATCTTATTGCAGTGGGGAACCCCCATGTATATTTGATCTTCTTAGCTCTCAAAGTTTCTGTAACATGGGCGAATGCTTTCCTTTGCATTCTGGTGAAATAAGATAAGTCTGAGAATACAATTATATCCTTATATTCTTCCCCTCGTGGCTTCCTGACTCTTGCTTTTAAAATTTCCTCTTTGAATTGGAATGATTGGAAACAGCAGATTATATCTCTTGGTTTTGTTTCTGGGATATTTTTGGCTCTGTACAGTCTATGACACCTTTCTAGAGAATGGGTGAATTTCTCTTTCTCTATCCCCCAGGCTTTCCATAAGTTATCCAGAAATTCTGGGATCTTATCCTGGGTGATTTTTTCTGGGATATTTCTTAGCCGCAGGTTATTTCGTCTAGAGCGATCCTCTAGATCTCCTACTTTTGTCTCCAAATTTTTAATTTTATTTTCCATATGGGTATGTTGATCTTTCAATGATTTCTCTTGAAATTCCAGACAGTTTATTTTTTCTTCAGCCATATTTATTTTCTCAGTTAGGAGTTTCACTTGGTTTAGAATCTCCTCTGAATTCTGATTTATTTGCTTCATTAGTGTTTCTGACTGAGAATTTAGACATCTCTCCAGAAATTCTGCAGAAATGTGGTTATTCGCACAGATTTCTGAACTGTTTAGTGTCTGGTCTGATCTTGAAGTTGTTAACACATCCTCTTCTGCTTTTTTTTTACTTTCTGGTGAGAAAAAATTAGTTACTTCTCTTCCTATTTTAAGATTTTTCTTATCCCTTTTTACAGTAACTTTCTCCTGTATTTTAGAGGCCATCTCTGCATTAGACTTCTATTTAGCTATTCCGCCAGAAAAGTGGGAAGGATATTTCAACAAAAAAAAAAGAACTTGCCAGCTTGTAGTAGAGGAGGGAGAATAATAGTTGAGGACTTTATACAGCTTATACAGGTTTAGGGGCCGGTCCACTCGTTACTACTATAATAGGTCTATTTGGCTACTACCTACAGCTTAGTGACTTCCAGGAGTGTTATTCAGAGTGTTATTAGTGCTATTATAGTGCTATTATAACTCCTTCTATACACCCTTTACAATGTTATTTCACTTATCTGCTGAAGTAGTGCCGCAGTTTTCCGCTTGTCCTCCCCCTTTCCTCTGTAGTTTCCTCCGTGATATATCGCCGAGTGCCGGGCGCCCTCTCACCATTAACTGCTCGACGTTGCTGGGTACTGTTCACCGCGTAGGTCCTCTCCGAACTTCCCGCCACTTCCCACCACGCTCACCCGCTGTAGCCCATCATAGCTCAGCCCTGTCGAGCGCCCGTACGTAGCGTGCCTACGTCATCATCGCGCGCCCCCTCCGCCTCGGACAATGTATTTTACCCCCATCAAACCATATATTTTTGAAAAGTAGACACCCTAGGGTATTTCACATGGTGGAATTTTTACACTTTCCATGCACTAATTCTACCACCAGGCTTTGTCAAACACTGAGTTAGTAAAAGTGTTTCAGTTTTTTTCACACACCTTGTACTTTAGGCATGAATTATCAGATCCTGTTATGTGTCACTGCCAAACAACACCCCAATGTGTGTTCAGCAAGATCTCCTGAATACAGTGATACCACCCATGCATAGGCTTGTTGGGTTCTTTGGGGGCTAAAAGGCCACGTTTGGCAGGTGCGCTTATCAGTTTCCCAACTTGGAATTTTGACATGTAATCAACCTGCGCCCATGTCCCATTTGAGCCAATGTATTTTAGCCCCCATCAAACCATATATTTTTGAAAAGTAGACAACCCAGGGTATTTTAAATGGTGGTATTTTAACACTTTTCATGCACTGAATTCTACCACCAGCCTTTGTCAAACTTTTGGATAGTAATCTTTTTTTGTTTCTTTGTCACACACATTGTACTTTAGGCATGAATTAACAGATCCTGTTATGTGTCACTGCCAAACACTGCCCAATATGTTCAGCAACATCTCTCGAGTACAGTGATACCCCCCATGTATATGGTTGCCGGGTTGTTTGGGGGCCAAAAGGCAACAATCAGAACTTGTACATGTCAGTTTTTCAACTTGATATATAGGTATGCTTGGTCTATCTTCAGTTTGACATTTTTTGTAGCCCCCAGTTAATGTTACCATCATGACAATATGTATTGTATATATTTTTATAAAGTAGACATCGACGGTTATAAAGGATGGGGTGTTTTGACTTCTTTCCCCCAACCATTTTGCCCCCCAAAGAAAGTGTAGTGGTATTTTTTTTATTCTGGTTTTTATGCACACGTCATCTGGTTTTGGCCAGCTGGTTATGTGTTACTGCCAGAAAACTTGTTAGGCCAAATGTGCAGGTAGCAAATGTACATTTAGCAGCAATCTTTAAACTGACTCCTGCAAATAGAATCTAACTGGAGATTTGGGGGAAGGAAACTGACTAACAAAAAAATGGCTGCTTTCCAAAGAAACAGAAAATAAAATAAAAATTCAGGAACACTTCTTACAACTCTTCTGTGTGGTACAGCTTGAAACATGTTCCTACACAGTGCAAAAAGGAGAGAGAACTGTCCTAAAGAATGAAGCCCAATGCTCAATATTAGTATCAGAAAAAGACGTTTCTAACCTGGAGTGTCAGTCGTCAGAGTGTAGTATACTCTAGAAATACAACGTTTTAAAACCAATACTTTAATGGGTCACAAAAAACGTTCCTAAGGTACACTGTCCCTAGTCCTTAGATCTAGTATGTCCTGGCTAACTATCGGCTAGTAGCCAGAGTAGCTGACATAAGGACTAAGAGGCGTATACTCAGGGGGTAAGGAAGGGAGAAAACAGGAGGGGGAGGGGGTAAAGAGACAAAAGATATAAAATAACCAAAATTGTATTGCCAAAATTGGTAAAATAAATCACTGAAATAATCAGTTCCAGTGAATAAACGAGGAGACAAGGGGGTCTAGTCATTCACTGAATATATCAATAGCAGTGAAGTTATTCTGGACAGTCCGGGGTGAGGCTGTTCCTCAAACAAGTCCGCGGGGTCCTGACACTATACCCAATCTATTTGCCAATATCCTGAACTCAGTGAAAAAGCCACTTTGAGAGTCTGTGGCCTAGTGAGTTTAATATTCGTACAGATCTGGAGGACAAAGAGTATAATTGTGTTATAAGTTATTAGTTAAAGTATAATTGTAATAGTAGCTATTGAACAGTATCACTTATACGCTCAATGTTACAATATACATGATCCTAGTAACGGATACAATAGTCTCAGTAGTCTCACCAAATGACGGGGTCGGCAGCACAGTTATTATCCCTAGGAGTAGTCAGTTTAAAGAATATCGGCTGACTCAAACCTGGATATTAGTACGAGGCTGCCCAGTGGATTGTCATAGGAGAGCACATTGAGAAGTAATATAACAGAAAGCACAATGTCCTATAAGAACGCGGTGTGAAGTTCACCCGCCGACTACTGCCAGATACTGTACGTTGGCACTAACCGCCAATGCTATATCTGGTACGTTTAGAGTATACCTAATGCCTAAATCCAAGGCTTCCTACTAGACCCCGAGCTTGTGAAATCTATATATTAGTTGGCTAGAACGTAAGTGTGCCAGATATGTAGTAGCACACATAGTAGCACAGAGAACCTTATAGGAATGTTAGTGTCAGCGTTCGATGCAACAAAGCAGGAAAAATGCCTTCATGGGCACTAGTTATAGGAAAGAGAGGATTTGAAGGAGTTGCCGGTGCAAAGAATAGATGCTGGCAACATTAACTGGTGTAATAGATAGGTTTGTAGTAGCACCTCGGTCGGTATGGCACTCAAACTGCTCGTCACTTAGGCTGCATTCTCGGTGCCTCGGTTAGTCATGCAAGCAAGTTTTAGTTGCTTTCGTTCCGAAGAAGCAGTCATACGGTAAGTAAACTGACAGGAGTGCAGGAGTGCAAAAAACTTGTCAAGGTATGTGGCAAAAGCCCGACACGCGTTTCGCCCTGTTTAGGGGCTCGTCTTCCCCCTGACGAGATTCATCTATGGATACATTTTGTTGGGGGGTATAACCATCCGAAAATTTGTCCTGAAAATGGTCTAGCAGTGGGCGTATTTTATAAAGCCTATCATATTGGGGGCGATCTCTAGGGTGACAGAGGGTATTGTCACTGAAATGTAAAAATCTCAGCAGTAACTCGTATCTGGCTCTAGGCATGGTTTGGGAGAATACTGGACTCGACATTATTGGGTTGGTGCTCCAGTATGAGCGAATCGATGGCTTTTTTATAATCCCCATGAGCATTGTAAGAGCCCAGAATTTTTTAAGCTCTGGGACATCTGTGGGATGCCAGTCATGCTCCCTGGCTGTATAGCTACTTGGATTGTTATCAATAAATTGGGTAGCATACAAGTTAGTCTGGGAAGCAATTTCCTCCCAGATGGTATCCCCTAAAAATAGTTCTACCTACTGCATTGGGGAGAAGCCATCCACATTAACATTAATGCCTGCGTTGGCACTAAAAGGGGGGACGTTGGGCTCGGCTAACTGTGGAGGTACCCAGTCCTCCTCCACATTTGGCATAGCAGAGGAAGCACAGCTTCTTTCTTCAGCCGGCTCACACACAGATGACATGTCGTCTTGACAAGACATGTCAGAAAACTGACCTGGGTCAAAATCTGACGCAGTGTCAGTGGCATCAGAGTCTGACACCTAGAAGGCATATGCCTCCTGCAAGTTATACACACGCTGCATGTTTTACACACGACTAAAACAAATTACAAACACACACATTTTTTTTTATACTTTTTTTTTTTTTTTTACAAAAACAGACTAAACAGCAATCCCTAAACTAACTCCTGTCACAAAAATCTAATGGAGATTTGGGGGAAGGAAACTGACTGACTAAGACAGACCAAGACAGACCAAGACAGACCAAGACAGACCAATACAGACCAAGACACAGATTTTTTAAAACAAATTTAACCCTTTAAGGGCAAAAAAAATGCACTGCTGTAACAGATCTGGCAGGGAAGGGGTTAAAATTTATTTTTAATTCACTTTAGATACTCTGGAACACTTCTGCTGCAACAAACTATCACGATCTCTGTCTCTCTCGCCTCACAAAACGCTACAGAGGAGAGAGGGGCAGAGATCACTGTCAAAGTGAGTGTTTGTAACACCCACTTTGACAGCAGCCAATTGTGAGCGATCGCGGATCGCTCACACACCGTAATTGGCTGTTACTATCTGCCTGGGATGTCTGGCAGATAGTTACAGCATTAAACTGGCTGGAGCGATCTTTGATCGCTTCCTGCAGCCCGTTTTTCGCTATGACGGTTCAGGACCGTCAGCGGTCCAAACGCACGTTTTACCGCTGACGGTCCTGAACCGTCAGCGGTCCTGAAAGGGTTAAGACTGAATCACCTTTATTGCACTTTATGTTTTTGGTATGGAAAATATTCCACCACTATAAAACATACATTATATAAATCATAATAATATTATAGTAATCTCTGCGCACTTTAGTAGGTTGAGGCATTAACCCGAATTTAGATAGATTTGTGCAAGTTAGATTGTAATTGGTTTAATTTCTTGCTACATCTCTCAGATTCACTGAGTTATTTACTAAAGTGATTTGAAAACCAAACAGCAAACTTTATGACAAACTAGCTGATTTGGAAACGTTCTACAACCCGGCCATTGTCACAGCCTGACTGTTTGTGTCTGTGTGTACAAACATGTAATAGTGCCATTTAGGTGGCAGACCCCCCTCTTCCTGCAGTAAAAAAGTGTTAAACTCACATTATTTCCAGAACCGCACCAGATCATCTTGATGAGGAGGCTATTGAGCAAAATGCTGAGCTGTGCAAATCAACATCTCCTTGTAGAGACGCATTAAATGAATGCATCTCTATTACCAACATTCAGCACCTCCATGCACAGTGTGAAGATGCTGAACACATTGTGTAGCACTGACCCAGGAAGCACCTTTAGTAGCCGTCTGAGTTACTGCCACTGGAGGTGTTCCTAGGCAGCAAAGTAAACACTGCCTATTCTCTGGCAGTTTTACTTTAAAAAGCCTGCAGGGACAGGCTTTAGACACCAGAACCACTACATTAAAGGAACACTATAGTCACCTAAATTACTTTAGCTAAATAAAGCAGTTTTAGTTTATAGATCATTCCCCTGCAATTTCACTGCTCAATTCACTGTCATTTAGGAGTTAAATCACTTTGTTTCTGTTTATGCAGCCCTAGCCACACCTCCCCTGGCTATGATTGACAGAGCCTGCATGAAAAAAAAACTGGTTTCACTTTCAAACATGTAATTTACCATAAATAATTGTATCTCATTCTCTAAATTGAACTTTAATCACATACAGGAGGCTCTTGCAGGGTCTAGCAAGCTATTAACATAGCAGGGGATAAGACAATCTTAATTAAACAGAACTTGCAATAAAGAAAGCCTAAATAGGGCTCTCGTTACAGGAAGTGTTTATGGAAGGCTGTGCAAGTCACATGCAGGGAGGTGTGACAAGGGTTCATAAACAAAGGGATTTAACTCCTAAATGGCAGAGGATTGAGCAGTGAGGCTGCAGGGGCATGTTCTATACACCAAAACTGCTTCATTAAGCTAAAGTTGTTCAGGTGGCTATAGTGTCCCTTTAAGCTGTATACTGTACGTCAAGCTGTATACCGTACGTTAAGCTGTAGTTGTACTTACCCTTTAAACAGAATTAAAAGTAGTAAAAGTATTGCAATTAGAATGAAAATAGCTGACTTTTTTCTAATATTATTTTACTAATTCTACTATTATTACATCCAATTTTAAATTCATTCTGATTTCACTAGGAATTCTCAGGAATTCACAATTTAATGAACAAAGGCTTTATTAGGTAAACACCAAATTGCAGTGAATTCTAATCAGAATTGAAAATATTGAGGTTAAAATACTCATGTTATAACTTTAGATGAATGTCTCCAGATCAGCAATTTCTGGCTGCATTTTGTAAATCAGGTTTCAGAATTCAGATACAATTCAGTGTTTAGTGAGTAAACCCTGGGAGACTACAATAACAATAATAAAATACTCAGATACATTATAACAAATGTATTGAAATTCAGCGAGAGATGACAAGGTTTGTAATAAAACAATCTTACAGCTTAATGTAAAATGTGTCAACACTCCCAAACACACGGGATATACGGCAGTTCAGTGCCCTATACCTTAAATAAATCGTATATTACTCGGAGCAGGATATTGTGTTAAACTCAATATTTTATTATTTTTACCTGGGCATTCTTAAATATAGAGAAAACTCAGCACATTCTTCCAGATAATACACCTTCTAAATAAATAAGTAAAATTACCTACCAAAATATAGTTTTGAAATATGGTTAAAGTATATGGAAAAGGGAGCCAAATATCCTTTGCTTATTTTTTAGAACTCAAAATAATCAGAAATAAGATAATGCTATATGCTGGAACTCCATCAAAATCCAATATCTGAAATAATGCTAAGAATGTCTGTGAGTCTAGTTTATATTTTATGTTGTTTATACCAGGGGAGTTTAGTGCACGGTCCCTAAAGTGTGGATTTAGTGTGAAATTATTTCATCATCACTAAGAAAAATAAATTAAATGTTAAAGTTACATCCTGGCCTAATTCAACTATTAATGCAAATATGTAATATTTGGTCTAAATATTTAGCTAAATTGATTGCATATTTATTTTACAGCATTTTTGTGGGGGGTGGAGGGCGGGAATTGTAGCATTTTAGTCCGCCATTTTAGAATATTTTGTTTTTGCTGATTTTGTCAGTTACAGCACCTTAATGAAAAACACTTTGGTTACTGATCAAGCTGTGGAAGCAGGAGAAAAGTGTATTTTATAAATAATTTTATCTATAATAAATAAGTGGGAAAATTAATATAGATTTTTAGATTGTATTTACAGACTGAAAATTATCCCAAAGATAAAAAATAATATACACTGTCTTAATATAAAACAAACAAGAGGTAGGAAAAGAGCTAAACAACTAAACAAAAGAGCGAAAGGAGAACTAGACAAGTAAATAAAAGGAACAGGTAGCACCAAAAATGCAATAAATATATATTACAAGATATGGAGTCCAAAATTATCAGTAGATATAATAACAAAGAACCTATGAAAAAGTCCAAAAAATACCAATTTCTTTCAGTGGCAGCATATGAAAAAAAAAAAAAAACAGAGACCAATAGTGAAATATTGATAAAAGTAAAGTGGGTGTTTCTAAAAACTATAAAAATGCCACCTCACATTTGATAGAGCAAAAGAACCAGCTCTAGGGGAAACGGCATGCAGTGGTATTGTATCCTCACTTGCAGGATATTTTCAAGTAGTAGTTGGTAGCAGGAAGATGAAATGGTGGAATATAAAAAAGAAAGAAAGGCCAATAGTGCACTCAATTGAGGTAGGTATACACGCAGTAAAATTGAAGTGTACTTACTCTTGGTGGAGCAGACTAACCGCTCTTTGAGTTAGGCGTGGATGGTATAATCCCCACCAAGGATTCTTTGTATGGTTCAGAGAAGTAAGGTGCCAGGTAACAAAATAAAATATATATTTTTAAAAGTTAAAGAAGTATATGACTTTCTGCAAACGGTGAGGTAGCCAAAAATACTTTAGTAAACAAAAGATTATATAAACCACAATGCTTTTTGCCTTTTGGGTGCTTTTTCAAGTAGATAGGAAACATACCTGGCAACATAACGCTTGTATGGGGTTATGAGTAACACAAATTAGAATTTTGGCGCCAAAATGACATTATGATCGTTTGACCACATGTGTGGTCCCAAAGCTATAATAAGTTAACATAATAATAGACATATAACATAGAAATAAGATAAAACATATTGGAATATAAAAATATATGTATTAAATCAAAACTTTTAGAGAAAAATAAAATAAAAACAGAATAAAGGAGTGTGGCTTAATGGCCATGGTGTGTCTGCCGCAAAGCACAAAGGAAAATGTAGTATGTGTGTTGCACTTGGAGAATACTGTTGCGACCTTATTATAAGCAACCTCACCTTGGAAAAATCTTAACCGCTACAGAAACACCAAAAAGAGAAACAGAGACTAATTTCTGGAAGACAGAGAACCTCCGACAATTTGGAGACGCATGACAATGGGTGGTGAAAGCCGAAAAGATGTCACCGAGCCAATTACCCTTCCCAAGCAACAACAAAGGGCACTAATTGGATGGGAGGCGCATGACCCCAGAATCATCTCAGCATCATTCAGAACCAAACAAAAGAAGGTTGAGTTCAACGTCATCCAGAGTTGCGCTCCAACCAATGATTCCGTTGAAGACAAGGACGAGTTTTACAATAGACTGCAGAAAATCATAGAGACATCACGAGCCAAAGACACTGTCATCCTTATGGGAGACTTCAACGCCAACATTGGACCCGACAACACAGGATATGAACAAGTCATGGGGATACACAGCTGGGAGTGAAGAAGAGAAATAGGAAGGACAAGAAAGACTACATATATGGACTGGCAGCTGAAGCAGAACAGGCAGCATAAAACGGCAACATGAAACAGCTGTATGACACGATTAAGAAACTGTCTGGTAAGAACAGCAAGTCAGACCAACCCGTCTAGGACAAGGAGGCAAAGGTCATCACAGGAATAGCACAAAAGATGAATAGATGGTCTATTCATGAACACTTTGAGGAGCTCCTGAACAGACCAGCACCATCAAACCCACCAGACATCAACCCAAGATCTCCCCATCAACTGGGGCTAGCTGACTAGAAAAGAGATCAAGTGGCCATTACCCTGATGAAGAACGGGAAGGCAGCTGGACTCTCATGACATACCAGCAGAGGCCCTGAAAGCATAACACAGACCTGAAATCATCAGTGGAGATGCTGTACCTAATCTACAAGAAGAACTGGGAGGAAGAAGAGATACCAAATGACTGTAAGGAGGGTTATCTAATCAAGCTTCAAAAGAAAAGTGACCTCAGCAACTGTAACAACTATAGAGGTATCACACTCCTGTCAGTGCAAAGCAAGGTCTTAAACCGTATCCTCCTAAAGCGGATGAAGGATGTCATTGATCCACAACTACGTGATAATCAAGCAGGGTTCCGGCAGAATCGATAATGTAGATTGCAATGCTGCGCATGATAGTCGAGCAGTCCTTGGAGTGGAACTTATCACTGTACATTAACTTCATCGACTATGAGAAGGCGTTTGACAGTGTGGATCGAGAGGTCGTATGGAAGCTCCTCCGGCATTACGGCATTCTAGCCAAGGTGGTCAACCTGACCAAGAACTCATATGAGGGAATGACCTGCAGAGTGATTCGTCAGTACTGCTGTACAGGGCTGAAACCTGGAGGACAACCAAAACCACCAACAGAAGAATCCAGACATTCATCAACAGCTGTCTCAGAAGGATTTTCCACATTCGCTGGCCAGACACCATAAGTAACACCAGCCTATGAGAAAGAACCTGCCAACTTTCACCAAAGGCATAAATCTGGAAGAGAAGATGGGGTTGGATAGGGCATACTCTACACAAAGAGCAAGCCAACATCACCAGGCAGGCTCTCGCTGTCCTCCACCTCCCTGGACCCAGGTCAGGGATCCAGCTTCTAGTGGATGGACCTCTCCTCCTCCAGAGAGTATAGCAGAACATCTCTTACAAGAGCTAGTGATGATAAACGCAGGGAGTATAGTGTTATAGCAATCCCCAGATCGAATACAGCTGTTTCCTCCACACATGAGATGAGGCTCTATGTTGAGGGTGAAGTGGAACTGATTTATTGGTAGCCACAACTGGCCTTATATGCAAGTCCCCATGCAAGGGGTTTTCCGTGACATATTCAAGTCAGAATTAGCCGAGGTCAAGGGATACAGAAAGAGACACAATGATAAGGAATAGTCAGGGGTCAAGGATGCCAGAAAACAGGGAAGTCAATATCAATGCTGTGGCGGAACCAACCTCGCCACTGGGCATTGGAGAAGCCTGTTTGCCCACCTCCTGCCTGCTGACTATGGCCCCTGGGAGATTTGACCCTTTAAATACAGGATTTGGGCATGTTGTATTGTATTATGCTGCTACTGGCTCTTTAAGAACCATCTGAGGACATACTGTGGAGTTACTGGGTGGCCACCATTTCATGTATCAGAGGCACATGGTGAGAACAATGGATGAAGCACATGGTGAGAACAATGGATGGCGGCCATTTTAACTCACAGACACTGTTGTGACTTTTCTACACGGTGCCATCTCGCCGGTATTTGGTGTACAAAGACATTGTGCAGTAGTTTTAAACTATACAACAGGGGACACATTATACAGTGATTATTTTTCATATAGCCTGTATATGTTCTGCGGAATCTGCATTAAACTGTATATTCCAAACCACTGAACGGATCTGGGTGAATTTTGGATATGTGGTTCACCCAGATCCCCCGGTTCCAATTATATATTTAATGTTTTTTTGTGTGCATGTTTTGGGGTCCCTGTGATATGTTTTATAAAACTGTATTTCTCTGCCTGTGATAATTAGATTACCCATTGTGTTCAGTAATCATATCACAGGCAGAGGGGAGGATTTTGTGTGGGAGTGTCTGTGTGTATTGTACAGATTGATTGGTTGTATTTAAAAACCCTGTGGGCAGTACTATGTTTGTGGATTGTGAATAAAAGAGGCTGTATGTGCCAGAACAGTCAGTTCTGCTTTGACCTCAAAACGAAGTGTCGTCTCGTTATTGGGGGAATTGGATTGTATGCTGATTGCCAGGAGTGTAAGCTGATTGAATGCTTTTCCTGTTCAGCTGTTTACAGCATTCTGCTGCAGTGTTTGGAGTCCTCAGAAAGCGCTAGGAGCATCCTTCAACGAAGGTACCCAGTCGGGGTGCCCGTCGATCCGTTACAAATGCCAACGTCAAATAACCAGAAAAAACAGAATCAATCTGTATTTTTTGGCAGTTGTAGATGCATAACAGATTTGGGGGGGGCCAAGTTAGAAAAAGTGATTTTTTTTTACAATTTTCCCTATCATATTTTATAAAGATTTTTATAGTAAATGATATAATATGATGGAAATAATGGTATCTTTAGAAAGACAATTTAATGGCGAGCAAAACGGTATATAATATGTGTGGGTACAGTAAATGAGTAAGAGGAAAATTACAGCTAAACACAAACCGCAGACATTTAAAAAAGATCCTTAACGGTAAGAAAATTGAAAAATGGTCTGGTCACTAAGGGGTTAAAAGTGTTGAAAAAGTGGGTGAAACGCGTTCGTGTTTTTATGTTATTGGTTTTATTATCTTTGTTTTAAATAAAACAAATTTTTAACCTTACCGGGACCTTCCTGATTTTATCCCTGAAGATTTTATCCAGAGGAGCCACACTTTCTACCTCCTTGGTGGAGAGGAAACCACCTACTCTACACAGGATTGGGCAAAAAACTAATTTTTTTGCTCTCCTTTTGTGCGTGTGCCTCCTTTTATTTTGCTTTTATAACAAAACAGAACACTATTTTTATTCCCATTTTATGTATTTGATGAATATCTGTTACACAGTAGAGAAATTAGCTGAATGTTTCTTGGTTCCCCATCTTCGTTTAAATACCGTTCCAAATCAACTAATGTGCTGCCGGTGTGTGTGTACCGCACACGTCGTTACCATCCACAGGTAAGACGTGTGCGGTCCATGCCTCATTATCATGCCGTGATCAGAGGTAGCTGAACGGATTCTCTCACTCGGAGTTCCGTCAGCTGCCTTTGCCTCCACAAAATCAATTAACATAACTCCTATGTAGAATTTGTTGCTGTGATTTAAATCCATATGTAGTCCTCTAAAATAGTAACGAATTCAGTTGGGTATTCCAATCTTCCACCATCTCTTATGAATGGGGGAGTCCACGTGGATTGCATTAACTCATAAAGTGCCAAAGTCCATAAAAACAGGGGTACATAAAAGGAGAAGATGGAGAATAGTATATCGTATCAAAATCAAATGGATACATCTTTCACATCATATTAACCTCTTCTTAAATAAAACCTAATTCAGATACATAAAAGTACACTATATAATTTCATTTCCAATGTTCGTTATATTATTACAAAGCTTATATTCTATATTGAAAGATTACTTCGGACACTTGAAATTTGTTCTAAATGCAAACTAAATACCAAATACACTGGATTGCACTTTAGTCACATGTGACGTATCTGCACTTTATAGTAGTATACCTAATTCCTATGGATGTAGAGCAATAGAACACTTTTTAACTCAGTCTACAGATTTTTTACCATCACAGATCAAATATATTTTGGAAGGAATAAAACTTATATTAATGAATTTTTTTTTTTTTTTGGTATAATGATAACTTCTTCCTACAAATTAATGGGACGGCCATGGGGACCAAGTTCGCCCCCAGTTATGCTAATTTATTTATGGCATTTTGGGAAGACTCGTTTGTCTTCAGTGAACATGACTGGAGGGAGAGCTTGGGCTTCTATGGCCTTACATAGACGATATTTTATTCATATGGAAAGGTGAAGAAAGCAGCTTGGCCCAATTTTTGGAATGTTTAAATAATAATACTTGGGGCATAAAGTTGACTAGTACATGGAGCAAGGAGGAGGTGTTTTGTTGTAGATCTTGATATCTATATCGAAGAGGGGAAAATAAAGACTAGGAATCATTTTAAATCAGTAGACTGCAATAGTTTTATTGAAAGCATAAGTTGTCACCATTCCCCTTGGTTGGAAAATGCCCCCAAAGGACAATTCCTTAGAATTCGTCGAAACTGTAGTGATGTGATTAGTTATGAGGATCAATCATTAAGAATTAAAACTGATTTTATGAAAAAAGGATATGATCCGTTAAAATTGGAGAAATCAAGATTGGAAATTAAACATAGGGAAAGAAAAGACCTATTAATTTATAAATCAAGAACTAATTCAGATTTACAAGCTCTTCCTTTTATTTGCAATTTTCAAATTTGTTCTTTATTGGTTTTCATCGCATAGTTCAGGGGGTACAGAAAGAAGAAAGGTATGGGGAATCATGTTATGTCACGGCAGTTGACAACATTCTCAGCATTCCATGGCAGTAGTGGTATTCACTACACCATAACATAAGTAGTACAATAATAATACAACACGATATGGACAATAATGGCATCAACATCAACCACTAGGTTATTTGTCTATTGGGTAGTCATTTAGTACATTCTTGAGTTGGCAAGCTATTGACGAATAATCTGCTCTCTGCCGAGATACATTGGGAATGATCATTTACATTGTCGCGTATCTTATCTGTTGTGCCTCGTGTATCTGTTCAAAAAGGACTATGCATTCGGGGTAGTAGTCTATTAACTGTGGTGAAACAGGGGTTATACAAGGGAGGGGGAGCGAGTGTATTTAAGGTAGATGTTTGGTTGATTTGTATTACTATGTGGAGGTATATGTCCTTAGTAGTGTTTCTCCGGATTCCTATCTATGTCTTGTTGTTTACCATACAGTCGTTCTGTCTTCCAAATTCTTTGTCCCATATCTTCCAAGCCTCCTCGAATGGAGGTAATGTGTTTGCTAGGTTAATGGACAGCTTTTCATATGTATAGAATTGGTGGGTTTTATCTCTCAGTTGGGGCATGGAGGGGCATTCGGTGGTCTTCCACATTTGCGCTAAGAGATTCCTGGCAGCCAGGAATATTAGTGCCGTAATTTGCTTTTCGCCTGGGTTTAATTGGGTAGGTAGTAGGAGCATCAGACATGTAGTTGCGGTCATCGGAAAAGTTGGGATTGTTAATGTGTCTAGAATAGAGCGTATTGTGTTCCACAGTGGTTGGATAGCCTTGCATGACCACCACACGTGTAGTAGTGAGCCTACCTCTGATCCGCAGCTCCAACAGGTAGGTGATGCATTGGGAAATATGTGCTGGAGTCTCTGGGGGGTCATATACCACTGGTACATAAGTTTCCTGTGGCATTCTATGTGGGAAAAACAACGTGTCCATTTGGATAGACCATTTAGTGCTTGTAACCATTCCCTATCAGTTAGCCTTACGCCACAGTCTATTTCCCAGTGTGCCTTGTGTGGCTGTGATGTAAGTGGTGTGGCCTCCTTCCATGCTTTATAGCACAATGTTAATGCTTTTGGCTTGGTCGGTGTTGACCAACATCTGTCTATAACCAGGCGAGAGTTGATATAGTCTTGTGTTTGAGCGCCATGTGTGGGCAGTGCGTGGGCTGTAATGATGCTTTTAAGTTGTAGATAGGAATATATGGCCCGATTCGGTAAAGGCCATTTGGCTTGCAAGTCGGGAAACAGGATTATCTCTTTGTCGTTTGTCAGGTGGGATATATGCGTTAGACCTGCCGTTAGCCAATCTGTTAGCGGTATGTCCCTGGAGACAGCTTTTAGCGCCGACAGGGGAGCTCTGGAATGGAATGCGTGATCGTGGCCTAGGGTGAGGAAAAAATGATCCCACACCTCCACCATGTACTGGGTAGTCGGGAAGAGGGTGAGTCTTTGTTTTCTGAGTCATTTAGGTGTCCACATATAGTCAATAAGAGTTACGTCTGAGCTTTGTGCTCTTTCCATGTCCGTCCATTGCACAAGGTTGGGTTGGGCATGTAACAGGATACCCGCCGCCAGGACTGTGGCTCTGTGGTAGTGCCAGATGTTGGGCAGTCCCACGCCGCCAAGTGTGGTTGCAGTCTGGAGAAGGGCTAGTGAGACTCTGGGTTTTTTACCCTCCCATATAAAGGAGCCGCAGAGTTTTTGTAGGTCTTTACAGAATAGTTTTGATATCCTCAGTGGGAGAAACCTAAATACATTAAGGATGCGTGGGAGTAGCATCATTTTATAGGCATTTATTTTTCCTAGCCATGATAGTAGTACGTGTTTCCACTTGTTCATCTCTTGTTTACATTGTGTTATTAGAGGGTTGTAATTCAGTTGTATTGTGGTCGGTATCACCGTAGCTATTTTAACCCCCAGGTATGTATGGGAGGCCGTCCTCCAGTCAAATTGGTATGAATTATGTAATGTGTGTATTAATGTCTTAAGGTTCATTGGTAGTGCCTGGGTCTTGTCCCGGTTCAGTCTATAATGGGAGATTTCGCCAAATCCCTCTACCAGTTTCATTAAAGGGGGTAAGGAATGGCTGGGGTTGGAGAGAGCAACAAATAAGTCGTCTGCGAAAAGTGCTAGGCAGTAAGATTTGTTATGTATTGTAATGCCGTGTATATTTGGATGTGTTTGTATCTTATGAGCCAGGGGTTCCAGTGATAAAATATACAGGAGAGGTGAGAGTGGGCAACCCCTGCCAGGTCCCGTTGGTAATTTGAAATGGTGCAGAGACAAATCCGCCATGAGATACTTTTGCCATAGGGGCACTGTAGAGGGCCATAATGGTTCTTATAACAGCGTCTGGGAAGTGGTACTTCTCCAACACCTTAGTCATGTATGCCCAGTTTAGCCTATCGAAGGCCTTTTCCGCGTCCAGCGCAAGAAAAAGGCCTTCTTGACCACTCTTCTCTAGCGTGGATACAATATTTAGGATTTTCCTGGTATTGTCGGAGCCCTGTCGTCCCCTCACAAATCCTGATTGGTCATTATGTATCAGTTTATGGAGAATAGGTGCAAGCCTGTTGCTAATGAGTTTTGCATATATTTTGGCATCACCATTCAACAGTGAGATGGGTCTGAAGTTTTTACACTGAGTTGGGGCTTTGCCTGGCTTGGGAAGGGTAGAAATATGTGCTACGAACATCTCTTTTGGGAGAGCACCGTTCACGGCACTGTGATTGAGGGTTTTAAGTAGGTATGGGGATATGATGGTAGAGAAGGTTTGATAATATGCGTTAGAAAGGCCATCAGGGCCTGGGGATTTATGGGCTGGGAGGTGCGAAATAACCTCAGAGAGTTCTTCTGGGCAGAAGGGTCGTGTTAGGCCATGCTGGTCCTCCGCTGTCAACTTGGGTAGCTTTACGTCACTCAAGAATTTGTCAATTGTCTCAGACGTAGGGATATTTGGTTTAGAATCATCTTTAAGATTATACAACTCCTCGTAATATTTTGCAAACTGTGTGACAATTTCTTGCGGATCCAAAATACGTTTCCCTTTCCCATCATCTAGGTGGGCAATCTGTTTTGTGTTTGAGTTGGGTAGCCAGTTTGGCGCCCGCTCTTTTGCCATTGGCAAAAAAGTTATATTTGGCTTTTCTCAGCATAAACTTATTTTTTTTTTTTTATTCCACGTCTCTAAGACGTGATTGTAGTTTTAACAGGTGTTCGCGTGTGGAGGTGGTTGGGTCTCTTTTATTAGAGTGTGTCCATTGTGCAAACTCAGCCATGAGTGCGCTGTATTCAGCTCTTCTTAATTTTTTCGCATGGCTAGCATGTTTTATGAAACTCCCTCGAATACAGGCTTTATGGGCTAACCAGATCTAGTCGGTGGAGGAGTCGTCAGTGACCTTCTCCTTGAAATATTTTTTTTAATCGGTAGAGATTTGATCCACCACGTTAGGGTTCGCTAACAAGGTGTTGTTTAGCCTCCATGTGCCTGTGCCTTTGTTGGGGAAAGGTTCTTTAACCGTCAACGTGATGGGAGCATGATCCGACCACGAGATAAGTCCTATAGTGGATTCCTCTATATTGGGTAAATATGTGGCAGGAACTAAGAAGCGATCTATCCGCGAGTAGCTGTTATGTGCCATTGTATGGCATGTATAATCAATTTATGTCGGGTACTGTATGCGCCATGGATCCACTAAGTGGTGGGAAGTAAAGGTGGCACAGATGCGCGCTGATAAAGCCACCCTCTGTTTCCGCGAGGTCGCAGAAATGGTTGCCATAGCGGAAGAGTCAGCAGTGCTATCTAGTAAAAAAATTGGTGTCGCCCCCAATGATTACCTCCCCAAATTTATGCATTTCTGACAATGCTAACATCCTGACTAGAAATTCATGTTGGTTATCGTTGGGGGTATAGAGATTAATTAATGTGTAGGGATTGTTATTGATTAAGCATTGAATTATTAAGAAGCGGCCTTTTTTATCTCCAATCTTGCGTATTAAGGAAAACGCAACATCTCCACTGATCAGAGTGAAGACACCTCTCTTTTTCGTTGTGAAACAAATATGGAAGTCATGGGGATATTCTTTGGAGTTAAACCTGGTTCTGCCCTGCTAAGTGAAGTGTGTCTCCTGGAAAAACGCCACCTGTGCCTTGTGCCTTTTGGCCTCAGTGATAGCTAGTCGTCTTTTAATAGGGGAGTTAAGCCCTTTAGCGTTCAAGGATAGAAGTTTTAAGGGCATGGAGTTGGATTAGTGTATGCTCAGTTGAGCGCAGACTCATGGTCCCTTTGGACCATGGAGGTAGCCTTAGGCGATGTCTTATTGTCTGTCTGGACAGCACTATTGCTTGTTTTAGTTTCAACCAGTATTGTGAAATCTTATAGTAGGTAAATAGTACACTCGTAAGGATGGGGTTAACTGGGGATAAACTATATACATGTTTCCGTTCATCACCTGGTGTAACGTAAGACCGCTTATGGCAACGGATAGGTTCGGCCAGAAGATGGCCTTGGGGCTGTTCCATAAGCGTGGTGAGCTTAGAATAGTAAAACTTGCGGGGTGGGGGGAAGACGAGCCGGAGCTCATCCGCATGCGGCATGTTATGGTGTCAATTAAATTGGCTGCTGTATAAATGAGCGTAGCACATAGTTATACAGAGAATAACCAATGTTATAACCGATGTTTCAATTCATCTTGTTTATGAGGGTTGGTCAGGTCGTAGAGATGCTAGGGTCCGTAGATCTGTTAGCGGCTTTACGGTTTTGTGCCCAGTCTTTAGCCAGGGATTTCAGAGCCATGGTGTCTGCCACATGCTTCAACTCACTTTGTAGAAGTGGTATTTGCCAGTCCTGAAATAGTTTCTTGCCTTCTGTGAGATCATGTATCGGCCTGTCCACTCCGTTCCTCTTAACAAGCAATTTGGTGGGGAAGCCCCACTTGTAGGGAATGTTGGCATTCCTCAAAGCTTCTGTGAGAGGGGCGAAGGTTCGGCGTTTTGTTAGTGTAGCGGAGGAAAGGTCCGTGAAGATTTTGAGGTGGTGATACGGTTCAGGCCATTGTTTCATGGTCCTGGAGGTCTGCATGATTCTGTCTTTTATGTGATAGAAGTGGACCCTGGTGATTACATCCCTCGTTGTATCTTTCGGTAAATGCTTGGGTTTGGGGAGTCTATGTGTTCTGTCCAGGGTTAAGTCCAGGTTATTCAGAGATGGTATGAGTTTTTTGAAAAAGTCTAGTACATACCGGGTGAGGTCTGCATTTGTCACCGACTCAGCAATGCCCCTTATGCGGACATTATTCCGCCGGTTTCTGTCCTCATGGTCTGCGACCCTCTCTTCCAAGGAGTGCAGTTTTTGTTTTAGCGCGGTGTAGGCCTTAGCTACTGAGTTGTGCGCATCGATCAGCTCGTCCATGCGGTCTTCTAGGCGTGCTGTTCTTTCTCCAATATTCTGTATGTCGGCTTTGATTTCCGCCATCATTTGTAGGAGATCGGCCTTAAATGAGGTTTTAAGTTCCAGCATTATGTTTCTCACCAAGAGTTCGATAGACTGTCTCCTTCGGCAAAGTTCCCTCCTGTGTCAGAGCCTTGTGTTGGGGATTGCGACCTGTCGGCACCATCTTGTTCTCCCAAGTCCGAGGTCTGTTGTTTCTCCAAGTGTGAGTGCAGGGTTTTTTGTTTAAATTTTTTGATGGATTTTGTCGCCATTACGTTAGGTAGCCGTTCCGCTCGATAAACAGGGTGATTTTCTTAGTTTTCACCGATTATTACACGCTGTAATAGCCGCCACGCGGGAGAGTCTCTGTCCTACACGTCTGCTCCCATTCGCTGTTAGGACACGCCCCCTTATTTGCAATTTTTTTTTTTTTTAAATTCTTTATTTTTGTGGTGCAAACAATTGACACAAGCTCTTGCGCTGCCCCAACAGCAAGTACAAGATTGACACATACATAGATGAGCAAATTTAGGGCATAGTAGGTCACTGCACACATTTTTCTTTTTTTAGTAGCAACTAGGTTACATAATCTTTAAATATGTCTAAGGTGTATAGCATAACGTAAGACGTGGTTAAAGTGGGTTGTCTAGACACGAGTGGGTATGCAAGTGTGTGGCTTAAAACTTACTGATGCGACATGTACGTTTACACTAAACAATTAATAAACAAGTAGGTCGTTTGGCTAGCTAGCTGATATGTCGTTATGAGATTAGTGAGTAGCGAGCTATCTGAGCTGTGGCCTAGTGGGTGCTGTACCTGCTAGTCAGCAAAATACAAGGAGGGAAAACTAAATTAAACACATTTAGGATAAGGACAAGCTGAGAAATAAAGTAAAGGTAAACAAGGTATTACACTGGCATATCGAATTAGCAATAATAACAAAACACTGTCCCCACTCTAAAAAACTGGCAGAGCATGTATAAGACTGCCGCAATGGGGCAGTGGTTAGCCAAACAGAGCTCTGTGGGACAACAAAGCAGGGCATGCAAAACTGAAGTAACAAATAATTAAGAACCGTGCTCAGCCGCGGTAAAGAGAGTCTTTATAGCTGCAGTCCCAGGATCCACTAACAACCGCACTCTGACACAGACCGTGTGAAGGAATTTGGCAGTGTCTCTGCATTTGGGCTTGCAGGGACACAGTCTATGTCTGAGTCGGTCCGTCTCAGTCAGCAAACGCTAATCAATATGTGTAATATGGGCACTTTGTTAGGTGACATGCTAAACTATAGAGGCATAGAGCAATGCTTTGATGAGGGAGAGAGCGTTCATAGCTAAAAATACCACAGAGGGGAGAGATGATGGTAGTTCAATGGTTAGTACAATACGTTCGGCATGTATGCGGGGAGCAGTTCTTGTGTATAGAGGCATGGTGGGGGAGTCCCGCTTTGACAGGGTGTGCCTGGTGGACCCTGAGCCCTTGCCTGGGCTCATCCGATCCCTTCTGGGAGCCGCTCGCTGACCTTGGGAGGCCTAGGCGTCTGGGGCGTCCGAAGCTTGATTATGACTGATTGCCAGGCATCCGGCGTGTGATGGTGTTTCCCGCGGTTCAGCGGGTCAGCGAGATGTTCCGGGCCTCTGTGATTCGGACTTGGCATGGGGGACCGGAAAGGCCCACGGATTATGGTTGAGGAGGGTGTCGGAGTTCTGCGGCGATGGGTACCGATAAATCTTGTTTGTCGGATGCTTTGCTTCTGCTTTAGCCTGTTCTGGGGTGATGTGCGGGGCCCAGTGCGCTTCCTCTGTGTGAGGTTCTCGGGAGCCGCCTGTAGTTTCTGTGAGCGGGATACCTGCATTGGGTCTCCATAATAGCGTCTGCGGGTTACCGGTCGAACCCACCCGGCCACTGCCCGCACTGCGTGAAAGTAGGGTATACCCCTGCTGCATAGTAATTTATGGAAGGCTGAGCACAGCAAGTCCAGGGCCTCCAAGGAGGAAGGCAGCGTATGAGTGCTCGTGGGTCTCCTCCGTGAGCTGTCACTGGCGGCCATTTTGGGCGCGCCCTGCCTGACTCGTGTGTCTGCCAATTTAGCATGTTTGATTGCCGTCGCTTGTCCGCTTGCCTTGCTGGGACCGGGATGACCCCCACCGGTCCATGGGGGGGGGGTTCAGCGGCTAGTTGTGGTTGCTGGGGTGTCCGGTTCCGGAGAGAGCGGCCGCCTCTCCCCGGCTCCATCTCCCGCAGGCCTCGGGTAGATTATTGGGCTGTATGCCCCGTTTGGCTTCAGGAGGGTATCCCCCGGTTCCTTTGTGTGCCCCCGACGTGGGTAGCACACTTTGGGGGGTCTATGGGCTATACAGCCGTCGGTTTTGCCCGTTATATCGATTGCCCGTCAGGAGCCCCTGCCGTGCACGTCTGTTCGCCTCGGCGGTCAGACTCCGCCCCCTTATTTGCAATTTTAATACACATAATCAACAAATACGAAGAATCATTAACAAGTATTGGCCGATTTTATTACAGGATCCTGCCCTGAAACCAATTCTTCCTCATAAACCTAGAATAATTTATAGAGGTGTGAGAAACCTTAAAAGTACTTTAGTACGAAGTTCCCTGAGAGAGAAAAAAGATCTCCCATCCATATTTAAAAATGAAAGGGTTTTTTATGGCTTTGGCTCATGTCAATCTTGCAAAAAGGACATAACCCTAAACGGTAATGTAAAAATACCTATTAGACAGTTCATGACGTGTTATACGAAGAATCTTATCTACCTTCTAACTTGCCCTTGTGGGTTAAGATATGTGGGCCGGACAACTAGACCCCTACACATGAGGATCAGAGAACACATATATAAAATTCAGAAAGAGTTCGAACAACACAGTGTTTCTAGCCATTTCAAAAGGTTTCATGACCAAAAACCTGAAGGTTTATCATTTATGGGGTTAAAAAAATAGATAGAAATTGGAGAGGGGGAGATTGTATTAAAGAATTGGGAAAATCAGAGATGGAATGGATTTATAAATTAAATACATTAATTCCCTATGGGCTCAACTCTGATTTTGAGTAAAATAATTATTAATTGTTTATTTGGCTAAAGGGATTTTATCCACTATTACAGAGTGAGATGAATTATAGTTGAGCAAGTATTTACAGTGTATTTGGTATTTAGTTTGCATTAAGAACAAATTTCAAGTGTCCAAAGTAATCTTTCAATATAGAATATAAGCTTTGTAATAATATAACGAACATTGGAAATTAAATTACTTTTACTTTTATGTATCTGAATTAGGTTTTATTTAAGAAGAGGTTAATATGATGTGAAAGATGTATCCATTTGATTTGATACGATATACATGTAAATATTAACGACTGATACATGTGAATATTAAGGACTGATACTATTCTCCATCTTCTCCTTTTATGTACCCCTGATTTTATGGACTTTGGCACTTTATGAGTTAATGCAATCCACGTGGACTCCCCGTTCATAAGAGATGGTGGAAGATTGGAATACCCAACTGAATTCATTACTATTTTAGAGGACTACATATGGATTTAAATCACAGCAACAAATTCTACATAGGAGTTCTGTTAATTGATTTTGTGGAGGCGAAGGCAGCTGACGGAACTCCGAGTGAGAGAATCCGTTCAGCAACCTCTGATCACGGCATGATAATGAGGCATGGACCGCACACGTCTTACCTGTGGGTGGTAACGACGTGTGCGGTACACACACACCGGCAGCACATTAGTTGATTTGGAACGGTATTTAAACAAAGATGGGGAACCAGGAAACATTCAGCTCATTGATCCGGTTGAAGAAGCCACGTCCCAGTGGTGAAACGCTTTCCGGTTTTATTTTGACATTGTTCTTTTTTTAATTTATAGATTATATTAATACATTTGTTTTATTCTTCATTATTCTTCATCCTGGTTCTCCATTCATCATTCTACATTTGGGAGTGCAGTCCCTAATCTGCATACCGCTCAAAAATTGAGTCAATTTAGACTCCCTGTTTGTAAGTACCCATTTGGGAACGGCATTTTTATGTTATACTAATACAAACTGTGCTGCGTAATCTTTGGTGTATCTATTCCCCTTTAGGACAAGATATATTCATAGTAGGGGTGGGTCGCCTATACGGACCCCGAAAAGATTCAAACCAGAATTGGGTCCATAGCTCTCCATTTGTGAGTGTGTAATAATCATATATAAATATAACCTTATGGCTATGTACCATCTACACTATGTTTGATTATCTTTTGTAGATATCCACTTATTTTAGACTTAAATGAGAATTTATCTCCCTACAGAACAAAAAAGGTGATAATTTATTTGTCTACTTCATAAGCGTTACATTCTTTTCCTTTCTTTTTCTTTTCTGCTGAAGTAGTTGATGACATTGAAGGAGTCACAAGAATGTTTAGCTGCTCATTTGTATAATATCACTGTATATACGCTGGTACAATATATTGTGAGAAAAATTTAGAGAAATGCCTGTGAACACTAACCTACAAGGAACCAAGCTGAGCGACACATCCACAGGCGGGGATCATCAGGCAGCTGAACATAAGCTCCAGAAAATTGTAAGTGCAATTTTTCTTATTTTACCTCAATATATTCAGTTTCTATCCTCATATTTTCCATACTGACTCACCACCATGTGCTGCTTCCCTGTACCCTTTCCTGACATTCTCATTCTAGCTCAGTTTGTTTAACTCATACAGACTCACCTTTCTTCTATAAAATCTTGCCTCACTTGTAGTCACAGTTCTCACCGTGCCATACAGATGGCCAGACGTGGCCATCCTACAAGTGCCAAACAGGGGATTTGAACTTGGGTTTGCCTTTGAGCCACAGCAGTTCTGATTCTTTTGAGCTGCTCTAGCCCTATTATTCCTGACAATGTCTGCAGCTCTGATACCTCATTCGGACTGTGAAGCATGGAGGATATTTTGAGAGTGGCCGATTGGTCTTCAGAGTCTAAATTTTGAGATTTCTACTTTTGACCTATTCTACACTTTGCCGGAAACCTGATTTCCCACCTTTAACCTAGCATATTAGGAGCCTCAGTGTCTTCATAAAATTCCCAGATTTTACTATTAACATGACGTAAATTCATGATTTTATTAATGACACAGAGGCGAGTATTATCCCTCCCTCATGCCCCTGGATGATGGTCCTCATTGAGTAACTTGTATTTATGGTAAGTCTTCATTTTGCTTGATGGGTCCATATCCTTTAATATGATTTACATGACCATACATCTTGCCTACACTTTCCGTGTTTGACATTTTATGTCTGATAATTTTAATACTTTGCAATTCTTATGCATAACTTCAGTTTATGTTTGGATATTAACTTATCATCCTCTCTCTTCCAGCTTGACTTTGAGATCCATTTTAATGTTCACGCACGTCCATTTCTTTGGAGTTCCTTTCCTGTTGGATTATTTTGTTGTACACATACTCCGGGGTCACAAGAAAGAGGAAGTGGTTTACTTGATACTACCTTTTATGTTGAGGAGAGTATGCTGATTGCATGTTCCAGTGGCTACGAAGATATACCTCGTAGCAGGCCACCACCACTACACTAGGTGCCATGCCCACAGAATATTCATATGTTTTGCCCTTGTATTTTGTGTTCCCAATGTTTATTCTCATGATTTTCCGTTATACTCTGTGTTTCCCCATGTATATATGTAATTGGGATGTATTTGTGTGTTTTACCTGCTCCCCATTCGGTAGAGGTCATATGAACGTGTTCTGTTGGGCCCCCGAAAGGGGACCACACCGAGACCTCATTTAGAATGTCTATTTAGAACACCTCGTAATGAAGTGTGAAGACCGCAGATTGCAAAGGAAACAAGCGGTGCGTAGCGGCAGCATTCGTATCCTGTACTGGTATGTGCACACAGTCTCAGATCCCTGTGTCTGGGATCGTCCTACCCGCTCCCAGCCGAGCTATAGTCACTGTTTTCCCCTTATAGCTACCCAGGAAAGTTCCAGGGGCCCAGGTGACCAATCAGATAAGGAGTGCTCTTTCAAACGGGGTTTCGTGCCCTTTCTCTGGATTGGACGGTGAAACCCCTCTCCTCCCCGAGCAAAGTTTATTCTTATTGCACCAATAAATCATTACAATATTTTACCCCCAGGAATGGACATTTTGCTTTTAAAAGATCAACCTCTAGGTCTTAAACATTGCAAACTTTATTACCATTAATGCTGATATCTACAAGAAGTCCATATAATGTGTCCAATCATTCCCATCATCGTAATCTGGAATTTGATGCTGGTTACACGGCTCTCACTCATTAATAAATACTTTATAGGACATGACAGTAGTTTCTTCATACCATGATGACCACATTATATCACCAAAGTCAGACTGTCCACCTGAGTGCCCACTCCATCTACACAGCAGGTGACCCTTTTTGCTTGTGAGTAGATATCAGACAGTATGTTGAACCATTGGCCCATTCTTAATTTGTAAGTGAAGTTTATTCATTTGAACAATTAAAATATCCTTAGAATTTACACTATTTCCCCTTTTTACAATTCACTGAGTTATTTTCTGATGCAGAATTAATAGAAGTGCATCTCGTTAAACTCCAGACAAGACTTCAGTAAGTGGAAATTGGACTCTATTTTACAGAAAAGAGACTTTAGCTCAATTTACATATAATTATTAATAATTATTATTAGTAGCAGTATTATCTATAAAACACATTTCATTCAAGACACAAGACATACAAAAAAGTTCAACTCAAGTTGAATGAGGTACCTGCTCAAATAGCATATCATCTAAATATTGCAGATGTACTTGATTGTTGACAATTAGAACATGACAGAAATGTATTATAAAGTCCTTTCTATTGATGGCAGGCACAGTATCAATAGTTTATTACTTAGTTTGTTTTTCGGTGATTTAGAGCAAAGCAGTGAAGGTTGACAGATGATGATTTAGAGACATTTTTTGAGATTATAATGTGTATGTACAGAAAGTGTCTCTAACGTTTAGAAATCTTTCTTAGTGCTGCCCTGATGTCTTGGTTTCTTAGACTGTATACAAAAGGGTTAAATAGTGGGGTAAACACAGTATGCAGCAATGATATAATCTTATTCAAAAGCAATGAATGACCTACGGATGGTATCATATACTTGGTTATTAAAGTCACAAAAAATGCACCCACCACAAGAAGGTGGGAACTGCAGGTTGAAAAGGCTTTCTGTCTTCCAGTTGTAGAAGGGATCCTAAGTATCATAAGGAAGATATGAACATAAGTCACTATGATAAAAACACAAGGACAAATAAATAAAGGAGCAGAAAATAAAGAGACTAGAAACTCCACCAGCGACGTGTCTGAACATGAAAGTTTTTGGAGAGGGGAAATATCACAAAATATATGGTCAATAATGTTTCCTTCACAGAACTGAAAGTTGGATATAGGTATGATACCTATCAGGTTTAGGGTAAATCCTAACACCCAGGGAAAGACAGACAGACAGGTGCTTAATGTAATGTCCATGATAGTGATGTAACGCAACGGGACACATATAGCCAGGTATCGATCATAGGACATCACTGAAAGCAGGAAGCTTTCTACAAAAATGACACCACTAAAAAAGTAACATTGAGTTATACAGCCAACAATGGTCATTCTTTTCCCACCATTTAAGGTTGCTCCCAGCAGGTTGGGGAGAATATTCATTGTGAGCACAATATCAGACATTGATAAATGACAAAGGAAGAAGTACATGGGAGAATGAAGGTGATGACTGATTGAAACTAACACAATGATCAGAAGATTTCCAGTTAATGTGAATAGGAAAATTTTAAGGAATATGATGAAAACTAAAATGTTGAAGCCATAAAGATTTCCAAAGCCTAGAAGTATGATTTCTGTGACTCTCGATTCATTATTTCCAGTCATAGTCCAATCAACGTGCCTCAATACATTTTATAAAATTATAAAAAATCGTATATTAGTTTTTTTAAATTCTTTATTTTTGCCACAGGCGGGTTCATGAGAATCATAACATGTGATACAAAAGTCGAGACATGACATAGTGGATAGTGACATACATGTAGCCTCAATGTTCACTTTACTGACTTCATTTTTTTTTTTTTAAACTAGAATAATTATATCTTAGAACAACCATGCCAAACTTAGTGTAGTTGTTATAAGCAGTAGGTTGAGTATAAGGGCACGACATTGATCAGCATGACCTTAAAAATAGGGGAAGTGGTGCGATCAATGAAGGTAGCTCCGCATGTTGGAGTAAAGTGAGAAATTGTGTGTGTGGAGCAAAGGGGATCGGTGGTAACAGGAGAGCTAGCATCACTGGGTTATCCCAGGGCATGACTCATGAAGGCTACAGGCAGTGACGAGCCGTCAAGGTCGCAGGGGTCACAGCTGCGACCAGGCCCTTCACTCCACGGGGCCTGGCCGCAGCTGCACTGAACGTGGTCCAGTTGGGGGTAAAGCCACTTCGCCTGTAAGGGACCTAAGCCACCTGAGGGCCCCGCGAGTCCAGGCTCCTTTCAAGCACACAGACCCAGCCAGGGAGATCCCTCCCAGACTTTGCGTAGCAGGAAGGGGAGGAGGCTCTCTTCCTTCACCTCCGTGCTGAGTCCCGGCTTTCCGAGCATTGCCGCTTTAACCCTGGCAGAGGTGAAGGCAGAGCGCTTGATCTAGGTGGTACCAGCCTTTAGATGTGCTTATCTTGCTTTTCAGGGTCAATTTTAATTTTGTTTCCTTTTTCACACCTGGTTCATCCTCCTTCCTTATAAATCTTACTGTTAGATCTTCTTATCAGCTCACCTCTTCTAGTGGAAATAA
The DNA here is from genome assembly GCF_036172605.1 of Pelobates fuscus. Classification (NCBI taxonomy): domain Eukaryota; kingdom Metazoa; phylum Chordata; class Amphibia; order Anura; family Pelobatidae; genus Pelobates; species Pelobates fuscus. The sequence continues at coordinate 375,526,370 of NC_086321.1, forward strand.
TACCCTACATAAGCCAGGTACAGATCTTTCCTGGACTCAGGACTACTGTGCATCGGGTTAGCACATCTGGGAACACCAATATGTAATCCTTCCACTGATCATGATCAATTTTTGACAATATTAGAAGACACTGGCCAATGGACACTCAGTGACTGATGAGTCTGACATCTTGGTGATGTGGGGAATCTCACAGGAACCCCTTTTAAATTAATTAAAAATATAATAACAGTTATCATTGCACTGATACACAGATTAAACTGTATAAAAACCAGGTAAATGATTATCTCCTTATTAAACAAATCACCTACAAGGATGGAAACAAGAGGTATGAGAGGTATAAATTAAGGAGCTATGGTCAGGAGGTGGTGCCAGTCCCACCTAGGGCTTGTACCCAAATAAGCTAATGAAGTGAAAAATGAAAAAAAGAAGAAAAAAATCTCCCTTAGAAGATTTAAAACTGGCAAAAAGAAATATGGACAATATGGATACATTTGTCTATAAATCCTAATTGGTATGGAGTGTATATAAGAGCAAGGGATCACTAGGCAAGCTCCCCCAATAAGGCTAGTAATGGTAAAAAAGTTACCGTGAATGCCAAGGGCGGAGAAAGAAAATCCCCTCTAGATATATGAATCTAGGCAGAAAATAAGAAGGTAAAAAGTAGAGCTGTGATACAATGTAACGGTCTAGATCAGTGTTCCCCAACCCCCGGGCCGTGGACCGGTACCGGTCCGTGGATCAAACGGTACCGGGATGCCCAGGGGTGTGCGAGCCTGCCGGCTAATGCAGGGCTGGCATTGCCCAAGTGCCAGCCCTGCAATGTGCCTGCGGACCGGAGGGGAGAACAGAGATCTCCCTCCCCGGTCCGCAGGCACATTGCTGACAGCCGGCAGCGGAGGGAATGAGAGAGGACCCGGGAGCTCTTACCTGCAGCTCCTCCGGGTCCTCCTCTCGCGAGATTTGGAGCGTTGCCGCGGTAACCACGGCAACGCTCCAAATCTCGCGAGAGTGAACTCTAGCCCTGTAACTGGGCTAGAGTTCATCTCACCACCACCGGACCACCAGGGATTCCCCACCGGACCACCAGGGACTAAGAAATGTCCCCCCTCCTCCCAGTAAAGGTAAGAGGGGGGAGAGGAGGGAGGGAATATATTAAGTTCAATTAAATAAATAAAAAAGCCTCCCTACCCTCCTTACCCCCACTTACCTTTACTGGGAGGAGGGGGGACATTTCTTAGTCCCTGGTGGTCCGGTGGGGAATACACACACTGCCCCACAAACACTGCCCCATACACACACTACACACACTGCCCCACAAAAACTGCCCCATACACACACTACACACACTGCCCCACAAACACTGCCCCATACACACACTACACACATTGCCCCATACACACACTACACACACTGCCCCACAAACACTGTCCCCATACACACACTACACACACTGCACCGCAAACACTGCCCCCATAGACACACTGCACACACTGCCCCACAGACACTGCCCCATACACACACTACACACACTGCCCCACAAACACTGCCCCCATACACACACCGCCCCAAACACACACACACTGCAACTCTCACACACACTGCCACCCTCACATACACACTGCACCGCTCACACACACATACACACAATTTTGAGTCTATGTCTTTATGTGACTGTGTTTGTGATTTTCTGACTATGTATGTGTCTGCGTGTTTTTTTAATATATGTGACTGTTTTTTTTTTTTTGTCTTATTAAATCAAAACAAGCGGGCCACGGAAAAATTATCAAACGTTTACCGGTCCGCGGCGATAAAAAGGTTGGGGAGCACTGGTCTAGATGACCTAAAGTAAAATGTAACAGAATAATGTTATCACAAGCAACTACCCCTTCTAGTAGCTTGTATACAGGAGTGCTGGACTAATAAATAATAAATCTGGTAAACTCTTAACGATTAATAAAGAAGAGAAAACTTCTAAACTAGTCCCTGATCTCCTGTAAAACCTTCGACACAGAATGCAAGAATGCACAGAATGCAAGCATCTATTTAGACCATATCGTGAAACCTCTAGTTACTCAACTTCCATCATACTTGAGGGATACGAAACAAACTCTGACAGAATTGGCAAAAATTCAGATGCCTCCACACTCTATGCTTTGTAGTTTGGATGTGGAATCCCTGTATAGCCTTCATAGTGTGTGTATGGGGCAGTGTTTGTGGGGCAGTGTGTGTATGGGGGGTAAGGAGGGTAGGGAGGCTTTTTTATTTATTTAATTGAACTTAATATATTCCCTCCCTCCTCTCCCCCCTCTTACCTTTACTGGGAGGAGGGGGGGCATTTCTTAGTCCCTGGTGGTCCGGTGGGGAATCCCTGGTGGTCCGGTGGTGGTGAGATGAACTCTAGCCCAGTTACAGGGCTAGAGTTCACTCTCGCGAGATTTGGAGCGTTGCCGTGGTTACCGCGGCAACGCTCCAAATCTCGCGAGAGGAGGACCCGGAGGAGCTGCAGGTAAGAGCTCCCGGGTCCTCTCTCATTCCCTCCGCTGCCGGCTGTCAGCACAGTGCCTGCGGACCGGGGAGGGAGATCTCTGATCTCCCCTCCGGTCCGCAGGCACATTGCAGGGCTGGCACTTGGGCAATGCCAGCCCTGCATTAGCCGGCAGGCTCACACACCCCTGGGCATCCCGGTACCATTTGATCCACGGACCGGTACCGGTCCACGGCCCGGGGGTTGGGGAACACTGATCTAGACCGTTACATTGTATCACAGCTCTACTTTTTACCTTCTTATTTTCTGCCTAGATTCATATATCTAGAGGGGATTTTCTTTCCCCGCCCTTGGCATTCACGGTAACTTTTTTACCATTACTAGCCTTATTGGGGGAGCTTGCCTAGTGATCCCTTGCTCTGATATACACTCCATACCAATTAGGATTTATAGACAAATTTATCCATATTGTCCATATTTCTTTTTGCCAGTTTTAAATCTTCTAAGGGAGATTTGTTTCTTCTTTTTTTCATTTTTGTATAAAAACCAGGACACATATAAAATATTAACTTTTCTCACTATTAGTTAATGTTAAAATTTTTAGTGATATTTTTAGGAAACATCGGTTCTATCCATAAAGAATGTTACCCATTTCTGAATTTACCTATGATGCTGTTTGAAAGAGACTCTGTAATTAGAAAGCAGATGGTTTGTGCTGATTTGAAACCAAATGCATTTGCATCTGTTCATTGTTTGGACAAACAAAGCTTGACTAAACTGTGTGAATTTGAACATTAAAGGATCTAGGATTTCATACAGGCAAATATATCACAATAAATGATATTATATATCTAATGTTCATTTACCCAATAAAACACGCATTCAGTAACGTAGGATATTAATACAGTGATAATTATTGTCATATCACATAAATAAAGATCAAATAATATGCTTGTAAAATAATGTAATGAACAGCACATGTTATTAAGACTGAATCACATTTTATAGCATTTTACATTTCTGGTAAAGAAAATATTCCACTACTATAAAACATACAATATATAAATCATGATAATATTATAGTAATCTCTGTGCACTTTAATAGGTTGTGGCATTAGCCAAGATTCTGAGAGATTTTTGCAATTTAGATTGCAATTTTCTATAGTTTTTAATTTCTTGATATATCTCTCAGATTCACAGAGTTATTTACTAAAGTGTAAATTGTAGTGAATTGAAAACCAAACAGCAAACTTTATGACAAACTAGCTGATTTGGAAACGTTCTCCAACCCGGCCATTGTCACAGCCTGACTGTTTGTGTCTGTGTTTTACTGTTTGTGTCTGTGCTTTACAATTCTGTTTCCAATTTACCGTCGCCTGCAATTTAGTGAATAAATCCCTGAAACTCAGTCACAGGATATTCATACAAAAAAAGGGAATTGAAGGCACAACTGGAATATTCTCTTAGTATTGGATCTGCCGTAAAGACGGATTTATATACAAAGTACAGATTAGGGAACAGAGCACATTAAAATAAATACAGTTTAGATTTTACCTGGCTACTTAAAATCACCTTTCTCAGCAAACACCTATGGGGATTCAGTTACACCTTATGGCCATATTGGGGTGAAGCCCACCACTACATCACAGTACCCCAATATCAGTGAATCCTACACTAATTTTAACATGGGAGATAAACATGCTAACTGCAATACTTACTGCTTAACTGCTTCCAGAGACTCTCCTCACCGTAAAGCAGTTTAAAAGAACACTATAGTGTAAGGAATACAAACATGTAATAGTGCCATTTAGGTGGAGTAAAAAAGTGTTAAACTCACATTATTTCCAGCACCGCACCATTCTTGTTGCCTTCGACTCCGCCTCCTTGGCTGAGATCTTCTTGATGATCTCAGCCAATAAAATGCTTTCAGGAAAGCACCGGGAGGCTATTGAGCAAAATGCTGACCTGTGCCAATCAACATCGCCTTGTAGAGACGCATTGAATGAATGCATCTCTATTAACAACATTCAGCACCTCCATGCACAGTGTGAAGATGCCGAACATCAGTGCTGCACATTGTGCAGCACTGACCCAGGAAGCACCTTTAGTAGCCGTCTGAGTTACTGCCACTGGAGGTGTTCCTAGGCAGCAAAGTAAACACTGCATATTCTCTGGCAGTGTTTACTTGAAAAGGCCTGCAGGGAAAGGCTTTAGACACCAGAACCACTACATTAAGCTGTATACTGTACATTAAGCTGTATACTGTACATTAAGCTGTATGCTATACGTTAAGCTGTATACTATATATTAAGCTGTATACCGTACATTAAGCTGTATGCTATACGTTAAGCTGTATACTGTACATTAAGCTGTATACTATATATTAAGCTATATAATGCACATTAAGCTGTATACTGTATGTTAATCTGTACACTGTACGTTATGCTGTATACTGGACGTTAAGCTGTACACTGTATGTTAAGCTGTATACCCTACATTAAGCTGTATACTATACGTTAAGCTGTATACTATACATTAAGCTGCATACTGTACGTTAAGCTGTAGTTGTACTTACCCTTTAAACAGTAAGTATTACAGTAAGTATTGCAGTTAGAATGAAAATAGCTGGCTTTTTTCTAATATTATTTTACAAATTCTACTATTATTACATCCAATTTTAAATTCATTCTGATTTCACTAGGAATTCTCAGGAATTCACAATTTAACCCCTTAAGGACGGAGGACGGTTCAGGACCGTCATCGGCATTTTTGCGTTGCCGACCGGTGACGGTCCTGAACCGTCCTAACCGTCCAATGTACTTACCCGATCGCCGTCGTTCCCCCGGCGGCGATCGGCGGTGCTCCCGTTGTGGGGAGACTGCCTGCAGCCCAGACAGTCTCCCCATGGCGGTTTAGGACCCCTGTGGCCATGTGATCGCCCAACAGGGCGACCACATGGTCACAATAGGTGTCCAAGTATCTGCCTGCAGGGGGACTGTCTGTGCTGACAGGCAGTCTCCCTGACAGTGTAAAATCAGAAAAAAAATTAAAGTTATAGTTAATAAAAAAAATTAATATAATATATGTGTATATATATATGATATATAGACATATATTATACCTATATAATATATGTCTATATATCATATATATAATGTCATGCTAAGTGTATTTTCATATTAATATGTACATATATTAATATAAAAATACACTTATAATTAAATTACACACGTATATATATAATATATATAATAACTATATATATTGTATATATATATATATTATTATAAAATATGAATAATAAGTAATTTAAATTAAATTAAAAAAATTAAAAATAATAATAAAAATTAAAAAAAAATGATATATCTATACGAAATGTTATTCTAACTGTATTTTGATATTAATATATATATATTTATATCAAAATACACTTAGAGTGAAATTGTATATATATCTATGTATAAATAAATAAATAAAAAGAATGTGAACTATTCATATGTCCATATACAAAATTACATAAATAATTATATAAATATACACGTAGACTTCAAATATATAAATATGCATATATATTTAAATTCTACGTGCATATTTATGTAATATTTTTACATAATTAAGTTATTTTATTGATTGCAATTTAAGGGACCTGCCTGCCAACCCAGGCCGAAAGTCCAGAGAATTTAATTTGCTATCACTGTATTTGACCCTGTAACGTTCTACGACACCCTAAAACCTGTACATGGGGGGTACTGTTTTACTCGGGAGACTTCGCTGAACACAAATATTAGTGATTCAAAACAGTAAAACATATCACAGCGATGATATTGTCAGTGAAAGTGACTTTTTTTGCATTTTTCACACACAAACAGCACTTTTATTGATGATATAATTGTTGTGATACATTTTCCAGTTTTGAAACACTAATATTTGTGTTCAGCAAAGTCTCCTGAGTAGAACAGGACCCCCCATGTACAGGTTTTATAGCGTTTTTGAAAGTTACATGGTCAAATATATGGGTCAAATATTTTTACATTGAAAACGGCCAGGTTGGTTACGTTGCCTTTGAGAGCGTATGGTAGCCCAGGAATGAGAATTACCCCCATGATGGCATACCATTTGCAAAAGAAGACAACCCAAGGTATTGCAAATGGGGTATGTCCAGTCTTTTTTAGTAACCACTTAGTCACAAACACTGGCCAAAATTAGCGTTCAATTTAGTTTTTTACTTTTTTCACACACAAACAAATATGAACGCTAACTTTGGCCAGTGTTTTCGACTAAGTGGCTACTAAAAAAGTCTGGACATACCCCATATTGAATACCCTGGGTTGTCTACTTTTAAAAAAATATGTACATGTGGGGTGTTATTTAGCGATTTATGACAGATAATAGTGTTACAATGTCACTATTGATACATTTTAAAAATGTATGTTTTGAAACCGCAATATCCTACTTGTACTTATAGCCCTATAACATGCAAAAAATAGCAAAAAGCATGTAAACACTGGGTATTTTTAAACTCAGGACAAAATTTTGAATCTATTTAGCAGTTTTTTTTAATTCGCTTTTGTAGATGAGTAAAAGATTTTTCACATAAAAGTCAAAAAACTTGTGTTTTTTTCAATTTTTCATCATATTTTTTCATTTTTTTAAAATTATATTACATGAGATTATATAAATAATGGTATGTAAAGAAAGCCCCTTTTGTCCTGAAAAAAACAATATATAATTTGTATGGGAACAGTAAATGAGAGAGCGGAAAATTACAGCTAAACACAAACACCACAAAAGTGTAAAAAGATGCCTGGTCGCAAATGCACAACATCGCAAAAACAGTCCGGTCCTTAAGGGGTTAATGAACAAAAGCTTTATTAGGTAAACACCAAATTGCAGTGAATTCTAATCAGAATTGCAATATTGAGGTTAAAATAATCATGTTATAACTTTAGATGAATTTCTCCAGATCAGCAATTTCTGGCTGCATTTTGTAAATCAGGTTTCAGAATTCAGATACAATTCAGTGTTTAGTGAATAAACCCTGGGAGACTGCAATAACAATAATAAAATACTCAGATACATTATAACAGATTTATAGAAATGCAGAGAGAGATGACAAGGTTTGTAATAAAACAATCTCACAGCTTAATGGAAAATGTGTCAACACCCCCAAACACACGGAATATACACCAGTTCAGTGACCTTAAATAAATCATAGATTACATGGAGCAGGATATTGTGTTAAAATAAACATTTTATTATTTTTACCTGGGCATTCTTAAATATAGAGAAAACTCAGCACATTCTTCCAGATAATACACCTTCTGAAAAAATAACTAAAATTACTTACCAAAATATAGTTTTGAAATATGGTTAAAGTATATGGAAAAGGGAGCCAAATATCCTTTGCTTATGTTTTAGAACGCAAAATAATCAGAAATAAGATAATGCTTAATGCTGGAACTCCATCAAAGTCAAATATCTGAAATAATGCTAAGACCTTCTGTGAGTCTAGTTTATATTTTACGTTGTTTATACCAGGGGAGTTTTTAGTGCAAGGTCCCTAAAGTGCTGGATTTAGTGTAAAATTATTTCATCATACAGAAAAATAAAAATAAAGAGTTGCTACAACTTTAAAAGTTAGTTACATCCAGGCCTTGTTTAAGGGGCCCATGCTAGCCTCTGAGTTTGAGTTGCTTGTTATATAGTCTTAATATTATTGAAATCCAATATAAATTTATACTCAGAAGGTATCTTGTACCCAAACCTTTTCCCCCAGCCAAACTTTCACAATTAAGGTTGCATAAATTACTTCTAAAAGGCAGATGAAGAATAATCCATATTTTAACGGCAGCTAGGATGATTATTGACAGAATGAGATACCGACTTAGGGAGCCTTATGCCTCGTTTCCACTGAGCGGATCGGTTCAGGTCGGTTCGGTACGGTACGCTATTTTGAGTGTTTCCATTATGAAAGTGGCCCATACAACCGAACCAAACCGCACCATTCATGGTCCCCCTTTAGATGTAGGGCCATAGGAAATGGTACGGTACGGTTAGGGCGGAGCTACTGGCGTCACACAATACATTCCACTGATTGGCGGATAGAAAAACGTCAATGCTCACGTCAAAGGCAAGCGCGAAATAAACACCACGTCGCCGTTTAGTCCAGATAATAGGAGAAGGATGCCTGCAAACAACAGCAAGCTCTGGTCGGCTCAGGAACTATCCACTTTCCTAACTATAATTGGCGATAGCGTTATTCAGAGTGAGCTTGATGGATCAGTGAGAAATGAAAAGGTGTATAAAGATATTTCTCAGCGGATGGCTGCTGAGGGATTTGAACGGACATCGGGTCAGTGTAGGGCAAAGCTTAAAAAGCTGAAAGGCCAATATAAAAAAATTAAGGATGCCAACAGCCGTAGTGGAAACAGTCGAAGTAGTTGGAAGTGGTACGACGCCATGGACGCCATTTACGGTCATAGGCCGGCAAACCAAGGCAGGGAGGGCGGTCTGGACTCTGCATCTACACTTCTCGAATCCATGATAGAACCCATTGGTAAGATTTATTTTTTTCTTAATTTGCATTGGCTTTCGCTCTGCTAACCATTTATAGATTCACTGAACAAAACCATTAACTATTTGCACCAAAAAACACATTTTATTTGTACAGTGTACTGAACTATTGATCTGTGCATTTTCAGATACAGTTGAAGGACTCTCCAATGATACCTCAAGCTTTTCATATGTTTCTGACGATGGTCCATCAACGTCGTTCAGCAGCACCAGTACGATTACGTCAACACCGACCCAACCACAGACCCAACCGCAGAGTATGCCCAATGCACCCCGGCACACTGGTAAGACATGCTGTTCAGAGTGAACATTGTAATTGTGCATTTTCCTAACTTTTAATTTACAGCAAACTGTGAACTCACTCAAAATGCTTCTATATGTAGTTTGTTTGCATAATTAAATCCATAATCATAATTTTATAACAAGACACGGAGGCTCCTATTGCATAACCCTTTCTTTACTGTCCACCAATAGCAGCAAAGAATACAAATATGTTGAAAAAATGAAGAACATACATTAACATAGGCCCCTCCCCGCTCAGGTCCCGGTATATTAGGCAGCACTTCCCTTCCATAACCCTCTTTCTTTGCTGCTCCGATCAAAGATAAGTACATGTCACTTCTTTCAATACTATTTTACAGTTATTGATATATTTATATTATCAGTATTAGTTGTTTTTTCTTTATAACCGTTAGCTATCGTTATGGTTATTATTGTTATTAGTATTTTATAGGTATTTTATATATTTTATTAATAATTTATTAATATTTTGTATTATCCTTTTTCTATCCTGATTACCTTATTGATTCTTACTTTTATGGTATTTCACCTCTACTACTCTTGGTAGTTGTGTTTTGTACCCAGGGTCCAGACCTCTCTGTCTTCTCTTACTCCCCGTTTTCTTCGCTTCCTTCATTGCTTTCCCGCATCGGCGCCATCTTGCGCACATTTTTTCTCTAAACTGTCTTTCATAGTGCACTCTCATCGCTATCACCGTTCGGCAGTTTAGGCCATTCGACTGTTTTACCGCGTTCGCCTGTTTCTTGCAAACGGCCCATTCGGCAGTTTTGCATTTTGTCCTATACTCTCCATTATATTCACTTATTCACCTCTTTTAACCGAATGTTTGGGTTTTTCTTTTATTCACCTTACTTCTTTTTACCGCGAATCTCGCGAGATTCTCGGCGGCCATTTTCTAACCTCCTGTCTCCTTCCCTATTCCCTGTCAGAGTGTGCACTGGTCTGGGCCCTGGTGAGATCGCTTTTTTGTTTGCTCGTTCGTTCTTTGGGTGACTAACCCAACAAACTGTTCCTTGTCAGTTTTCTCTTTAGACTTATTGATTCACTCTATTTAAAATGCCTAAACCCAGACTAAACTCTGGTTCACCTCCCTCTGGGGAGTCTGATACTCCACTCGACAGGGGAGAAGGCCCTGTCACCTCAGGTAATTCACCTACTCACTCCGATAGAACTACCCACTCAGATGGGACTCAGTTCTTAGCGCTACAGCGCTCAGTGACAGACGCCATTATGGCAGCCATGGGGTCCATGTCCTCTACTCTCTCCCACACCATTTCCCAGGCCCTCCAGCCACGTCCTTTGGACGAGCGCTACTCGGGCTCCACGACGCCTCAACCGCGTCCTCCTGTGGACCCACCGGGAGATTTACCCAGAAAAGCTACCCACAAATCTAAAGGTCCCTCTGCCTCCAGAAACACCATGACTGGCGTACCTTCGGTCGCCCCTGAAAGCGTGTCACAACCACGCAAGAGAGCCTTTCCGCGCCAGGCAGAACGGGCGCGGCTATGGAAATGTGCCAGAGCACAGGTAGAGAGCGACTCCGACTCAGAAATCGGGTCAAGTGAGGAGGCTAAGATTGAGTCTGATAGCGACTCCGAAGCGGATACCGCTCATTCAGGTTTTGACCTCCTTCCCTCTGCCCAGGCAGAGATGTCCGGAGGCGAACCAGGGACTAGGCACTCCGCGACCGCGGAGTCCGCCCTTGTGGACCCGTCGGGCGTTCCACTCTTCGACCCGGATGATTTACACCATCCGAGATCGGCAGAGTGGCTACCGGCTGACCACGTTGCCACATATTTAGAGAAGTGGGTGCGACACCCACTTAGTAAAGCGGCACGCAACAAAATGAGGGCAGAGTGTCCAAGGCCTGTTGTGCCTAACAAAGTTTGCGACACTCCAGAGGTAGACCCCAAGATGACCCAATTCCTTACCAAGCTAGGCTGGAACCCCCGTAAAGGGCTTGAATCCGCCTTGAAATCCTGCCAGGATAAGCACTTGGACATATTTGGCCCTTTGGCTAAACTTTTTGATCTGGCGGAAGACGCCAGAGCGGAAAACCGCATGGTTGACCCTGAAGACCTACGTGGTTGGGTCCAGAGAGCAATCTGTATTGCAGGGAATGTTAACACCTCTTTATCTATTGAGAGACGTAAGGCTATCTTATTTAAGATAGAGCCCAAATTGGCGAACCTCGCCCTAACAGAAGCCGGTAAGGACGCCCAAGGCCTCCTCTTCGGCGATTCCTTTATAAAAGACTTGGGGCGTTTTGTTGGGGCATTTACTGCCCTGGATAAGGCTCAATCCTCTATGAGGCGAGTTTTCCAGGGACGGGTCTCTACCAGGGCCGGCAGATCCAGGAGCCGTCTGTCCGGCCGGAACTATGTCCAATCCCGTGGCACGGGACGAGGCTCTTTTCACCAACGCTCCCACTACCAGGAGGCTAACACCCGCCCCTCCTTCTTCCCATCTCGTGGACGTCCGTGGCGATCTAGAGGCTTCCGAGGACAACCTGGTTCGAGACGACCCTACGGTGAGTTACCTCAAGCCTCATGTTTTTTCTCATGTTTGTGTAGGGGGCAGACTCCGACATTTTTTGCCAGCTTGGTCACAAATTACCTCAGACCCCTGGGTACTGACTACCATTCGAGGGTTTCACATAGAACTGATAGACAACATCGTACACATTCCCCCTCCTCGACCGATCTGCTTTTCACTCCAGGATCGCAGACGGATCGACATGGAGCTTTCCACCCTTCTTACCAAAAGGGCTATAGAAAAAGCTCCTCCCGAACCCACAGGGGTCATAAGCAATATTTTCCTTGTGGAAAAGAAAGGCGGACAATTGAGACCTGTCATAAATCTACGCCCCCTCAATGCCATAGTCCGATACCGCCATTTCAAGATGGAAGGTATTCACCTATTACGGGACCTTCTCCTTCACGGAGACTGGCTAGCAAAACTAGACCTCAAGGATGCATACTTGACGGTGCCTATTGCCCCGGACTCCCGAGACCTCCTACGCTTCCAATGGCAACGAGAGACTTGGCGGTTTACATGCCTACCCTTCGGCCTCTCCTCGGCACCGTGGTGCTTCACAAAGCTACTACGTCCTGTCATGGCATGGCTACGCAGCCGGGGAGTTCGTCTAATCGTATACCTAGACGACATACTCCTTATGGCCCAAGATCGCTCCACTCTCCTTGCCCACCTACGGCTGGCCATAGACCTCCTCTCCCGCTTGGGCTTCGTTATCAATTGGGAAAAGTCATGCCTAACCCCCGCCACGCAAATGGAATTCCTAGGATTCCTCGTGGACTCAAAGGAGGCGACTCTGAGCCTGCCAAGGTCCAAGATTCTCACCATACGCAAGGAGTTACGCAGAGCTCTAGTTCGGCCCCAACTCACCCTGCGACAGCTGGCACGGCTCATTGGCCTACTGGCCTCATCTATACAGGCAGTGTTCCCGGGCCCACTCCACTACCGGGCACTGCAGCGCCTGAAGATCGCACATCTGAGAACCGGTGCGTCTTACGCAGACCTAGTGTCCCTGGACACCGAAACGAAAGACGAATTGCGTTGGTGGATTCTCAACCTCTCTGCATGGAACGGCAAGGCGATCTTCGGCCCGCAACCGGAATTCACAATCGATTCCGATGCAAGCCTCCACGGATGGGGGGCCCATTGCGACGGGATATCTACAGGGGGTCGTTGGTCGGCAGCCGAGTCACGGCTACACATCAACGCGCTGGAACTTCTGGCAGGCTCCTTCGCCATCCGCAGCTTCGCGAGGGACAGAGCCCTAACCTGCATCCGTCTACGAATGGACAACGTCTCGGCGGTGAGATATGTCAACCATCTGGGGGGTACACAATCAGCAGTGTTGGCCACCCTGGCGAAGGACTTTTGGGAATTCTGCCTGGAACGGAACCTGATGGTTCACGCGGAGTATCTACCTGGTCTGCACAACGTCCAAGCAGACTGGGGGTCACGTTATCTCTCAGACTCCAGCGACTGGAAGTTGGACACGGAGGTGTTCTCCAGTTTATCATCTCTCTGGGGTCCCTTTTCTATCGACCTCTTCGCTTCCCGACTCAACACCCAGCTATCTCGATTCTTCAGCTGGAGGCCAGACCCGATGGCGGAGGCAGTAGACGCCTTCCTGCAAGACTGGAGCAGGGACCTCCTATACGCCTTTCCGCCGTTTTCTATGATTCCACGCTCCCTCCTTCAGACCCGCAGACACCGGGCAGAACTAGTCATGGTAACCCCATTCTGGGACACCCAATCTTGGTTCCCCCAGATTCTCGAGATGACGTTGGACTACCCACGGTTGCTACCGCCACACCACAATCTGCTGCTAGACCCGACGGGACAGTGTCACCCGCTCCGCTTGGACGGCTCCCTCCCACTCCTGGCATGGCGGATCTCCGGGGACCCTGGGAAATCCAAGGGGTTTCGGACACAACTAGACGCCTGTTGGCGGAAGCATGGGCCCCAGGAACTAGACGAGCCTATGGGTCAGCTTGGCGAGCTTGGACTGGCTGGTGCATGGCTAGGGACGTGGATCCCGTTTCGGCCCCTGTAACCACGGTTCTGCAATTTTTGACGTCCCTCTTCGAGGCGGGGAAGGCTTACAGGACTATCAACCTTTACAGGTCAGCCATCTCGGCAATTCATCAAGGTTTCGATGGATGCCCGGCGGGTCAACACCACTTGGTGTGCCGGCTCCTTCGGGGCTCACGCTTCTCCAGACCACCCAGACCTCGCTACTCCACGTCATGGGATGTGTCCATAGTCCTATCCTTTATCTCGTCGTGGCCCGCTAACTCAGCGCTCTCCCTGAAGCAACTTTCTGCCAAATTGGTCGGCCTGCTCTGTCTCGTATCCTGCAAGAGAGTTTCGGACGTTAGAGCCCTGGACTTCGATGCCAAGTCGTACACCCCGGACGGGGTCACGTTCAACATTAGTCGCCGGACAAAAACCTCTATCAAGTCAGTGTCCTACCCCGCTTTTCCTACCTCTCCAGCGTTATGTCCAGTGGCTTGCCTTCGCGAATACGAAGATCGTACCAGATGTCATCGTTCACAGGTATCCCCACAGCTGTTCCTATCCTTTCGGCCACCTTTCCGTCCGGTCTCTAGCACCACACTGTCACGATGGGTGCGATGGTTATTGGATCAGGCAGGCATCGATACCACGATCTTCGGCGCCCATTCGGTCCGGGGAGCCTCAGCATCCTCGATGATGACTGCAGGGGCTCGTCTGGAAGATATTATGAGGACAGCCGACTGGTCTAGGGAATCTACCTTCCGTGAATTTTACTTTCGCCCGGCCCCACATTCTTTTACGGCCGTAGTTAATCAGCTTTAAACTTGCAATAGGAGCCTCCGTGTCTTGTTATAAAATTGCATGATTTTGCTATTACATGACGAAAAGTCATGATTTTATTAAAGACACGGAGGCGAGTATTGTCCCACCCGAGTTTATTATTCATGTCTTCCCACCCCTTATTTCGTAGGTTGCAACGAGTCACATGGAAGATTTGGTTACGGTAAGTGGGGCCATGTCTCAAGGATAAGCTTATGTTTTGATAGGCTTACTAATCACACTAAGATGTGGGTTTGTATTTATTTGGAATTTTTCTCCTCAGTTGGTACCTGACAATAGTTACAATTATCGATCTTAACCTCTCGGCTCCTGTCTCTTTATGTTTTCACAGCCTAATCCAACAAGATGGCATGCTGTTCTCCAAGTTGAATGGACTCTTCCCGCTGCAAATCTCTGGTCCTACTGCTCATCTAGTCGTGCTTCCCTGTTATGAGAATCTCTTATTTGGACTGCTGGACTATGTTTTTCGTTCTTGTTCGGACATTGTTACTAAGTCGCATCTTCAGAAAGAGGGTTATGGAAGGGAAGTGCTGCCTAATATACCGGGACCTGAGCGGGGAGGGGCCTATGTTAATGTATGTTCTTCATTTTTTCAACATATTTGTATTCTTTGCTGCTATTGGTGGACAGTAAAGAAAGGGTTATGCAATACTCGCCTCCGTGTCTTTAATAAAATCATGACTTTTCGTCATGTAATAGCAAAATCATGCAATTGTACATTGTCTGTATATACTGCTATTTAAATTCCATTGTATTTTGAGCTTATCTTAAGTATATTGTGTTTAGGGTGTTTATTGTACTTTGTGCTTATACTGTTCTTATGTGTTACATATTTTCCTTATTTACATTATGTTAAATGATAAATATCCACCTGTTTTTTGTACCAATTGCTAAAAAAAAAAAAAGCACTATTATGGTCTTTTGTTTATTCCAGGTGATAGGAGACGGTTTCAGCTGGATTTGCACACAGTCATGGAGGATATGCGGGCAGCAGAGGAAAGGCAGCAGGAAAGGATGGAGAACCTTTCTGAGCGGCGCTTTCAGGCACTGCGTCAAGATGCCCAGGAAGCGAGGCGCCAGGAGGCAGAAATCGCCCGGCAGCAGATGGAGCAGTTGGCTAACTTCAACCAGGCCTTCCTTGGTGTCCTTGGGCAGCTTGTTCAAGTGCTGGGAGGCAGTCGTGATCCCAGGTCACCGCCCAGGCAGTAGTTCGTTTCCACTAGCACATGACCTGTACACTTCTTTATTTTATTTTTTTGATAATTACATTTATTTTTGCTTTTTGTAAATAATGTTTATTTGTAAATATATTTTTTTACTCTGTACTTGTGAGTATATTTTGAAAGATCATTTTTTTATTAGAATAAAAAACAGGAGAGACTTTTTGTGTGTGTCTGATTAAATTTAAAACTTTATTAAAAATTTCTAAAATGTAATAAAACTGTAATAAAACGTTAATAAAACCAGGGTAAGAAATTAAAGGTTGAGGTGCCGCATGAGAGCCTGACGTATTTCACTGCACTCTTCTTCGCTATCCAGTGTAATTACCCGTCCTGGCTCTTCTGCAGACGTATTCCAATCCTGGTGGAAGTCTTCTCCATGTCTTTCACAAAGATTGTGAAGAGCACAGCAAGTAAGCACCATGGATTTGACAAGTGCAATGTCACTGTCATTCCTCTTCATAAGACAACGCCACCTACCCTTAAGTCTTCCGAATGCATTTTCAACTACTACACGAGCCCTGGATGTTTTCTTGTTGTAGGTTTGTTGTTCTAGTGTCAGGCGGCCATTGTCAGGAAATGGTTTCAGGAGCCAATTTTGTAAAGGGTAGGCAGAGTCCCCGAGCACATAATAGCCAACATTCACCCCCCCAATGTTCTTAGTGCAAACAGGATACAGGCCTCCCTGGCCAACCCAATCCCAAAATGTGGACAGTCGTAGAACCCGAGCATCGTGCAAGCTCCCAGGCTTTCCTACGTTCACACTCCAGAATAGTCCTTTTCCATCCACTACTCCTTGGAGGATGATGGAATGCCACCCTTTTCTGTTGAAGTAGTCAGTGTGGTATTCTTGTGGTGCTATTATTGGTATGTGTGACCCATCAATAGCACCAACACACTGTGGAAGGCCCCACCTGTTCTCAAAGTAGTCAGCCATGTCTTTAAGCTTTTGCCAGTCCGGAAAATGAATAATTTCAGGAGCTAGCAATGTGCATACAGCTTTACAAAAGTCCTGCACACACCGGCACACTGATGATTTACTGACACCAAAAAGATGACCTATACTTCTGTATTCACTGTTGGTAGCCAGCTTCCACAGTGCAATGGCAACTCTTTTCCTCACAGGCACACAAGCTCTGAAGTTGGTGGTTTGCTTCTCCATCGCTGGACCTAGCTTTGCACAAAGGTATAAAAATGTTTCCTCCGACATTCTGAAATTGTGCACCCACTGTGTGTGTGTGAATCCAGGGACGGTCACATCCCACCACTCATTGGCGCGGCGGAGAGCCCAAATGACTGGTCGGCGGCGCTGTTTTGACAAAAGGAGAAGCGTCTAAAAAAATAAACAAACAAAAAAGGACAGATGTTACTATATCACTATTAATAGCATCATGTATAAAAGCGATCAACAAAAATAACATAAGGAGTATTTATGTATAAGGTGTAATTCTTGATTTTTACAAATGTGTGCAACATGATGTTGTTAAATACATAATGTATTTCCTTCCCATCTTGTATTCGATTTTTAACATATTCAGTATTATTTTTAATTTTTAATACGTGTAGAACTACATGACAAATGGCATAAAGTTGCTTACCCTATAGCGCTGCCGTCTTTGTCTTTGCCGCACAAAGGTGTACTTCTCCTCCCGGCTCAAGACCCAAGCCATAAGTTTTCTTCTCTTTTCTGCTGTGTTTCTCTTCGCCGCTCGCAACCTTCTCTCATAAAGTGCGGCATGTACTTTGATTTCAAAGAACCAAAAGCCAAATAGAGCAAAGACGAGCTGCTGGATGACCTCCATTATTGTTATTTGTAGCGTCACGTATGTTGTCGACCAAGTGTGTCGTCACACGCATTTGGCGTAAACCACGCAAGCCTCCAGGCGTTCCAACTTGCAGTGGAAACGCTCGCTGGAATAGGCCGGACCATTCAAAACCTTCCAAAATGTACCGACCCGAACCGATCCGCTCAGTGGAAACGAGGCATTAAAGAATCTCATATCAACTTGCGATGGAGAAGGATTTTTTCCATGTATCCCAAGATGGCTGTGTGGTATGGAAAAAATTATATTGCTAGAGATTGAAAAGTAAACAGACCACCCTCAATAAACAATGTCAACTCTGCTTATCCATTTCCGTATTTATAAAAGATAATAACCCCTGAATAGAATGTTTGAATCTTTCAAAACCAACTTAAGTAGATATGTGGTCCCAAGTATGGCTTCCCTCTCTGCCTGTCCCTACTCTGCAGATTCTGATGATTTAGGATATTATTTTTATGGATAAAAGTCTATGTCTTTGACATGTCTTTCATGTCCCATAGATTTTGAAGTATTATTTTATTACTTTTATATGGACATATGTCGATGTCTTTTGTACATCTTTATGTAACTTTTATGGAGTTTATTATTGTTATATACATGATGATACAATTTTTTCATAGATTGAAAATAGATAGATAGATAGATAGATAGATAAATAAATAGATATATAGAAATACATGTTTAATAAATAAATATATGACAAAAACAAAATGTGTAGCATAGACATATAGACCAACTGCATACAGGTATATCTTGGAGCTTGATTGACAGTAATGAGCTGGTGAACACTCCTGCAGTTGGTTCTTCTGCTGTCCAACAGCCAGGGCATAAGAACCTATATGATATGCAAGCCACTGAGTTTCTCTGAATTTTTGCCCATTTTCTGAGTTCTCATATTCTATGTGTTTGTTTAAATCAGGGATCTCAAACTATAGCCCTCAAGATATTGATGGCCTACAACTCCCAAAATATTTTGAATGTAATAAATGGCCAGAGAATTGTGGGATAAAAATATTACAGAGAGAAAATCACTTACTCTCTTAAAGGAATAAGACAAATAGGAATGATCTACTAAATATCTATCTAAACTAAATGGTTAAAAGAGTCACTAAACATAATCTTGAAGATAAAAATCTAAATAAATTCTAAGTAAAAATGCTGTAAAAAAACAGTAGCAGATATCTAGGTAAATATAAATAAAAATAATAATAAAAAAAACAATAGTAAGAAGGTGATAAATGAAGGTGCTCAATCACCTGTGTGAATCACTCTAAAAACACACTTAAAGGGACACTCCAGGCACCCAGACCACTCCTCCCCATTGGAGTGGTCTGGGTGCCAACTCCCACTACCCTTAACCCTGCAAGTGTAATTATTACAGTTTTTCATAAACTGCAATATTTACATTGCAGGGTTAACTCCACCTCTAGTGGCTGTCTATTAGACAGCCACTAGAGGTCACTTCCTGGGTTCTAGCACAGGTTTCCTGTGCTAGAGCGTCGCTGGACGTCCTCACGCTGTGTGAGGACCTCCAGCGTCGCTCAAAACCCCATAGGAAAGCATTGAAATGATTTTTCAATGCTTTCCTATGGGGAGACGTAATGCGCATGCGCGGAATTTCCGCGCATGCGCATTAGGTCTCCTCGGCCGGTGAGCGAGATTAGTCTCGCCCACCGGCCGACGTAAACACTAGGAGGAGCGTCGCGGAGGCGGAGACAGCGGCGAGGGACATCGCCGCTGTCCCAGGTAAGTCACTGAAGGGGTTTTCACCCCTTCAGTAACCGGGGATTGGTGGGTGGGAGGGAGAGGGACCCTCCAGTGCCAGAAAAACGGATCGTTTTTCTGGCACTGGAGTTTCCCTTTAACAGTGAAATAAATGTAAAATACAAAAGTGAGAGCACACAATATTGCATAAATAACACAGGTATATGTTGAATGCGGAATCTGAAAAATGCAAATATAAAAAGACCGTAGAGTAATATAGTATACACAGTAACAACTAATATATACTTTAACTGGTCCAACTCACATGGTCCGGAGCCACCTAAAAAAGCTGGCTCAGACTAGTAGCTTGTAAAGTAGAATACAGTAGATAGTAGTTGTAGTGGGTCAGAGTTTTCTTCTTACCAGCCTCATTGGAGTTGATCATACACCATAAATATTTCAGGATGCAGGAAATAGGTGATTAAAAACAATACATGTATTAGGTAAAAATAAATAACCTCACATATAACAAGTAAGTCCACTGTCCACTTGACGCATTTCGGCTAACAACTTTCTCAAAAGTAGGTTGCTACCGTCCTCCTGCATGATCTCCTCTTTTAAACCTATTAGACTTGGTGCCTTTTTCGGACATCTGTTGATGATTCCGATCAGCACTTCCGCTTTCCTCATTGATGTGCATCTAGGCATCTCCATTCTCCATCACAAGGACGTCCCAACGTCATCCCGTAATGACGTCATTCCGCGGGTGTCAGTTTCAAAGCTATAGAGTCTTTATACAGTCTTTATACAGAATATTACACTCTAAAGGCAAACCGACGCCATTTTATTGGAGTCTATTAGAGGTAGAGCTTGCTACAAACGAGTATATTAACTCCTAAGGCAATCTAATGCCATTTTGTTGGAGATCATCATTTGTATATAAAATGACATTGTAAAGTTATAAATGCATAATGAGTTATAAAAACGAATTATTAGACATATTATGTTAAAATCTATTATATTTAAATCTATTATATTTAAGATATAGTCAGCATTAGAGATTTCTAATAAATGTTAATACAAATATATAAAAAATCATCCTATAGGGGGCGTGGCTTGGACTCCGAGAGTGATGGCAGCCTAACTCCGGAGCTCCCAACTAGAGGCTCAGTAACACGCCTCGTAATCAGTGCAATCTCTGAAAGATCAGTCCCCCAAAACCAACGCTAACACCAGTAGAACATTGGGGTTATACCCTCATAATTTCGCAACGGAAAGCAGCGGCTAAAAAACATAGAGGTGACAATCCCTCCATTGTGGACATGCTGGCCGCCATTAAGCCTGCACCACGTGGAGCACACAGAGCGGAGAGCCCGACGGGCGGGTCATCCATGGGCTCACCGGCCACACCGGCCTCTCTCTGCGGACAAGCAGAGGACCCCCAAAACGCCATACTACACTCACTAGAAGAGGTAAAGGGGTATCTAGCGGGAGAAATAGAGAGATCAGCCAGGGAGGTGAAGGCTGAGATACAGGCCATCGGTATTAGAACAGAGGCCCTGGAGGGCAGGTTGGAAGATGTGGTAGCAGCACACAATGATACCACCATGACCACCAATTCACTCCTAACCAGGGTAGCTGAACTGGAAATGGAGCTGGAAGACATCTCCAACAGAACAAGGTGCAACAACATGCACGTCCGAGGCCTGCCAGAAGAGGTCAGAGATGGAGATTTAGAGCAAGTAATGGCGGAGTGTTTCAGAGCCAGCCTGCCACAGATCCCAGAACATCTATGGCACGTCGACAGGATTCAAAGAGCACTGCGAGCCAAGGGCCCACAAAACAGCCCACCCAGGGATGTCATCATCAGATGGCATTTCTATTCAACAAAGGAAGCAATTCTCAAGCAGAGCAGAGTCCAACAATACACATAAAAAGGAGCGGCACTCCATTTCTACCAGGACATCGCTCCAACAACCCTAGCAAGAAGGAGGAAATGGAAACCCATTGCAGACCTCATCAGAGCAAAGGGCCTACAATTCGCCTGGGGTTTCCTCTTTAAGATGCTCATCGTCAACGGCCCGAGACCTGCAGTGCTGTTGCAATCCATGGATCCCAGGAGGGCCCTCCGCGACCTGGGCATTGAAGTACCAGATGACCTCGTTTTGCCAACAAGGGGTCCCAGAGCACTGAGTCTGCTCCCCAGGGACTGGTCGGAGCACAGGGCAAGGCCTATATAAGCAATGGTGGAGGCGATCCGCATCAGATGGATGAGTTGCACGGACACAGGGACACGCAAGTTGACTCAATACACACCACGAAGTTGGGACACTAAGTTAGCGTTAAAGTTATATTGTTACAGGGGGCAAAGAAGACATGGGGTACACAGTAAAGTGGGGAGGGGGGACGGGGGGACAGGAAGGAGGACAGCCACGAAACGGTGTATATTGATGGGACATATATTTAAAAAAAAAAGAGGTAATAACATTAATGTTCATACACCTTTTTCTGGACATATAATAATACCCCTCCTCTAGATATGAGCAAGGTACCCCTGCGGTAAGCAGGTGAGAAAACCACCAACAGGCTAATCCCAGACCGAACAACTGGTCCTAGAGTTTCTAATGGATGGAATGTGCCACAGGACACCACTGATCTTAAATCCTCAAAAAGGAAGTGCAATCTCTGAAGTGCTAAGGGACCTAGGCAGGAGAAACTGTAGTAGGGAGAATGGACCAGACACGGGAGGGCGGGATGCTGCTGTCAGTGCAAAGGCATTGAGTAGTGCAAGAGGGGAAGGAACGAGGAGACCCTCGGGCACGCGTATGACACTGACATGATGGGCACCCGCACCCCCCTGGGACGTGGAGAGGGGGACACCACATCACTAAGGACGAAGCACAAATACTAATAGCCCGCCCCCCGCCCGTAGAGAAGAGCAAAAGGAACAACTACAGCACCCAGACAACACAACATAACTAGCAATCACACAACATGGGGAAAATATTGAAAATAAAAAAAAAACGGCACAATCCATTAAAAAAAAGGCCAAATTAGAGGTGGAGGAAAAGCAACTAATGCCCCAACAAGGAAATTAAGACAAAAGCACGATACAACCCCCTACCAGAGGCAAATGCAAATCCAAATATACTCAGAGGATTGGCTCGAAGGAGCCTGAGACCGGGAATACCCTATGTCTGTCAGGATCAAGACAGGGATCCAACACGCAGTGTACTAAAACTATAAAGACGTATACCGGACCTTAGAGAGGCCGGACTAATGTCAAGCAAACAAGGAATGGTCAGGGACAAGCTGAGGTCAAGGGAACGAGAAGACAGGTAAGCGTAAGCCGGGTATAAGGATAGGAGAGGGAAGCAAAGTCAAGAAACAAGCCAAGACAAAACCGTAGAACACTAAGAGAATATAAATGCACTGAAGGGGCAGGCAAGCTGAAACCACGACAGGGCAATGACTCACAGTAAGTGAGTACCTTTTATACCCTGTCTCTTTAATTAAAATCCACACCCCCAGAACATCCTGGTTTGAGATTTCCCGCGGGTCATGACGTTATTGACGTCATGACGTCGGCGGAGTTGCGCCGCGTCATAAAAGGGGGCGGGGCTATCGCGCCCTGCGTCCAAAGTGCCGAAATTGCTGGAGAAGAAGGAGGTGTGAGTGGCAGGTACCATGACAATGTCAAGGACACACAGAGCAGATAGAAGGTTGTTAAGAGCCTTGCCAAGGTGCTCGATGGCTGTACACCTGCCCCGCCTGAGACCACCTCTCGACGCAGCAGGTGACCACCCCCGATCGACCTGGCAGGAGATAAGACCGGGAAGTTTGATCCAAAAGGAATGAGGATCAAGGAGGTAAAACCTCAACCATTCTTAGTCTATGGTTATAAATGTTATGTTTTCATGTTACTAATGAATGTATTCTTACCCTATTTTGTTTCTTTTCCCATCCCCACCAACATCCCCCACAAGACAAGGTTCACCCAGCAACAACTCCAGGGGGCCACCGGGAAGAACACCACGTAACGGAGGACAATCAGCACTATGTGTCAGCCGCAAACCGACGCATGAGGTACAACAGCGCACCACACACATTACCACATGGAGCTTAAACTTACATCACTAAACGTCAACGGCCGCAATGTCCCGAACAAACGCAGACTGTTACTCAGGGAGCTGCACAGACAAAAGGCAGATATTGCGTTCATACAGGAGACCCAAATACTTAATACTTCTAAGATACAACTCACAGACCACATATACACGAGAGCATACGCGGCCCGAACGCTTCGCAAAACAAGGGGAGTAGAAATCGTCATACACAAAAGATGCCCACTGGTGATACAAGCCACACACAGGAACACGGACGGCATGTACATAATACTTACAGGAACAATCAACACCACCAAATATAACTTCATCAATGTATATGCCCTTAACACTCCAGATGCTACAACCTTACTTGACAACCTTACTGACTGGGGGCATAAAGATCCTGGGTGGGGACCTAAACGCAGTGCCGTGCCGCGGCCGATCATAGCGGCGGGGGTGGGGCCCAGATCACAGGGTATGGGGGGACAAGACCGTCTCCTTAACAAATTCCTACAGAACACAGGGCTACTAGACCCCTGGAGATTACAACACCCGGGCACAATAGATTATACCCATAACTGCGCAATACACTCCACATACTCCAGGATAGACCTATTCCTCACAAACCAGCAAGGCATGAGATGGGTCAAGTCAACAGTAATAAACCCAATATCGTGGTCAGACCATGCTGACATAGTAATAACCCTGAAAACACCAGGGCCACATGCCCCCTGGAGATGGAGACTTAAAAACTCCCTCCTTAAGAACCCGGAGATCCTAGAGCAGCCTAAAACAGAAATAAATAACAACTTTCAGCTTAATACCACTGAGGAACTATCCTCGACCACAACCTGGGCGGCCCACAAAGCCGTTCTGAGGGGAACCATAATAAAAATAGCGAAACCACAACAAAAAACAAAAACTAGAAAAACTTACAGAACTACAGAAGGCGTTACGTACAAAAGAAATGCAACATAAACAGAACCCAACACAGAACAGACTGGCCGAAATACAGAATATTAGACATACACTGAGGGACCTCCTCCTAGACGAGGTGAGCAGAGACATCCCCTGCTCGAGAAGATTTTACTACGAAAAGTCCAACAAGATGGACACATTATTAGCAAGGGTCCTTAGACCCAAACAAAGACACAAACACATCACGTCCATCACTAACAACCAGGGCCAAACCCTCACAACCCCTCAAGACATAGCCAAGAAATTCACCAATTTCTTACAAAAACTATACAATCACTCCCCCGGGAAAGACGAGACGAACAGGGAACATGTTGAGGCAGTCGCAAAATTCCTGGAAGGGGTAAATCTCCCCAGGCCCACCAGGGAAGACCTCACTGACCTGGAGGCACCAATCACAATAGAAGAAGTGGAAAGAGCCATAGGGGCGATAGAGGGCAATAAGGCACCAGGCCCAGACGGGTTCGACGGAGCCTATTATAAAGCACTGCGAGAAGAATTAGTCCCACACATGACAGTTATGTATCAGGAGTGGATGAAGGGAGGAAGTACCAATACAGAGCAGGCCATGGCTAACGTGATACTAATCCCGAAGCTGGGACGAGACAAAATTAAAGTTACCAATTACCGCACCATTTCCCTAATCAACGTTGACTCCAAGATCTACGCTAAGATCCTTGCCACCAGGCTGGGGCACATTCTACCCAGGCTGGTCCATGCGGACCAGGTGGGCTTCGTACCAAACAGGCAGCTGTACGAGAATACTAGACGTGCAGTGGATCTGATCTGGTGGGCCGGAAGACCCGAACGCCTTCTCTCGTCCTTTCACTGGACGCAGAGAAGGCCTTGGACAGAATCCAGTGGTATTACATGTTTGCCCTGCTGCGCCATATAGGCTTACCAGAAAATTACATCACAGCAGTTAGAGCACTGTACACGAATCCACAGGCCCAAATAGCTATACCAGGGGCGATCCCGAAACCATTTAACCTAAGTAACGGCACAAGGCAGGGCTGCCCACTCTCGCCGCTTCTCTTAATACTGGCCCTAGAGCCCCTCCTACACAAGATCAGGGAACATCCAAAAATAACAGGACTGACAATAGCAACAGATCAATACACAGTATCTGCATACGCAGATGACATCCTGCTGACAATCACAGATTTGGAAAACTCCCTCCCGAATCTGATCCAACTACAGGGGGAATTCACTCAGGTCTCAGGCTACAAAAAAAATACGGACAAATCAGAGGCCATGCCGCTGGGGTTGACGGCCACGGACATGGTGATGATAGGGAAGACAGCACATATAAAATTAAACCAACAACACATAAAATACCTAGGAGTCAGAATAACGACAGATGTCACGCGGCTATATACGGAAAACTACACGCCAATGATAAAAACACTAATAAAAGACCTAGAGAAATGGCACGAAAAACCGATCTCATGGATCAGTCGACTACATGCTATCAAAATGAATGTGCTGCCGAGGATGCTGTTCCTGTTTCAGGCATTGCCCATAAAAGTTATGAAAGGGGACCTCCAATTCCTACAGACCACAATAGATAAGTTCATATGGGCACATAAACGACATAGAATAGCCTGACATACACTTTACCGACCAAAGGGCTTAGGGGGACTGGGACTGCCCAACCTGCACCTATACTATCTCTCGGCACACTTGGCACATATAATAGAGTGGCATTCACCCCTAGAAGTACACAGATGGGTAGACCTGGAATCCTTTATAATGGGAACGAACCTCCCCAATACTGGATCTGGGTACCTAAAACCGACAGACCCGCCCTACACTCAGGCTGCCCAGCAATAACCAACTCAATAAGAATATGGGATGCCACTGCACACAAATATGCACTGACAAGAATGCCCTCACCCTTTACCCCATATCTGAGAAACAGAGCATTCCCACTGGGCATGAGGGCACGAGACTTTAAAGGACTAGAATATGCAGGCCTACTAAGGTACTACCATCTATATAACAGAGACTCATTCAAGACATTTGAAGAGTTAAAATACACGGCACCACTACAAACAAGGGACCTCTTTAGATACATTCAATTAAGGGATTTCGCTAAACACCCCAGCATAAAAGAGGCAGCCAGGGCCCCATTGACTAGCTATGAGAAGTTATGCATGACTGAATCACTGTAAGGGCCTGATCACCGTACTATACACACAACTTAGCGCCCCAGACAGGGAAGCCGAGCCCCTCACTGATATCACCCACTTGGAAAGGGACCTACAATAAACACTGGAAGGGCAGGACTGGAGGGACATTTTGGAAGCAGCAGCCAAGGTGTCCATATGTGTAACACTTCAGGAACAGGCATATAAGACCCTCCTGCGGTGGTACACTACCCCGGCCAAACTCTATAGAATAGGGAAAACCACCTCAGATACATGCTGGAGGGGATGCCGTGAGAGAGGTTCGTACATCCATATGTGGTGGACGTGCCACAAAGTTGCAAGGTATTGGTCAGACATAGAGATATTAATGACATCAGTACTGGAGCGACCAATAAACAAAGATCCCTGGACATATCTGCTAGCCAAACCACAAGACGACCTGACGATAAGGGAGCAGAAACTAGTTAACAAACTGACCTTAGTGGCCAGAAGAGCACTGACCCAACAATGGCTCAGCCCTGACACCCCCTATGCACAAAGTGATACACAAAATAAAAGACAACCACACAAATCGCCCTTATGAACCTCTAAAAAGTGTTTAGATACGCTATGTTGGTAGAATTTCCTATTAATATTATAAATATGTTTCCTTATGCGTATCTTAAGGGCTCTTGTTGTTTTGCCTATGTATAGAAATCCACAGGGACATAATAACATGCATATTACATTTTTTGAATTACAATTGGTAAAATATTTAATATCATTTTGTATATTGTTAGTAAATGATGTGAATTTTGTAACCATTTTATTATTATTCATTCTTAATGTACAACCTCTACAGTTATTACAATAATAAAATCCATCTGTTACTTTAAGAAAATTGTCACTTGATACCTCTTTTTTCTCTAAAAAACTATTAGTTAAAATATGTCTAAAATTATTGGCCGCCCGCTAAAAAAAATCTTAGGTTTACTGCTAAGGAGCTTCTGGATATCTCGATCTTCTTCTAAGATGTGCCAATTTTTCTGTATAATTTTACGTAAAAGGGAGTTATTGGAACAATAGTCAAAAACTAGAGGTATTTCCTTATCTTCTTCTATATTACTTTTTGGTGTATTTTTATATACCAATAATTATTATTATTTTTTTTATATTCTTTATTTTTGTTGTGGTAAAATTTCCACTGGTTTTAATGACAGCATACATTAGTTCAGTACAAAAGGATAAGGGTTAAGCATAACAGAAAGTAATATTATACGTGTATTCATCTTAGGAGAGCTCTTTGGTAGCTCAGGTACGGAACCAAAGAGAAAATACCGTAAGTTCACGGGCCAGTATCTCACGCTATCCGGTCTTATGGACAGGCAATGGCAACTCTAAAACCACACTTAACAGTGAAATAAATACAAAATACAAAAGTGAAAGCTCACAATATTGCATAAATAACACAGGTATATGTTGAATGTGGGATCTGAAAAATGCAAATATAAAAAGACCATATAGTAATATAGTATACACAGTAACAACTAATATACACTTTTACTGGTCCAACTCACATGGTCCTGAGCCACTTAAAAAAGCTGGCTCAGACTAGTAGCTTGTAAAGTAAGATACAGTAGATAGTAGTTGTAGTGGGTCAGAGTTTTCTTTTTACTAGCCTCATTGGAGTTGATCATACACCATAAATATTTCAGGATGCAGGAAATAAGTGATAAAAACAATAAATTTATTAGGTAAAAATAAAAAACCTCACATATAACAAGTCCACTGTCAACTTGACGCATTTTGTCTAACGCCTTCCTCAAAAGTGGGTTGCTACCGTCCTCCTGCATGATCTTCTCTTTTCAACCTATTAGACTTGGCGCCTTTTTCGGACATCTGTTGATGATTCAGATCGACATCCCCTCCCTTTTACGGAAAAATTGGCACATCTTAGAAGAAGATCGAGATATCCAGAAGCTCCATGGCAGTAAACCTAAGATTATTTTTAGGGGGGGGCAATAATTTTAGACATATTTTAACTAATAGTAACAAATGGATTCTATTATTGTAATAACTGTAGAGGTTGTACATTAAGAAAGAATAATAATAAAATGGTTACAAAATTCGCCTCATTTACCAACAATATAAGATATTATATTAAATATTTTATCAATTGTAATTCAAAAAAATTAATATACATGTTATTATGTCCCTGTGGATTTCAATACATAGGCAAAACAACAAGAGCCCGATGAGGGAACATATTTATAATACTAATAGGAAATTCTACCAACATAGCGTATCTAAGAGGTTCAAAAGGGGTGATCTTAATAGTCTCCTCAGTAAAGCAGAAATTGAGGATTTTTAACGTTGACACTTTATTACCTCAAGGCTTAAATGTTGACTTTGAAATAAATTCATGTATATAAAATATGTTTTTACTTATTATGTGTATCAATTATGCTTGTTATATGTTTATCTTTACACAGGATTTTATACATGTTTTATTTGATATTACAATATTAAATAGGATACTTCTTTATATATTTTTTATTAACATTTATTAGAAATCTCTAATGCTGACTATATCTTAAATATAATAGATTTAAATATAATAGATTTAAATATAATAGATTTTAACACAATATGTCTAATAATTCGTTTTTTTTAACTCATTATGCGTTTATAACTTTGCAATGTTATTTTATATACAAATGATGATCTCCAACATATGGCGTTAGATTGCCTTAGGATTTCATATACTTGTTTGTAGCAAGCTCTACCTCTAATAGACTCCAATAAAATGGCGTCGGTTTGCCTTTATAGTGTAATAAAGACTCTATAGCTTTGAAACTGACACCCGTGGAATGACGTCATTAAGGGATGACGTTGAGATGTCCTTGTGATGGAGAATGGAGACGCCTAGACGCACATCAATGACGAAAGCGGAAGTGCCAATCGGAATCATTAACTGATGTCCGAAAAAGGCACCAAGTCTAATAGGTTTAAAAGAGAAGATTGTGCAGGAGGACGGTAGCAACCCACTTTTGAGAAAGGCGTTAGCCGAAACGCGTCAAGTGGACAGTGGACTTACTTAGTGAGGTTATTTATTTTTACCTATAATTTATGGTGTATGATCAACTCCAATGAGGATGGTAAAAAGAAAACTCTGACCCACGACAACTACTATCCACTGTATCCTACTTTACAAGCTACTAGTCTGAGACATGTGAGTTGGACCAGTAAAAGTGTATATTAGTTGTTACTGTGTATGCTATATTACTCTATGGTCTTTTTATATTTGCATTTTTCAGATCCCGCATTTAACATTTACCTGTTTTATTTATGCAATATTGTGTGCTCTCACTTTTGTATTTTGTATTTATAAATAAAAATAAGCCAATAAAAAAAAAAAATGAAAGTAGCACCTGACAATTCATTAAAAAAAAATAAAAAATCCCTTAATAGGTGAAAAATTCAATCTAATATATAGATCATTAAAACCAATAAAATCAAGGCAGCAAATAAAGAGCAGTAAATTAGAACTTCAGTTTTTAAAAATGTAGTCACTCAGTTACAGTTCTAAAATCTCAATACAAGGATACTATGTAGCGGTCTGATCCCCAGGCTACCACTTATAGTAAACAGGGGCCACTAGGACCCGACTGCTGAATGTTGAAGTACTATATATGAAATCACTATTTAGTATATCATCCCATAAAACTAAAATCAGACCATACATTGGTCATTACAATTTATGTGCAACATGCTGATCTGTATATCTAGAAGAGAAAAAAAAATGGATCCATAGTGCTCTTTGACAAAACGATGTGTTAATTGAATCAAATAGGATTAAAAACACTCACAAGACCATAAGGTCACCACGTTTACCCAATTTTTTAAAAGCGCCAGCTAGTCTAGGTTTCGTTATGCGTTCCACCGGGACTGTCCGTTCTACTGCACCAGTCTAACTCACGCTCCTAGTCCTGTGTTGTCCCTGTAGAGAGGCTGAACATTTATTTCTTGACTGGGCACTTACTTTTTGAATGCTGTATGGACTGACCTAGTTATCTTTTTGCATATTTTTAAGTTGTGTTTATTTCATATATTATTGAATTTGGATAATACTGAAGTTCTAATTTACCGTTCTTTATTTGCTGTCCTGATTTTGCTGTTTTTATTGTTCTGTGTATTGTTTTTTCATTTTCCCCTATGAAGGAATGTTTCAAAGAATTGTCAGGTGTTACTTTTAGTATTGTTTTTTATTTGTTTATTTTTGTACTTATTTATACCTAGACATCAGTTCCTGTGTTGTTTGTTTGTTTGTTTTTTTACAGAGTTTTTACTTTTGAATTATTTTGAGAGAATCTTTGAGTGTTGCAGTTCAGAAACCTGTGGGAGCCTAGAGCTTAAGATGCTAGTTTTAAACATCGTTACTGGTAACACCGACAAACAACAATACCTGCTTTCAAACAAGACTGTTTAGGGATTTCCAACGAAGGATCTGAGGATCTTTTTTGACAGCCCTATTTTAACTTCATCCTAAACAACAAATTTGTTTATGTGTGAATGGCCTTAAAAAGGAATACCTTCTACGGCAAAAAGTTATATAAGACATATACTGGGACCTGGGATCCCAACAGTTGTAATTGCAATATAAAAATAATTAAAACTAAATAGCTCTATTTTCAAAGTGGTTCTTTTGTGTGATTTTTTTTGGCAATGTTTGTTCTGCAAACATTACAGCTAATTGTTAAACAAATCCAGCAGTCCTCAAGGCCGAGGTATTATAACTCTCAGAAACCATGGCACTACTTATGTGAATTGGGGAAAAGGACCTCTACACTCCCTCATTTTCATCTTCGGATTAGTACATGAATAAGACATTAGTATATTAGAATAATATTTATAATACTCAATAGGTAAACTCCCCTTGCATAGGGACTTAACACAATTCGAGTCAATATGTTCCTCCAGAGAACATCTCTAGGGGAGTCTTGGTTCTCTATCTAATGCTGCTGACATGCGGTGGAAGGGCACCACTTGCTTTGTAACAAAGTGAGGAGGAGAGACAGGGGAGACACTCACAGAGCAGGATCGGAGATTTGTTTTAACTCACAAGTGCTCCATAAGCTCCAAATTCCAGGAAATGGGCAACAAATAACTAGCCAACTTTTCCAAACCCCAGAGGTGCTATATCACATGAATTTTTAACCAATTCTGGGGTTGCGGGACCAGGGTAGGCTCAGGTCTGCATATTTGGTAGTCCTGCCCATCCATATCCCCTTACTAGAGTATGATGCACACTAAAATTCGAGAAATTACAGATGCTGACCTCAGGTTTAAGTCGCTTCCTATGCTCCTACACCACACAAAATCTACCATAGTGATTTACAAAAAAATCATTGACCAAGCACTTACTAAACCCTGTCAAGTCACGCTATGTGGAAACAGACGGGTGCACCATCCTTCCAGCAGTGGGTTGCTAGCATGGAAGAGATATATAATAGGGAGTCCTTGACCTCTGTACTTTAGGGCAACTCCCACAGTTGTACTCTGACTTGGACCTCTTGGCTGGAGTATGCAATTTATGGTCCTGTCTGTTGGTCCAAATAGGTAGGAGTTTTCAAACAGGTGTTTTCTAGCACACAAGTGGGTTCTTCACACCTGCCCTTCACTCTATCCTCTGACTGCATTGCTATCATGAAGGGCGGTCCGGTGGGAGAGGGTATACCTCCCTTCCCCTTTCCTTTTATTCCCTCACTTTCTCTTCTTTCCCGTGTTCTTTCCCTCCCCAATTTCAGGGTGTGTGATATCCATATAAGATAACTGAAGCCAGTAATGGCTTGCATTTCCATATTGATGATGCTGACTGACCCTGACCGGAGATTGTTTCCTATAGAAATTGTATAAACATATTTGGTCTGGAAGCATTCACTGGAATGTGCACTACCCTATGTTTTAACCTGCTCTTTAACAATGAAAAGATTGTAAAACAAGAACACTATTTTGCTATAGATCGCTGGTCAAGAATACCCCAATACATTTAAATTATGTAAAAATATAGAAATATATTTCTACTGTCATTTTATTAAAGGCAGAGAATAGTTCTCATTTATTCCTCTATTTTTTCAATACATCAGAGCCAGCCAGCAAGGGTTGCCAGAGAATAATTTAAAGACAGTTTCCAAGATTATAATGAATATGTACAAAGGTCTCTCACCTTCAGAAATCTTTTATTTAGTGCTGTCCTGATGTCTTGGTTTCTTAGACTGTAAACTAAAGGGTTAAACAGGGGGGTAAACACAGTATGCAGCAATGATATACTCTTATTTAAAAGCAATGAATGACCTATGGATAATATCATATACTTGGTTATTAATGTCCCAAAGAATGCACCAACCACGAGGAGGTGGGAACTGCAGGTTGAAAAGGTTTTCTGTCTTCCGGTTGTAGTCGGGATCCTAAGTATCGTTAGTAAGATAAGAGCATAAGTTACTATGATAAAACCACAAGGACAAATAAATACAAATGTAGAAAGTACATAGGCCATAAATTCTGCCAGAGACGTGTCTGAACATGAAAGTTTTTGGAGAGGGGACAGGTCACAATATATATGGTCAATGATGTTTCCATCACAGAACTGAAAGTTGGATATAGGTATTATACCTAATAGGTTCAGGATAAACCCCAACACCCAGGGCAAGACAGATAGACAGGTGCACAATGTAAGGTTGACAATAGTGATGTAATGCAATGGGACACATATAGCCAGGTATCGATCATAGGACATCACTGCGAGCAGGAAGCATTCTGTAATAATAATACCACTATAGAAATACAATTGAGTTATACAGCCAGGAATTGTCATTTCTTTCCCACTATGTAGGATTGCTCCCAGCAGGTTGGGGAGAGTATTCGTTATGAGAACAACATCAGACAGTGATAGATGACAAACAAAGAAGTACATAGGATACTGAAGATGACGACTAATTAAAACTAACACAATAATCAGATTTCCAGTTATTGTGATTATGAAAATGTTAAGGAATATGATGAAAACTAAAATGTTGAAGCCATAAAGATTCCCAAAGCCTAGAAGTATGAGTTCAGTGACTCTCGATTCATTCTTTCCACTCATAGTCCAATCAAGGTTCCTCACTGCATGCAGATGTGACATCTTACATTCTATAAAATTATAAAAAAACATAGGTTTTTCATATTATCATATTATTGCACAGAATGGAAACACAATTCAAATGTTTAGCTTCTTTTCGCTTTGAAACTCCTTCATGACTGTATTATAATGACAGTTATTACAATAATAATCAGTTTCACTGTTTAGACACCACAACAGAAAATGCAATGTGTTAATTAAAAGATTTAATTGTAAATAAAACTTGTTTCAAAGTGCTTCTCCTAAAATGTTTTAAAATATTTTCCAAGAATTCAATATGAATATGAAATGTATTATAAATACCAAAAAATATTTTAAAAAAAAAGCATATCAGAAAATTATTTGCAACATTTTAAAAGTCCTATCAGATAGGAAATTCTAACATCTAATCTAAATAAAAACCAGGACACGATTAAAAGGTTAAAATGTCTCACTATTAGTCTCATGTTAAAATGTTTACTTATATTTTACTTTATTTTATGAATAATGTTATCCATTTCTGAATTTACCTATGATGCTGTTTGAAAAGCAATTAGAAAGTGTAACGGACCGTTTCAGCAGACAAGGGGTTAAAATCCGTTTAGGCGATATGCCCCTTTCTGAGAGACAGGCACAGCTACTGCAGAACACCAGACTCCCGAACTGGATACAAAATAGCACTCCAAACTGGAACCTCACGAATAGCTGCTAGCAGGCGAACAGGAAAAGCAAACATCAGCTTACACTCCTAGCAATCAGTCTCCAACGGCATACAGTGAATCCCCCCAAGAATGAGACAAGGCTCCGTGTTGAGGGTCAAGCAGTGGTCTGAGGTGCTGGCACACCCATCCTGGTTTTTATTGCAGTTGTTACAAATACAGGTCCGCCCACAGGGAGGTATAAAACAACCAATCACATCACAGTTACATCCCACATATTCCCTCCCCTTATCCTGAGAGGAAACTCAATTATACATACAGTTAAAAGCATACAGGGGAACAACATATTAAAAAATGGCATGAATCAGACCAGGGGTTCAAAAGTTAGTAAAGTATCTTTTAAAACCCCTGCCAGATTGTTTTTCTGGTTCAGACTGGTTTTACAGAGCCCTCTCTCCTGGAGACAAGGTAGAAGTAATCTAATTACCTCCCAGGACAGAGACAGACTCCATTGAGCACATGGGGACACAAAGACAGTAAAACACTTTAAAATACATAAAGTCACCTTTTACACATAACACACAGACATTTCATATATCCCCAGATAGCTGGGATCTGAGCGCACAAAACTACCAAGCGCGCAGATCCTATTCACACAGTTCAATTGCCATGGAGCCAAAGTCTTTAACTACACGAATGGGCTCCATGGCATAGCTATCTGGGTTAACACATTCACATAAAGTCTGGTCCATAGTCCAAAGGCAAGAGGCGGGCAAGCAGCCCCCTCCAAGGAGACGTGGCGAGGTTGGTTTCGCCACAGAAAGCAATTAGAAATTATTACATTTCTTCCCCTTTTTTTGATGAACCGAATTAGCCTGAGTAAACTGTGGGAATTAGAATTTGAAAGATATTATACATTTAATTATGCATTGTTAATTTACCCAAAACACATGCATGCACTAAGTATACTTTATGGAGATCATTGATAAGTGAAAGGTCCCTGTCTTTCTAAATCATTTCTCTCAATGGGCGGCCAGTGATAGAATCCAGGAACTGAGCGATATCAATATATTGAGGATATTATCACATATTATCACATATTGTGCAGTGAGCTGTTTAAATGAATAAACACAGATTTTTTAAAATCCCTAAAAAATTAAAATGGAGATTTTTCTGGTAAATAAAGTAATCTTCTAGATTCTCTAAGAGGAGTAGATTTTTATAACAGCAATAAAAGTTCAGACTCCTAGTACCAGGGAGATTGCTACAGGTCATGTCTACATGGATCCCAACTCTCAACAGCACAACATGGATGCCAACTCCAAATACAAAGTTCATGACATAGGCACTGTCGCTATTCGGCAGGTGTTAGTTTAAAATTACCTTAATAAGACTCGGACACCAGTTATTCTGTTGGAGTATAACGTCCACAGCTTTATTAATTTTCAAACAAATTAACAAATTTAGGGTCATTGTCATTTCTGACATTTTGTTACTATCCCCCCATACAATACCCCTGACAATGACCCTAGCACTTAAACAATAAATAACATTTCCATAACATTTAACTTATAACACACGGCCTACCAAAGAGGCCCCAACCAAACGTAACTGTAGGGGTGTACCCAGATACCCCTACCCCCTAGGTTCGTAGCCACCGAAGAGCTTGAACCTACCAACACTCTTATCCACCTGGCCTACTCCGGCCTAGGCCTTGGCCTATCCACTTCCAATTCCAGCCAACTTCCGACTTTACCATGCCCTGTTCCCGCCGCTGTGACCAAACGGGAACACAACCAAACCTAAAGGGAGGGTGGGTGGGACAAAGAACAGGTGAGTGAATTTCTGTTAAAATGGCTCCTCTCTAAGATGGCCACTATTTAACTTGCTCTTAGACCACCCCCACGCTGTATTACCCTAAGCCCACCCCCAATTCTTAACCCTGCCCACTCTCTGGCCCTGTCAAGGCCCACTCCCCCTCTGCGTTGTTCCGTGGGCTTCATGACATAGGCACTGTCGCTATTCGGCAGGTGTTAGTTTAAAATTACCTTAATAAGACTCGGACACCAGTTATTCTGTTGGAGTATAACGTCCACAGCTTTATTAATTTTCAAACAAATTAACAAATTTAGGGTCATTGTCATTTCTGACATTTTGTTACTATCCCCCCATACAATACCCCTGACAATGACCCTAGCACTTAAACAATAAATAACATTTCCATAACATTTAACTTATAACACACGGCCTACCAAAGAGGCCCCAACCAAACGTAACTGTAGGGGTGTACCCAGACACCCCTACCCCTAGGTTCGTAGCCACCGAAGAGCTTGAACCTACCAACACTCTTATCCACCTGGCCTACTCCGGCCTAGGCCTTGGCCTATCCACTTCCAATTCCAGCCAACTTCCGACTTTACCAT
This sequence comes from Pelobates fuscus, assembly GCF_036172605.1. Taxonomy (NCBI): domain Eukaryota; kingdom Metazoa; phylum Chordata; class Amphibia; order Anura; family Pelobatidae; genus Pelobates; species Pelobates fuscus. The sequence continues at coordinate 375,563,314 of NC_086321.1, forward strand.
GCCCTGTTCCGCCATAGCACATGCCTTGACCCCTTAAGGACATGCGCGACCCCCACCACACAAAAACAGGGCCCTATCAATACCCTCTTGAAATCCTAGGTTCAGCAAGTCAGTCCCTACATCTGACAAATGAACCCCGTCTCTCCTGAAATAACCGGGCAACATGCCCTCCAACTCCCTGTGTCGGACAACTACTCCCCCCAAACGTCTAATGAATGCTGACATTGTCCTATTCACCTTGCCCCTGCAACGGGCTACCGCATCCAAGTCCCTAGCGTGCCTCCACGCAAATCGGGGGACCATCTCCGACCACACCACTACAACGCCAGGGACCAGCCCCACCAGCCGGTCCATGTCCCTCTTCATCCATCTCACTAACTCCCTCTGAGGGACAAGACCCAAATCATTCCCCCCACCATGTACCACTACCACATCAGGCTTCGCCCCCCCCATACACTTTCCTGAACAAAACACTGCTCAAACCTTGCCAACTAAATCCCCTAAAACCAAACCATGAGATCGCCACCCGCTCCCGAGGAAAGCCCAGCTGCGTTCCGCTCCTTCTAGCTGCAGCTCTCTTCTGTGCCCAATACACGAACGAATGGCCGATCACCCACACCGTCCAACCTGAAATGAAATAAAAGTTAGTACTTCGTCCTCCAAACCACCGTCACGACACCAACACCACCACGCAAAATACTTAGCTCTCAAAATGTCTTTTTTTTTTTTTTTTTAACTTACACCAGCCTGTCCGGCCTCACATACGATCGGAAACGCAAGGATTCCCACCTACCAATCCTTTTTATCCTCTCGTCACCCAGACCTAACCTCGCCGCCTCTGTCGCGGCCCCTATACGGAATGAATGAGTACCAAACTGCAGGGGTTCCAGGCCCATCTTCCCCAGTCCTATCCGGAAGACCCTGGTAAACTGAAAACGTGACAGCGCCGACCCGTCGGCGTGTACGAAAAAACAGCCCTTACCCTCTGGCCGGAGCGCTAAATAGTTAGCGCCCCGCAACACCGGGCACACCTTGGACCCCGGAAACCCGTACAATACCACCGTGCAGCCTTTTCCAAAAACGTCAGTTTTTGACTTGCCCAATCTGATACTCACCCTGTCAGCGCTGACTACCACATCTTCCTGCTGCAGCCCCCCAACCCCCGCCTTGTTCGCACTCACCAGCTCGCCGACTCTAAACGCCCCAAAAAAGGCCCACACAAATGCACCTGCAAATAATTCAACCTCGAAAGGCGAGCGGCATATCGAGGGTAACAGCTCCACTAACTGTTGAAGCATTCCGAAAGACACCGGCCGCCTCGAGTCAGCCGTTTTCTTCCCTCTCCTGAAGCCCTTGATAGCCTGCCGAACCAAGAAATGTTTAGTGACTTCTTCCCAACCGTTGAACTTAAATAAAAAAGCCAGAGCTGACATATGCCTGTCGACCATGGCCGGCGAGGCCTGCTTAACAAACAATTGGCAAAGAATCCACAACAAAACATCCAGCCTCCGCTCCGCGGAAAGCTCCCCCCCTACCTGAAGCACCGCCTCCTCCCATACCTTCCAGACCTTAACATACGCCGACCAGGTGCTTGGCGCCAGCGACTTCCTTATGTACTCGCCAAGCAGGCCATCCCGAGTTGCCACATTTCGACTGGGCACCCCTGCCCCACCTTCGCTGCACCAGGAGCCGCTTCCCAAAAACGTTCCCACTGTAAACGAGATAGAGCATCAGCCACCACATTCTTACACCCCGGAATGTGCCTAGCCTTAAACACAATGTTAGATGACATACAGAGCAAAACCAACCGCCGCAACAATCGCACCACCGGAGGCGAGCTAGCAGACAGGCTATTAATCGCCTGCACTACCGCCATGTTGTCAGAATGAAATGTGACCCTCTTGTTGGCAAGCACCTTGCCCCAGAGCGACACCGCGACCACCACGGGAAACAGTTCCAGAAACGCCAGGTTTCTGATAAGCGGGGATGACAACCACGTGTCCGGCCACCCCTCCGCGCACCATTGTCCCGCCAAATAGGCACCGAAACCAATACTGCCCGACGCGTCCGTAAACAACCCTATCGCCTCAGACGACACAGACAGCTCCCTAAAAAACACCGTTCCATTAAAATTGGTCAGAAAATGATCCCACACCTCTAGATCTTCCCTCATGTCGGCGGACACTCTAATATAGTGCGACGGCCGCCGCGCCCCGCTAGTTGCCTGAGCCAACCTCCTACAGAATACCCTCCCCATAGGAATGACCCTACATGCAAAGTTAAGCCTCCCTAGAATAGATTGCAAGCCCCGTAGCGTAACTTTCCTTGCCCTTACAGCCGCGCCTACCACCTGTCGTAAATTCTGCAGCTTATCAATTGGCAACCTGCACTCACCGGCACACGAGTCAATCTCCAGACCCAAGAAACAAATGCACGTAGTGGGGCCCACCGTCTTCTCCGCAGCTAAAGGCACCCCGAATGCATGTGACACCCACTGCAGAGTCCCTAGCAGCTGACCACACCTACCCGAATCACGAGGGCCGACACATAGGAAATCATCGAGATAGTGCACCACCGATCCCCCTGCCGACTCTTTGCGCACCACCCATTCCAAGAACGTGCTAAACTTCTCGAAATAGGCGCATGACACGGAGCAACCCATAGGCAGGCACAAATCTACAAAGAACCCGTCCTCGAAGTGACAACCCAAGAGGTGATGACAATCCGGATGGATGGGGAGCAGCCGAAACGCTGCTTCCACATCCACCTTCGCCATTAACGCCCCCCGCCCCGCTCTCCGCACCAGCTCGACGGCTTTGTCGAATGATGTATAGGAGACCGAGCACAAGTCCGCGTCAATGTCATCATTCACCGAACCCCCTTTCGGGTGCGACAAATGATGAATCATCCGGAATTTCCCAGGTTCCTTCTTGGGAACCACACCCAAAGGGGATATCCGCAGATCCTCCAATGGCGGGGCCGCGAACGGGCCCGCCATCCTACCCAAGGACACTTCTTTCAACAACTTCTCCCCAACCAACCCCGGATGTTCCCTTACAGATTTAAGATTCGCGCTAACCCCACTCGGACCTTTTGCCTTGAAGGGGATCCGGAAGCCTTCCGTGAAACCCTTCCATAAAAACTCTGCATCCTGCTGACTATCGTATTGCCTTAGCCAAGGCAACATCACGTCGACCTTCACCGGGGACCGCCCCAGCGGTAGTCGCTGTAGCAGCGGTTCCTGGCGTACCACCCCCTGTGCTACTCTTCCCTTTTTTAAAGCATCTACTGACCCCGTGGCTACCGCCGCAACCGGAACACTCGTGTCTAAATCTACACGAAGCCCCCCACTTACACTGGCCCTCGTTAAACGCCCAGCAAAAACCTTTTTTCGCACCCGCCGACGCAGCGCCCCCAGTGGCCGCGCCGGCTGTCCCCTGAAAGGGAGCAGATTTCTGCGCCATCATCAGCCGCATCCATAGCGGCAGGTCCATCTGGTCCCACCGCATGGATGCATTCGCTGCTAGCCGTTGACGAAATTGTTCATCGTACTTCCACCACGCCAGCCCCCCATATGTCCGGTACGCATCACCTATTCCGTCGAGATAGCAAAATAATTGCGAACAGCAATCCGGTCGCTTTTCGCCGATAACACTGGCCAAAATACAAAATGCCCGCAGCCAATTCCCAAAAGTCTTCGGGATCTTCCTATACTTACGCCTTTTTTCTTCCTCCTCCTTCTTGGCGTCCTTTTTGTCCTCCTCCTTGAGGTCTAGGAACTCCTCTAGGGGGAGAAGGGAAAATATTTCTACGAACTCACCTTTCCATATCTTTTCCTTCACTTCCCCTTTTAAATGACAGCCAAGGGGACCCGCGAAGGACACGTGCACGTTTTGCCGCGCGGCCTCCGAGATGTCCCCAAAACCTGCCTCCTGTTCAGACGCCCCATCCGTCGATCCCACAAGCCGAAGCGCGGCATTCGCGTCCCCACTGGCAACCCCCCCCGATAACGAACCTCTACTAGTGATTCCCTTACCGTGGTCCCCGTCTGCGGCCCATACTCTACCAAACTGCTGTGACTCCCTACCTTCCTCCCAGGAGTCCAAGAAAGATTTCAAACAGCCTATGAGTGTGCCTGGATGTAATGCAGAGCTCGACTCACCACTGTTGCCCCCGGCCGCCTCAGGCCCAGGGGATGCCGTCCTTCCACCGGCCCTGTCAGGCCCCGGAGCTTCCGCACCTCGCCGACTCCTGCATTCCTGGTCTCTCCTCGGAACCGCTGGCGTGTGACTCCGCGACCTGTAAGGAGACGATAACCTGGGCAGTCTGTTCGATCGGTCCCCAGCCCGCCCGTGCTCCCTACGCTCCTCCCTTCTGTCCCAGTCCCGGCTCTTCCTAGCCACCCTACGGTCCCTGCTGTCAGACCTCAGCCTCCGATCCCGGCCACTCCCAGCTGAAGAACCGGACACACTCAGCCGACTATGCTCCCTCCAATTCCTTGAAACGGACCTCCGCCGCCTGACTCCGCAACTGTGCCTGGAGTCGCTACGCCTGTCCTGTGACGGGCTCCTGTCCACACTCATCCGACCTCTGTCCGTGCACTTACTCCTGCTGTGCCTGGCGCTAGCGCTGCGCCGCTCTTCGCTCCTTCCCCTCCAAATGCTAGGCCTCTTAGTCGTACCCCCCTGGGAGCTGCCTACCGGGCCCTCCCGCCCTTCTCCGCCTCGCCTGCCTCCACCAGCTGTCATGGGCCCTGGCCCCTCCGCGCCCGGCTGACCGCTACTCGTCGACTCCTGTCCTCCGCTGGCCACCGCTACCCGACTAACAGAAGCATCCCTGGCTATTGCCGCTCTCTTCGAATTGTGGCTAAGCTCGCAGCGTCCCTTCTCTCCTCCCTCTGTCCTGCACCCTGACCTGGCTCTCGATAAGGCCGCCCTCTGACCACTGCTGACCCGATCCCCATGCTCCTGAGATGGGACCGCTAGTGAAGAGCCTGCAGCCACACCCTCTCCATGACTCCCCAAACCCCCCCTGGTGTTCGACTCACCGCTTCCCGACACTCCGGGCTCCCTGGCCACCTGGCCGCTTCCCGACCCACTCTTCTCGACAGCTGTCCTGGAAACCGGCTCCGTACCCGCTTTCCTGCCAACCGCAGATCCGCGGGGCGCCATCTTCCCCCACGCTCCTTTCGCTGTGGCCTTCCTCGCCTGGCTAGCCGTCCCAGTGACCGGCGCCGCCTGCTTCGACAAACCGCTGCCGGAACCAGTCGCCATATCCCTATCCTCTACCGACGGGCTCCTCCTCCGACGAGGTGCGGGTGCCACACCCGGGCTGAGACGCTGCGGTGGCCTTGTTCTCCGTGTAGGCCTCCGCTCCGGCTCCCGGGAAGTTGCAGCAGCGCCGAGCTGCTGATGTAGCCACTCCATGCCCCGATCCTTGACAGCCGCTCGGACTCCCTCCAGGATTGCTTTTAACGACGCCATACCTGCAGAAACGAGAAAGCAGAGGAAACCCACAGACCTGACAAAGAACAGGTGAGTGAATTTCTGTTAAAATGGCTCCTCTCTAAGATGGCCGCTATTTAACTTGCTCTTAGACCACCCCCACGCTGTATTACCCTAAGCCCACCCCCAATTCTTAACCCTGCCCACTCTCTGGCCCTGTCAAGGCCCACTCCCCCTCTGCGTTGTTCCGTGGGCTTCATTCCTGGCCTCCACGTAACACGCAGTATGGCAGACAGAATGGGAGCAGAGATGGGGGCTACACTGGATGCAGGATATTAATGTAAACACAGTGATAACTAATTAATTCTTGTCATATCATGTAAGTAAAGATCAAATAATATGTTTCTGAAATAATTTAATAAACAGCACATGTTATTAAGACTGAATCACTGTTTTTGCACTTTACATTTTTGGTAAAGAAAATATTCCACTACTATAAAAGATACAATATATAAATCATAATAATATTATAATAATCTCTTTGCACTTTAATAGGTTGTGACATTAACCAGAATTTAGAAAGGTAAAGGCATTTTAAACCTGTTGTTTGCAATTTAGATTGTAATTTGCTAGAAGATGGAGTTTAGTGATAAATCTCCCAGATTCACAGGATTAATTACTAATGTGTGAATTGAAAATAAAACAGCAGAGGGGGCGGGGCCTGACCGCCATGCTGACCGGTCGCAGGCTTGTCCCCTAGGGCAAAATATCGAAGTTTACCACCTGCATCGAAGCCCAGGAGTTATCCCATGTGTCCGGGTAGCTGCCGGCGGCACTGCGGTCCCCAAGATCGGAAGTTTCGGAGCCTGTGGGGGCGATACGGGGCTTTGGGGCCTGTGTGGGTGAAGAGCGGGGCGGACGGCCGCCGTCCTGTTGGTGAGCCCGGCTGCCTTGTGGCGACCTTGAGACGTGCCTCGCAGGTCCCGCTTCCCCCCCCTTGGACCGGGGGGGTTATCCCGGTCCCCACTGGGGAGAGTCACAGCCTACCATCGGCCCCTCACCAGGCTTACACTGCGTGGTGCACTGTGTGCCTGAGCACCAAAATGGCGGCAATGTGACCAACGCTGACAACGCTGACAACTTAGCCTGCCTGCAGACACCTCCACCCGTACCCTGAATCAACCTATGGTACCTGACTCACACACAACGGATCCCTGCAGAAGCTCCTGCCCACGAACTCACTGATTACAACTGGCACCCACGGCTGCCTTCCTGGGCACGGAGCCCTCAGAGGTAAACCCTCACACCACAGCCCTACACCTTATAAATAATCATTTACAATTCCTATTGAGTCTAGATAGATTTGAATACCCTAAGAACCTACGTTATGATCTAACTCTATAATAGTGATACCAAGCATGTACCTACTCTTGTCTTTGTAACTTTAAAAATTGTGCATGTTTTCTCACTGCCTTACTGCTTACAAGCTGTGTATTTTGTCTCCTGTCACAAGCTTTTGGGGCGTGACAAGTTGTATGTAATTATCTGCACTTCAAAAATAAAGAATAAAAAAAAAAGAAAAAAAAAGAAAGAAAATAAAACAGCAAACTTTATGCCAAATTAGTTGATTTGGAAACATTCTCCATCCTGGCCCTTGTCACAGCCTGACTGTTTGTGTCTGTGTCTTACAATTATGTTTCCAATTTTACACTGTCTGCAGTTTAGTGAATAAATCCCTTAAAATTACTCACAGGGCATTCACTAAAAAAAAAAAAAAGGGAATTGGGGACACACACAGAACATCCATAAATGTAAACTAAATATATACAAACTACAGATTATGAAACAGTGTCCACAAAAAAAATAAATAAATACAAGTTACATTTTACAAGGCTACTTAAAATCACCAATCTCAGCAAACAAATATGGTGATTCAGTGACACAGTATGGCCATATAGTGTTAAGCCCACCACTATGTCACAATACCCCAATATCGGTGGGACACTGTGGTTCTAATAGTGCAATTTAGATGGCAGCCACCCCTCTTCCTACAGTAAAAAAAAAAGTTAAACTCACCTTATTTCCAGCATTGTGACTGGCTCTGCCACCTTGGCTAAGATTATCTTGATGATCTCAGCCAATCAAATGCTTTCACACAGTAAAGCATTGGAAGGCTATTGAATGATGTGCCAATCAGCATCTCCTCATAGAGGTGTATTGAATCTGACACAAAAGTTTGAATCAATGACTAAATGGGAAGGTGAATTAGGTAAGGAATACGAGCTGAATGAATGATTAGATTCTACATCAACTTTAGGGGGCATCACCCAGTGTGTGTCACGTTTGGAATCCCACTACAAGATTCTATACAGATGGTATCTCAGTCCCTCCAGGCTTTATGAGCTAAAATTGTCACCTACCAACAAGTGTTGGAGAGAGTGTGCTCGGGTCGGTTCCTTATGCCACACGCTGTGGACATGCCCTAAACTGAAGTCTTACTGGGATGACATTCTTATTTTGATTAGACTTATTGATGATTCCATAATTGCATTAACGCCTGAACTATGCTTGTTCATAAAGATGCCTGATAATTTACCTAAACATAAACGCATAATCCTAGGATCCTAGGACATATTCTAATTTCCGCCACTATGGCTCTTCAATGTCACTGGAAGTCTCCTGTAGTTCCGGATATTAAAGGAAATTATTAACCATCTCTTTGAAAATCTAAGATGTAAAATTGTGCTTAGGTTGCCATTTCATACACGTAACCTTCTTAGATATGAATAGAATATCAAAGAAAAAGACTTCAGACAAAAGAACAACTTACATTTTTTACCCCACCTGACCAAAATGTTATATATACATTGTGATATTTTGTACTATATTACTCTACATTTGATTTATTAATAATTTACTACTTCCAGATAATTATTTATTACATTGTACCCCGGTTTGTTTGTTGGATCAATATTTTACTTATCTCATATTGATTGTAAAATGTTAAATCTTTCAATAAAAACTATATTAAAAGAGGTGTATTGGGTCAATGTATCTCTATGAGAAACATTCGGCGTCTCCATGAAGAGCTATTTTTACATCCAATTTTAAAATCATTCTGATTTCCCTATGAATTCTCAGCAATTCACAATTTAATGAATCGAAGCTGTATTATATATATAAAAAAAAAAACTGAGTTGTAGATCATTTAAATCTGAATTGCAAATTTGAGCCTAAAATACTAATGCTGTGACTTTTTATTTGAATTAGAGAATGTCTCCAAATCAGCAATTTCTGGCTGCATTTTGTAAATCAGGTTTCAGAATTCAGATACAATTCAGTGTTTAGTGAGTAAACCCTGGGAGACTACAATAACAATAATAAAATACTCAGATACATTATAACAGATTTATAGAAAGGCAGCGAGCGATGACAAGGTTTGTAATAAAACAATCTCACAGCTTAATGGAAAATGTGTCAACATTCCCAAACACAAGGAATATACACCAGTTCAGTACCCTCTACCTTAAATAAATCATATATTACACTGAGCAGGTTATTGTGTTAAACTTACCAAAAGATAGCTTTGAAATATGGTTAAATAAATGGAAAAATGAGCAACATATCTCTCAATTATTTTTTAGAACTCAAAGTAATCAGAAATAAAATAATGCTTAATGCTGGAATTCCATCAAAGTCACATATCTGAAATAATGCTAAAACGCCTGTGAGTATATTTTATATGTTACGCTCTTTATACCAGGGGAGTTTAATGCAAGCTCCCTATAGAGCTGGAGTTTAGTGTAAACTTATTTCATCATACAGAGAAAGAAAAGTTGTTACAATCTTAAAAGTTAAAGTTACACTCCAGGCCCAATTTAAAAGGAACACCATAGGGTCAGGAACACAAACATGTATTCCTGGCCCTATAGTGTTACAACCACCATCTAGGGTACTGCCCCCCCTCCCCCACCTCCCTAAATATAGTAATATCTTACTTGTATTCAAGTCTGAAGTGGCTGTCTCTGCCTCTGTCTGCTGACAGCATCAGAAGTGGTGGTCTGAGTCAATCACAATGCTTCCCTATAGGATTGGCTGAGACTGACAAGGAGGCAAATCAGGGACAGAGCAAGTAAAAACTCAGCGGCAGAGCTTTTTCGCACAACAAACCTCTTAGCAAATCCTAACTGTTTGCTTCCTCAAGAAGAAACATCTCAAAAGTTTTGTGAATCCCTTTCTCACTTTTTTAAACAAAAAATTGATCTAATTAGGAGCAACATAGTGGTGGAACCTGATGCAGAAATTCTTACACCCTATGATGGCTCGATGTTCTCGAATTTTAAACCCGTCAGTACATCTGAGATCTTGATCATCCTCAAGTCTCTCAGGGCATCGTCCTCATCGCTGGATCCCTGCACTGCTCAGCTGGTGAAGGATGCCGCTGATGCTTTGGCCCCCTATATTGCAGACATTGTTAGTATGTCATTTGCCACCGGAGTTGTTCCTGGCATTCTGAAGCAGGCTGTGGTTATTCCTCTGCTGAAGACACCAACTGTGCCACGCTCCGAGTTGAGCAACAATCGAACTATTTCCACCTTGCCTTTTTTGGCCAAGATCATCGAGAGAGCGGCGGTATGGCAAATTCAGCCTCACCTGGAATCTAATCACATTCTGGATGACTTCCAATCGGGAATTCGACCTGGCAGAGGGACAGAGACTGCCCTGGTTAAAGTCCACGACGATCTCCTGTGGGCCTTGGACAGAGGGGAGGAAATTGCCCTGGTACTTCTGGATTTATCGGCGGCCTTCGATACCATCGATCATGATATATTGACAGAGAGGCTACTTACTGTGGCTGGTGTGGATGACAGGGCGCTGGCTTGGGTGACCTCATTTCTCCACGACAGGGTTCAAAGGGTAAAATTGGGGACATTTTACTCCTCTAACATCTCCCTGACGTGTGGAGTCCCCCAGGGTTCGGCTTTATCTCCAATCCTGTTTAACATCTATATGAGGCCACTGACCCATATCATCCGCCGCCACATGCTTCCCTATCATATCTATGCCGACGATACCCAGTTGTACTTTCGCCTGGCCAAGAAAAAGGAGGATCAAATCAATCTTTCTTCATGCCTACAGGATATCCAGTCGTGGATGGGAGCCAATTATCTAAAACGTAATGGCTCCAAAACTGAATGCATCATCTTCAGTAACCAGGAGGTGAGTAGTATCTTTCCCTCATGGCCGGACTCGTTTTCTCCATCTCCGAGTCCTGCCACCAAGGTCAGAGATCTGGGAGTCATTTTCGACTCCAGGTTGACACTGAAGCCCCAGATTAATCAGGTGGTAAGCTCTTGCCACTACCACCTGAAGCTTCTGAGGTCTATTTTTAGATTCATCACCCCCTCCGATCAAATCTCGGTGGTCAACGCCATCATCGGTAGCCGATTGGACTACTGCAATGCTCTGTACCTTGGACTGCCTCAGAACATCATACACAAGCTACAGTTGATACAGAACGCAGCTGCAAGGCTACTTACGGGTGTGGCCCGCAATGACCATATCACTCCATCATTAAGAGCCTTGCACTGGCTGCCCGTTCGTGAACGGGTTCTGTTTAAAAATGGCTGTTTGGTATATAAGGCTATCCATGGTATGGGACCAGACTATCTGAAGGATAAATTCACACGCTATGCTCCCAGTCGATCCTTGAGATCGGCTGATTTAGCCTTATTGAAGATTCAAAATTTTAAAAAGAAAAAGTGCGGAGGGAGAACGAGTGATGTTCAGGGAGCGCAATTTTGGAACTCCCTGCCTCTGACATTAAGACTTGAGAATGATCTACTGAAATTCCGCCGGAGCTTAAAAACAGTTTTATTTGCTCAGGCGTATGGGAGGACATGAAAAATTTTTTTTAACTTGGTTCAAATGCATGTGATTATAATGCTATTGTTTTGTCTGTTTTTATTGCTGGTATGCGCATCGAGACCCTATGGGTAATAAGACTGCGTTTTCTTAAGAATTTTTAATAAATAAATAAATAAATAAATAAGTACAAGTCAAACACAGCCCCGGCCAATCAGCATATCCTCATAGAGATGAATCGAATCAATGCATCTCTATGAGGAAAGTTCAGTGTCTGCATGCAGAGGGTGCAGACACTGAATGGCAGTGCTGCTCATTATGCAGCACTGCCCCAGGAATCACCTCTAGCAGACTTCTGAGGAGTGGCCCGTGGAGTTATCATAGGCTGTAATGTGAACACTGCATTTTCTCTGAAAAGGCAGTGTTTACAGCAAAAAGCCTGAAGAGAATAAATCAACACGCTATCTGCAAAGTTGCTCCCGTTGTTCTGAACACTCCTGGAGGAAGTTTCGCACCCAGTCAGACTTTCTCCATTATAGATTCATGTTGAGTTCATACAGCGCAGCCCTTGCCCTTGCCAAGCAGTCATACTTTTCCTCTCTCATAAATTCATTCTCTCGCAATCCAAGGCATCTCTTTGACACCTTTAACTCTCTTCTTCGCCCTGCTCCACTACCCCCCAAACTAACCTTACAGCTTTGCATGCTACTTTACCAAGATTGAACAGCTAAGGAAATAATTCTCCCCACCTTGCCGCCCTCTTTCTCAACCACACGCAGATAATACTTTTCCTACCCTTCAGACTTTCTCCCCACCAACTAAACAAGAGGTGGCTACGCTTCTCCTTTCCTCTCGCCCGCTCAATCCCGTCCCGTCTCACCTCATCAGATCTCTCTCCCCTTGTCTTGTGCCTTCCTTAACACACATCTTCAACTGCTCTCTCTCTCTTCTGGCGTTGTCCCTGCTGACCATAAACATGCCACTGTAGTACCGATCCTGAAAAAAAATCTCTTGACCCGTCCTCCCCCCTCTAACTATCGTCCCATATTCTGCTCCCTGATTCCTCAAAGCTTCTGGAAAGACTTGTCTTTGCTTGTGTGTCTTGCTTCCTCAATTCCAACTCTCTTCTTGACCCTCTTCAGTCTGGCTTCTGCCCTCTCCACTCTACTGAGACTGCTCTAATCAAAGTTAGTAACGACCTAATCCCAGCTAAATCCAAAGGCCACTACTCCATACTAATTCTTCTTGACCTCTCTGCTGCCTTTGACACTGTTGATCATGCTATCCTTCTTCAAACTCTTCAATCACTCAGTCTCTGTGACTCTGTCCTCTCGTGGTTTTCCTCATTCAGTGTCTCCTTTTCTAATGATACCTCCTCCCCTCATCCTGTCTCGGTTGGAGTCCCCCAAGGCTCTGTCCTTAGTCCCCTTCTATTTTCTCTTTACACTGCCTCTCTTGACAAACTTATTGCCTCTAATGGATTCCACTACCACCTGCACGCTGATGACACCCAGATATATCTCTCCTCCCTTGGACCTCTCCCCTGCCGTCTTGCAACATGTCACTGCTTGCCTTTTTCCATCTCTGACTGGATGTCCTCCCGCTTTCTGAAACTCAGTCTCTCTAAAACTAAACTCCTTGTCTTTCCTCCTCCTAATACTGATACTCCTTTCTCGCTCTCCCTTACTGGTATCCACATAAGTCCATCCTTGCAAGCATGCTGTCTGGCGTCGTACTTGACTCTGGCCTCACCTTTGAGCCTCACATCCAGTATGTTGCCAAATCCTGTAGATTCCACCTTAAAAACATAGCCTGCATCTGCCCCATTCTTATGAAAGATGCTACCAAGGAACTTGTCCATGCTCTAGTAATTTCACGCATGGATTATCATAACCCTCTCCTGACTGGTCTTCCCAAAAGCTGTATTGCCCTACTACAGTCTGTAATGAATGCAGCCGCCAGACTGATTTTCCTCTCTAGTCGGTCCTCTCACACCTCACCCCTCTGTCAGTCCTTACATTGGCTTCCTGTATCCTATAGGAGTCAATTTAAAGTGCTAACCCTTACCTATAAAGCACTGAACAATGTCAGCCCCTCTAATCTCTTCACAGACCCATAGGTATGCCCCTTCTTGGTCTCTCCGCTCTGCCCATGACCTTCTCCTGTCCGCTGCACGCACCCGTACGGCCAAATCGCACTTGCAGGACTTCTTGCGGATGGCTCCCTTCCAATGGAATAGCCTGCCTACCGCCATCAGACTCTCCCCTAGTCTTCAATCCTTTAAGAAGTGCCTTAAAACCTATCTCTTTAGGAAAGCTTATGGCCTCCCAGAGTAAGCTCTACCTCACATACCTGTCTCTTGCTCTCTCCTGCAGGGCATCACTCTGCTCTCTCCTCCAGCTCTGCTTCACTCCCACCTTATTTGGTTGATATATTTTCTATCCTAATGTGTTTTATACCTCACCTCCTATAGACTGTAAGCTCGTTTGAACAGGGTCCTCTTCAACCTATCATTCCTATAAGTTCTTGTAATTGTCCTATTTATAGTTAAATCCCCCCTCTCATAATATTGTAAAGTGCTACAGAATCTGTTGGCGCTATAAATGGCGATAATAATAATAATAGTAATACTCACCAGAACAAATGGAATCAGCTGTAGTTGCTCTGGTGACTATAGTTTCCCTTTAACTATTCAAACAAGCATGTCAAATTTCGTCTAAATTAGCTGCATTTTTTGCATATTCATTTTGCATTTTTTATTTGAGGGAAGGGGAGGGCAGGCAGGATTGTAGCATGTTTTCTTATCTTAATCCTCTGTTCTCCATTTTAGAATACTTATTTTTTGCTGATTTTGTTGGTTACTGCACCTGTGTGTGTGATATCACCTTTTCCTTTCTCTCCCTCACTGTTAACCTGCAGTGTTTTTCCAATAGTACAATTAGTCTTGTCACCAGTTAAGGATTCCTGGAGTTACAGTTATGTCTAAGGTTTAAAGCTGGTATCTGTGCTCAATCTTCCAGGTGCCTCTTTTCTACCTATAAAGAGTTACTATGCAAGGGACTGTGATATGAATCCAGCAAATATATACATTATGAAATACTTACATTTAAATATACTCCCTACCTGTCAGTCAGTTTGAGGCACAGATTTATAGGCCATTGAGTGACAGTAAAGAGCTGGTGAACACTTCTGCAGCTGGTTCTCCTGCTGCCCAACAGCCAGGGAATAAGAACCTATACAATATGCAAGTTTCTCGAAGGTTTTGTCCATTTTCAGAGTTCTCATATTATCTGTATTTGTGTTTAAACCAGGGATCTCAAACTACAACCATCAAGATATTGGTGGCCTACAACTCCCAGAATACTTTGAATGTAATAGGTAGCCAGAAAATCATGTGATAAAAATAATACAGAGAGAAACATGTTCACTCTCCTAAAAGAATAGGACAAATAAGAATTATCTACTAAATAGTGATTTCAACTAACTGGTTAAAAGAGTCACCATACATAAATCTTGAAGATAAAAATCTAAATTAATTCAAAGTAAACACGCTGTAAAAAAGCAGGAGCTGATATCTAGGTAAATATAAATGAAAATAAACGAATAAAAAATAAAATTAAAAAAAGTGCGCTATACCTTTAAAATACTATATGATGTGCACCTGAAAAGTGCAACACGGTGAAAAGTGTCAGTGCAATGCCTACAGTACAAAATCAATAAATTAAATAAGTGTGCAAATTCACAAGTGCATTAAGTGATAAGTCTACTAGAGAAACTAATAATCTCCTACAATTGGAGTAATACAATATTCCTTCCAGGGATATATAGGAACATAATACATAAAAGAGAAAAAAAGGAAAAATATAGTATAATACAGTATGGTATAAAATAGTAAATAAATGGATGAAATAAGACTCACAAGGAGTGAGCAGTAAAAGTGTCCTTTAACTTTTCTGGCTTTGGTACTAAGTACAGGACTGTATATTGACAGGTAGTCAGGACAGCAGCTGAATACGAAAGTATGCTTTATTTCCACACAAGTTAAAAAGTTCACATGTTAGTGATACCGCTCTTTAACCCTTATTGAAGTTCATACCCCTCGGTTTTACAGTCTGTCAAAGCCGCGGCTAGCACTAGCAGTTTTTCCAAGATGTCAGCACTGTAGGCAGTTCTTCCGGGAACCGGAGCTTCGTACGACCACGTGATGACGTCATACGAACAAAGACGTGATGACGCGTTTCGCCTGGGCAGCTTCCTCAGATCACATCACAATCCAGCAGTCCTGTTCTTTTTAAACCACCATAATAGGTGTGGTTTGTAATAGTCAGTTCATCATTGGTTCTAATTGAAAACCTAAAGTCTGAGTGACTGCATGTTTTAAAGCAAATATATAAAGTCCACAACCTTCTGGCATATCACCTGAGCGTGCTGAGAGCAGCAGTCCATCACTGGGGACTGGCAGCAGGACACACGGCTCACGGCAGCCATTTCCAAAGAGTTCGGCGGAGACACGGACTCCTGCCTCCCCGCGGGGCCCCAGACACTCTCCTAGCTCCCAGTAACCCCACTCCTTGCAGCCGAAGCCCAGGGGGGCCAGCCGAGGGCTGGCGCACGTATCTCCTCCGGCTAGCAGGCAGTCAGGTGGCGGGAGCTGCGTCAGGAGGAGGTGTTGAGGCTGCATGTGAGTGAGCTGCTGGCAGCCCCGGATGGTGAGAGAGCCCATATGCTTGCGTCACCATCAATGAAGAAGATGAATAAGCTTGATGGGGGGATAGGGCCCTAATGCCTGGATAGGAAAAAAAAAGGAGGTGTAGAGATAAGGGTGGTGGGTAAGATGAAAGAAGGGTAGGTGAGGAGTGGTAAGGGTGTAAAGAAGGTGCGTGAAAGAAGAGGAAGAAGAAACAAACAATGTAGACAAACTAATGCCTCAAATAGGCCAATGACCTAGGCACAATGAGTCTGCCAAAGGACAGTCAGGTCACCAGTATTAAGAAGGAAGCAGCTTGACTGTCCTTCAGTAGGGAGGACATGAACCAGTTGAGTTGAAATATATAGAATAACAATTTTATAACATGACAGGAAGCTTCATATTTGCTTAAGTATCTCTTTACTAGAATCCACAGCAGAACATTAACATAGAGAAAAAACAACCAATCAGAAAAAAGTAATGCAACCATAAAAGGCCCCTCCCAACCAACTATTTCCTCTTTCTTTGCTGCTCCACATCAAGCACAGGTCAGAGTACCACTGCCTCCTCTTTCTTATGGTGGCTCTGGTTCTTTTTAGATGTATACTGTTATTGATAATATTTTATTGCATGTATTTTATTATGTTCACGGGTGTGGGGTTTGTTTTTATTGTCTTTGGGGGTGTTCTTCTAGCTGGCTGCTTGTCCTTCTCTTGGGGGCTACCAGTTTCTCCTCTGCCTTCCCTCTCACTATCTCCAGCCTTCCTTTTCCCCCCTCCCCCCCCCCCCACCCTCCTATTTTCTTCTGCTTTGATTGTTGGTGTTTGCGGTCGCCGAGGAGCCACAGGCTGCTGGAGTGAGAAATCTGCAGGAAACTTCAGGCGGAAGGCCCAGGCCGGTGCTCCCGGACAGGGTAACCATGTTCTTGGAGTTCGAAACCTGGTTGCCTCGTACATGACACGGACAGGACCCTAAGACAGGGGTCGAGCGCAACCTCCGTCTGGCGCAGGACACTTTGCCTGCTGGGCAATAGGAGGTTTTCTCACTGCACGGATCACACAAATATGCACCACCCCCTTTTCACATGGATATTAGGGTCGGAGGTATGGTCCCACTGTCTAACGGTCGTTCCTTCGGGGAACCAGTTATAAACCATGCCTACTGCAAGCCTCTACAATTGAATGCTACAGCTTTAAGGTACAAATTTGGAATTCACAAGATGCTCCACCAGATTTATTTCACCTTTGCCACTAGATTACTTCTTTATAATAATGTTTTAATTGTTATCTATAGTATACTACTGTAGTATCCTGTACTTGCAGCTACATGCATTTATTAATAATCTGGCTGTTAGGATTTGATTGGCAAAATTCTAAATTGTAAATCACAACTGTTTCTTGTCCCCTCCCACTTCTCCCCCATGCTCGCCACTCCTAGCTGTAAATACCTTGATATAACTGGTTATCTCTACTCCCTCCCTAGGCCCATTTTCCACACCATCCTTACTGCAAGCCTCTACAAATCTACTCGGCTCAACCCACCCACAGATGAACGATGTCCTCCACGCGTGTTCGTCATGGGGGCTGATGCACCACCCCGATTAGTGGCCTGGATTCTTTCAGGGGAGCCTGGAGTGTTGAGGTGTTATCGCGATCGGCCTGGGCCCCTGGGACTAGGTGATGCCACTTGTCGACATGGTGGCCCGGGTGTGGTTGTGCTCGGAATGGAATACGAATTCCTTTATGGGCCCTGTAGCCAGCGTTCTGGACTTTCGGTCTCTCCTAGTTAACCTGGGGTGCTCGTATCGTTTGGCTTCTGTAGCAAGATCGGCGGTCCACGTACCGATTGGAGGTGTCCCCATTGGGCAGGACTCGGTGGTTGGCGGATGTCTAAAAGGTATGTGATGTTCACGACTTCCGAGGACGTATGCTCGTTTTGTCGTTCCTCCAGGTTTAGCCTGATTCTCAGGGCCTTCCCTTTGTCGACGTGGTTTTGCCATCTTACTATGTTTTTTCTTCCAGACGTGTTTCGGGCGTCCGGGCCTTAGAGGTTGACGTTATTCTTCCCCTCTGGAAGGGGTAACCTTCAGGATGGCAATACTTACTGGTCGGATTGGACAGCTGTATTCTACCCGTATTTCCACAACCCTCCTAGACTCTGCGTGGCGTCAATGCTGTCTCGTATGTGGCGATCCTTTCCCTCTCCGCCTTTCTTGTTCCGGTCAGTTGTTGATTTTTTTTCTGTCAGTGCTATCCAGTCTCGTCTCCTACCTTGGCGCGATGGACTTTGGATTGGCATTGGTGAGGCAGTATTCGACCTTCAGAACATCTTCGGTTATGGCACGGCGGCTCCAGATTCCTGCAGGGAGGGCGCGTCTCGTCAGGATATCATGCATGTTACTTCTCTTTCCGAGAAGGTATTTTTTTGCCTATCTTAGGTTAAAATAGTGGATCGTGTTTCTTTCGCTTTGCTGTCTGAGCATTAAAACAGCAAATATGAAGCCTCCTGTCATGTTATAAAATTGTATATTATACTAGCTTTAGTGTAACTATAATCTAAATTTTATTAATGACAGGAGGTGAATATTTACCTCCCAGTTTCACCCTACCCTAGTTCCTTGTTTGTTTATTGGACCTCCTCTAGTTGATAGTCTGTTCTCCAGGACTGTGTCTAAGTAGGTCAATTATTTGCCTTCCTGAGGGAAGTCAGGGTATGATTTTAGGAATGTTGTACTGTCTGTAATTGATTATGGGTGTTCATGTTTTTCACAGTACATTTCATTCACTAATCAGTGTTTCGACCCTAGCTATCTCGTTTCAGTTTAATGGTTCGCCTACTGATCCAAGTTCAACATTTTCTTCGAAATGAAGTTCTCGGTTGGTTGGGAGGGGCCTTTTATGGTTGCATTACTTTTTTCTGATTGGTTGTTTTTTCTCTATGTTAATGTGCTGCTGTGAAGTTCTAGTAAAGAGAGACTTAAGCAAATATTCGCCTCCTGTCATTAATAAAATTAAGAATATAGTTACACTAAAGCTAGTATAATCTACAATTATATATTGAAAAAAATGGACTAATGGGTGGCAGATGTAGAACAAACTGCCTCCCAAAAAGACCCAGTATCTATATGAAGAAAGCTCCTCTGCAATTGTAAATGTAAAAGTGGAACGCAGAGAGCAAAAAAAAAAAAAAAAACTCTTTAATAATCCCTCATAAGGGAGAAACT
Source organism: Pelobates fuscus (assembly GCF_036172605.1). Lineage (NCBI taxonomy): Eukaryota > Metazoa > Chordata > Amphibia > Anura > Pelobatidae > Pelobates > Pelobates fuscus. The sequence continues at coordinate 375,582,533 of NC_086321.1, forward strand.
CAAAACAAACATAAATAAATTAAAATAGGATTAAATAAATGGTATGCTGACTGATCTAAAATAGATGATCACTGAAGTAACTTAGAATATATATGCAAAGTTGCTAAATATAGTTACAGTTTCTATGATCAAATGGATTAGATACAATAATAGTAGGAAGCTAAAGAGCCCTTAGATGCAAAATCTATGAATAGAAGAACAAGTGCACCTGATACAAAGTAGCTAAATAATCATGTAACCTAAACGATGAACCAGCAAATACACCAATAGTACAGATGTACCGAGTAAACCTATAGTGCTATAGGAGATTTGGGGGAAGGAGTCCCTAACATAGTATTAGTGATAAACTGGTATCTAATCCTCGATATAGTAAGTCAAGGAACCAAAATAATCCTAATTAAAATCATCCGCAGAAGTAAATGCCCAACGCGCGTTTCGGCGAAACAGGTCGCCTTTCTCAAGAGCAATTTGCGGAGTGGATGGCGCCTCTTTTTAAATGTGCTTGAAGCTCCGCCTCTAAACATGACGTCAGTGGATATCATCGAATCATAGGACTCCGTGAGGATAGTGGGCGGGGGAGCTAATAAGGCTCTAAAAAAGTGAAACAAAGTTAACCCTCACAGGACGGGAGTCTCGCAAAAAGTATATCACAAGCATTACAAGCAGAGTTAAGATGGGGCTGTGACATAGCGAATGTAAATAAATCGCATGAATGGAATTAACGGCACATAAATACGAGGGCCGATAGGAAATAAATAATGAATCAGATAAATCAGAATGAGACGGTGTTGAGAAAGATAGCATCATAGTGATGTGATGTTCAAACAATAATATGCACCAGATAAACGGCAGTACAGCAAATAAATAATTGTCACACTGTCTCAATCTTATAATAAGGCACATAAAGCTTTCAACTATCAGAATTTGCCAGGTTGAAAAAATAAATAAGGGTAAATTAACCCTAATAGTGCCATTCCATGGTGTAATAAATGCAATAAGCCCTTTTAAAGAAGCAACATATAAGAGGGATACAAAAATAAATAAAATAGATGAATAAATTAATAATTGGGACACATAAAGATATGCCCCTTTCTTTAAACTCCAAATACAAGAGGGAGAATAAGTATTAATTCATAGAGAATTTGTTCAGTTGGAAATTATGTGCTGACACAACCAAAATGGTAGCAAAATAGGAGAGTACTCCATTAGTGGTGCAAAAGGATAGAGAAAATGAATAATAATAAATAATACAAATAATAACAAAGGAATGAAAAAGAGAGACATGATAGATAATATTACAGTACTAAATAAACTTAAAAGTATACATGAAACTAAAGCACTAAATGATGATAAGTACTAAATAGACTAATAATGATAGTCATAATAATGGACCCATTTAGACACTTTTAAATAAAAGGAGCAAAAGAGAAACCTTCATTGAGGCCTTTTGGTTGGAGCGTTCTAAGTTGATAAATCCAGGAGCTTTCCCTTTGCCTCAGGAATCTATCATAATTGCCCTCGTGTAAATTGGCGGTTTGCCTCTATCCCTGGAGATAATTGGATTTCTTCCCAATTATCTCCAGGATAGAGAGGAGGGATTTACTCATGTAAAAGGGAGTGTTTAAACCTGGGCCACTGCGATTGGCTACTGTACAATATATGTCCCAGTCTCCCATCTGGTCCCCTAGGGGAGTGTCCACCAGGTGGGAGACCTGCATAAATACCGGGCAGGTAGCCCCAATTAAACAGATTCCTGTTTTAAAGCAACAATATAATTCAAATATAAAAGCGCTAAATGTATGGCTCTATGAGCACAAATGAGGTAAAAAGGAAAAAATATATGTAAAGTCCCTAATATACCTAAAAAAATGTATACTTCCAATATACAATTAAATCTCCAAAAGCTGCTACACACCTTTGTGTACCCAAATTCCACACCAACACTCAAACAAAATACTTATAAAGGTGGAGCGCAAAGTCAGATCCACATTCCCATAGGGTCCTTTAAGTGGCTTCAGTTCAGATGAGTATATGGAAAAAATAAAGTACATATAATAGTGAAGCACAGTTACATTGAATTACACGTATTTATTAATAGTTTACTAGACATAAAACACTCCTAGCACTGAAGAGAATTGATCAAAGTCAATCTTAAGTAAAATACATAAATCAGACAATACAAATAAAAATGAAAAAAATAAACTAAACCATAAGCCTCTTACAAGATAAAAATAAGTGAGTATGTGCAGTCCCAGCTGCTACTCACAAACGCTTTGTAATTGCCTGAGCCCAGGCACGATGTTAAATGGCAGTCGGCTTCTCCTTTTTCCTCCACGGATGTTTCGGGGAAAGCAGACCGCTTAGATAATCCTGGGCAACAGTTAGGGTTCTCCGAGCTTCCCGGGTGCTCCACCCCTTTTGCATCAAAGTCAATCTTAAGTCACTGCTTTACGTCCTGAGGAAGCTTCGGCGAAACGCGTAGACGACGCAGTGACGCACGCCACGCATGTAACAGGCGTGCGTGGCGTGCGCCACTGCATCATCTACGCGTTTCGCCGAAGCTTCCTCAGGACGTAAAGCAGTGACTTAAGATTGACTTTGATCAATTCTCTTCAGTGCTAGGAGTGTTTTATGTCTAGTAAACTATTAATAAATACGTGTAATTTAATGTAACTGTGCTTCACTATTATATGCACTTTATTTTTTCCATATACTCATCTGAGCTGAAGCCACTTAAAAGATTCCTGTTTTACCCTCAAGACGGAGCTTGGTCTCATGTTTGGGGGGATTGCTACTTGGAAGGATTTATTTCGCCTGTTTAACCGTGGAAGGAGTTCAGCTGATTTTATGTTCGTGGATTTACCGCATTCCCTTGCACTCCGTTCGTGAGTTTGGCGGTCGGCTGTACAGAGCCTGTGTCTCTGGAAAGGGGGATATCGGCTAAACGGCAGTTTCATCTATTTAAGCTGTGAGTGTCTTAACAGCGGCAATCTGGGGTTAACTTTAGTAAATCTAAAATGGTACATGTATCCATCAAAATCATCCATGAAAATTCACACTGAAAAACCTGAAATTGTCACGTCTCTTTTACAGCACTGTAACTTCAAAAACTAGTATTTAGGTCATTCATTGGGCATATTGTTTTACTCAGAAGATGTAGCTAAACTTAATTTAGGGGATTTTATGACAGTGTTACATATCAAGTTTAAAAAATACTCATGTATGAGTAAATGCAAAAATGCAACATGTATGTAAAAAAATCGATTTTTTTTTCCTTACCACTAACATTTACATAAATTGGGGGGAAAATGGCGACAAGTTAAGGCACAATATTCACCAAATAAGATACCCTGGAGTGCCTGCTTTCTCAAATGGAAGCCCTTTGTGGGGTTATTTGAACAGTCAAACTGTTATAATGCCTTGAAAATTAGACTTAGGCCCATCAAATCCATCTATGAAAATTCTAACTATATAAACTGAAAAAGCTTTGTCTCTTATATGGCATTACAGCATTTCAGAATAGTGCTGAAGGCATACAATGGGGGTATTGTTGTACTCAGCAGATGTAGGAGTTGTGGGGCTCTGTGCAGGAATAGCACACACCAGCTTTACAAAATACACATTTAAAAACCTTGTTATATGTGTATATGCCAAAATACAGAAAAGGCACAATTTTACTACAACATTTAGTAGAGATTCGGCGATGAAATGGATATGTAAAAAGTGTCAAAATAGCCTGTGATGTCTACCCTATATAAATCTATACTTTTGTGTAGCAATTCTGTTTTCTGTGATGACTACTAAACTTACAAGACAAACATACCAATTGCTAAACTTCTGTTTCACATCAAAATGTTATTTAAGCCCTTGTATTTTGTGACCTGTAACATTTAAAATAACCTGAAATCCTAAACATATTATGTACTCTATAAATCAACACATAAATGAGTTTACAAACAAAAATAAACCACCGCGCTTAGAGCAGCAGTAGCTTAGTATTTAACAGCTCAAAATACATAGTAAAATCAAAGAGAAAGTACTATGAAAGTACGAAGATACTAAGCTACTGCTGCTGTAAGCGCGGTGCTTTATCTTTGTGTTTGTATATGATGTTTGTATCACACAGCTATGTTACATTGCTGCCAGCCACCACGTTTGTCTTGTATGTACGTAGTGGGGAATGGCGATGCAGCCTAGAACAAAATCTAACCCCATTCAAACCCCCCAGTAACGACAGACCACTTAGTATGGATGAAACAGGCCACAGCATTTATTATCACAAACTAAATTACTGCATAACACATCCATAACTTTATTTATTAAATCTCTTCTTTTCTGTAACCAAAACATTAGACATAAATAAGCATAAATTAACATATATACATATATAACTCCACCCATAGTGTTATACAGTGACCCAACCGTCCTTGCCAATAAACATGGAGTGGTTCCTAATCACCACTCCCTCTCACCTCCCCCCTCGTCATAAAAATCATATATTTCCAATGCCTGCCATCAGCCGACCTTATCCACGCTCGATGGGCACGAGACCTCAGGCAACCTAAAGTTTAACCTTTGGAGCAGGGGAGGTTTGAGACCTTAAAAAACTTGTTCATCTCATTCCATATACTTAAACGTAACCTCAAACTCAATTGGCAAGGACATACCCCCGGCTAGCTGTGACTAAATATACTAATAGGGCGGGCGGGAGGGAAGCTGTTTGCTGGCCCGAATCCCAAGTGGCACTGAGGTAAGACCTCCCCCACACTAACTTACACAAAACATAATCCCACCCACAGACTCTTTCCCAACCAATCCCATGCATCTATCCCTACACTCCTACATGTGCCCTTGTCCGCTTAGCTGCGCTATCTCCCCAGGGCCTTATTAAGAGTTTATAAGTATGTAGGGGCAACACCCTTCCTGTAAGGTGATTTGTATGTTTTATAGCCCTATTTAGGGTTAATAAGTATGTAGGGGTTTATAAAACACCCCTTAATGTCTGATACCAGCAAAGCTTATTGTATGTGTAGAAGCCCTATAAAGGGTTAAATGTTAAAGGGTTTATAAAACACCCCTTCATTTCTCATTAGAGACATTTACCTTTGTCTGATACCAGTAAAGCTTATTGTATGTGAGGAAGCCCTATAAAGGGTTAAATGTGAAAGGGTTTATAAAACACCCCTTCCTGTCTCATTAGAGATGTTTACACTTTGTCTGATATCAGCAAAGTTTATTGTATGTGTAGAAGCCCTATAAAGGGTTAAATGTTAAAGGGTTTATAAAATACCCCTTCCTGTCTTCTTGGCTTATATCAGCAAACCTAATGGCTAGAGTAGGACTCACTTTTTGGGGCTTGCCTTGACGTGGCAGGTGAGCTTATATTCAAATGGCCATTGGAGTAAAACTAAAGAGCCTCCATTTTGTTTAGAGGTACATAGGGATTTAGGCCAGAGCGCAAGTAACGTTCTCTTTGTTTTTACATAAATTAGTTTATTTTTGAATTACTTTAGCTGGACATCTTATGCACATGTTAATTTTGCCAAAACTGTGAAAAAAAAATACTTATTGTCTTTTTTTTTTTTTATTGACGGGAATTTACATATGCATATGTGACATCAAGTTAAAGCCCTTTAAAAAAAACGTTATACAATATGTAGAAAGACAATTATATCATTGTGGATGCAATGAAATAGGTAAACCCAGGAGCTAATTCCACTTAAAAGGGCTTGAGTCACCAGTATGGATATGTAGTGTAAATACCAAGCAACTGTTATATATATGGTGTGTATACCTTTAAATCTGTTGAAAAACAGGATAGGGTTATAACACACCAATTGCTTATATTTAGTATAAAAGAAAAAAAGGTCTTTGATATAATTGTCTTTCTACATTTTGGGACAGATTTTTGGTGAAATTTCTGCCTACACCCAGTTCTGAGCACTCCATTTCAAGTCAGACTCCCTCATCCCTGAGTGTTGCTTTAGGCATACCAGACCAACCTACTGTTATACAATATGTGTTGGTGCAATAAATGACAGAGATGCAAATTGCAGTTGAACACAACAGCAAAAAATTCAAAAATTGCTTGTGTCCTTAAGGGTAAGTCCAGCTACTGAAGCAGTGTCTTTAAGGGGTTAATGTGTAAGTGAAGGTTATTAATTCGAGCAATTAAAATATCTTTAAAATCTACACTATTTCCCTTCCTTACCATTGACTGAGTTCTTTTCTGACGCATAATTAATAGAGCTGGATCTCTTTAACCCCTTAAGGACCAAACTTCTGGAATAAAAGGGAATCATGACATGTCACACATGTCATGTGTCCTGAAGGGGTTAAACTCCAGACAAGACTGCAGTATGTGGAAATGGGACACTATTTTACATTAAAAATATGACTTTAGCTTACTTACATGTAAATATTTTTATTTGTATTACTATTGGTATTTTCTGTAAAATACATTTTCTGCAGCACTGTACTATGGATTCCCAAAACATACAAATACATTCAACTCACAAATTTGACTTGTATTAACAAGAGGCAATGAGGACCTTGCTCAAAAGAGTTTACAATCTAAATATTGCTCATGTACTTGTTATACATGTTTGACAATTAGAACATGACATTAAGATATAGCAACACTTTCTCTTATAGATTGATCTTCAAAGTTACCTAATACATTTAAATTATATAAAAATATTGAAATGTATTTTCAATGTAATTATATTGAATGCAGACAGAGTATTGATAATGTATTCCTTCATTTGTTTGAGAATGATTTAGAGACATTTTCTGAGATGATAATGTGTATGTATAAAACATGTCTCTAATGTTTAGAAATCTTTCCTAGTGCTATCCTGATGTCTTGGTTTCTTAGACTGTATACTAAAGGGTTAAACAGGGGGGTAAACACAGTATGCAGCAATGACATAACTTATTCAAAAGCAATACATGTCCTAAGGATGGTATCATATACTTTATTATTAATATCCCGTAGAATGCACCAACCACGAGAAGGTGGGAACTGCAGGTTGAAAAGGTTTTCTGTCTTCCGGTTGTTGAAGGAATCCTAAGTATCATAAGGAAGATATGAACATACGTCACTATGATAAAAACACAAGGACAAATGAATAGAGGAGTAGAAAGTACAATGGCTAGAAATTCCACCAGAGACGTGTCTGAACATGAAAGTTTTTGGAGAGGGGAAAATTCACAATATACGTGGTCAATTATATTTCTATCACAGAACTGATAGTTGGATACTGGTATGATACCTAATAGGTTCGTGGTAAATCCTAACATCCAGGGCAAGACAGACAGACAGGTGCACAAGGTAAAGTCCATGATAGTGATGTAACGCAATGGTACACATATAGCCAGGTATCGATCATAGGACATCACTGCAAGCAGGAAGCATTCTGTAAGAGTTATGCCACCAAAGAAATAGAATTGAGTAATACAGCCAAAAATTGTTATTATTTTCCCACCGTGTAAGATTGCTTCCATGAGGTTGGGGAGAGTATTCATTGTGAGGACATTGATAGATGACAAAGAAAGAGGTACATGGGAGAATGAAGGTGACGGCTGATTGAAACTAACACAATAATCAGAAGATTTCCACTTACTGTGAACAAGAAAATGTTAATGAATATGATGAAAATTAAAAATTTGAAGCCATAAAGATTTCCAAAGCCTAGAAGTATGAGTTCTGTGACTCTCGATTCATTTTTTACAGTCATGGTCCAATCAAGGTTCCTCACCACAAGCAGATATGATGCTTTACAATCTAAAAATGTATAAAAACATAGAAAAATCATTATTATTTGCAGCATGCAACATGTTTAAAATCTTAAACATCAGTGCCATACATGTGTTGTGGCCCCAGACCAAGCGGTAGAACCACCGGGGCCACACGATCAAGGGCCCATCAGGTGGCCAATACTGTTAGGGCCCCTTCATGGCAAAGTATCAACAGGGTACCTGGTCAGCGCTGCGGAGCTTTAACAGTGTGACCGGGCCCCCTGTGATGACATCAAAGCTGGGAGGAAGTGACTGCCCCGGTCACTCCTCCCAGAAACCAACGGGAGCTGCGTGGGAGGAATGAGAGGAGGGAGTCAGAGTAGGAACTCTGACTCCCATCAGCCTGAGCCACTGGACCCAGGGGAAGTCACCCTCCTGTCCCTAAAAGGTTGGAAACAGGAGGGTGACTAATGTATGCGTGTGTGTCTGTATGTATGTATGTATGTATGTATGTATGTATGTGTGTGTGTGTATGTCTCTGTATGTGTGTGTGTGTCTCTGTATGCATGTGTGTGTATGTCTCTGTATGTGTGTGTGTGTGTGTGTCTCTGTATGCATGTGTGTGTATGTCTCTGTATGTGTGTGTGTGTATGTATGTCTCTGTATGTATGTATGTATGTATGTCTCTGTGTGTGTGTTTCTGTATGTGTGGGTGTCTCTGTATGTATGTGTGTATGTCTCTGTATATGTGTGTGTTTCTCTGTATATCTGTATGTATGTGTGTGTCTCTATATGTGTGTCTGTATGTATGTGTGTCTGTATGTGTATCTTTTTTGTCTGCATGTGTACCTGTATGTCTGCGTATCTGTATGCCAGTGTGTGCCCTGTGTATCTGTATGTGTGTCACTGTTTGTATCTGTATAAGTGTATTCTGTGTATTTGAATGATGGTCCTTAAGTGTTTGTGTATCTGCATGTGTGTCTGTGTGTATATATGAATATTTGTGTAAGTTTGTGTGTCTGCGTATCAGCATGTGCGTCAGTGTATGTATCTGTATGTGTTATATGGTGTGTGTATATGCATGTATTCCAGTGTGTGTTTGTATATCTGCATGTGTGTCAGTGTATGCACCGGTGTGTCTGTGTAACTGTCACCCCACCACACACACTGTCACCCCCCTTCACCCTGCCACACTCACAAAAATGCCACCAATCTTGTCACTTACCCATGCCATACTCACCTCCCATTGCTTTGCCATATTCACCCCATTACACTCACCTTCTATCGCACTTTCATACTTATGTCACTTAATACTGTCACTCACCCATGCCATACTCACCACCCATTGCTCTGATATAGTCACCCTGTTACACTCACCTTCTCTCGCACTGTTACACTCACCCCACCCCCAATCCTGTTACATAATCCTGTTTTAATGGGCACATTTTGAGCCTAACCCATCTTAGCTTCTAATGCTGTGTTCCCTTTGAGTTAAGCCATTCGTGACTGGGCATGCTAGTAATGCTTCAAGTGCTAGCTGCTGAATCAAGAAATGTGTTTTTGAAACCTCTTGTTTCTTTCTATCGTATTACCTTACACCCTCATCTTAGTAATTCTTTGTTAAAACACAAGCAGCGCAGCATATCTTGACTACATATGCCTACATATTGCTGTGACTGTATATGTCATACGTCTTTACCAAAGCTTGTATTTCATACTGCACTTCAAATATAAAAAACAGGACACAAATAAAAGAATAACATTTCTTAGTATTAGTCTCATGTTAAAAATAGAAATCAGTCATAATTCTAGGAAAACATTGGTTCTATCCATAAAGAATGTTATCCGTTTCTGCATTTACTTATGATGTCATTTGGAAACAGATGGTTCGGGCTGATTTGAAACCCAATACATTTACATCTGTTGCTTTTTTTGGACAAGCAGAATTAGCTTGACTAAACTGTGTGAATTAGAATTTGAACATCAAAGGATCTAGGATTTCACACAGGCAAATCTATCACATTAAATGATTGTATATATGTAATTTTGCATTGCTGCTGTAAAGTATACTTTATAAAGAATAATTGAAAAAGTGAATTCTCTCAATGGGCAGGCAGTGATCGGGTCTGGGAACTGAGCAGTATCAATATATTGAGGATATATTTCACACATTATCGCATATTACCTCTGTGAAAACATATTGTGCAGTTAGCTGGGTAAATGAATAAACGCAGATTTTGTAAAATCTCTAAAAATCAAAACGGAGACTTTTCTAGTAAATAAAGTAATCAAGATTTTCTAAAAAAAGGTGTAGTTTTTATAACAGCAATGAAAGTCCGGACTCCTAGTACCGGGGGAGATTGGTACAGGTCATGTCAGTACTACATGGATCCCAACTCTCAACAGTACAACACGAATGCCAACTCCCAATACTAAGTTCTACCCATTGGCAGCCATTCCTGGCCTCCACACAACACGCAGTATGGCAGACAGAATGGGAGCAGAGATGGGGCTATGCTGGATGCAGGATATTAATGTAAACACCGTGATAACTAATTAATTATTGTCATATCAGATAAATAAAGATCAAATAATATGTTTGTAAAATAACTTAATAAACAGTACATGTTATTAAGACTGAATCACATTTTTTGAACTTTACATTTTTGGTAAAGAAAATATTCCACTACTATAAAACATACACTATATAAATCATGATAATATTATAGTAATCTCTGTGCACTTTAATAGGTTGTGGCATTAGCCAAGATTTAGACAGATAAAACTGGTATAAGCCTCATGTTTGCAATTTAGATTGTAATTTGCTATAATTTGTAGTTTAGTGATACATCTCTCAGACTCACATAGTTATTGACTAAACTGCAAATTGTAGTGAATTGAAAACCAAACAGCAAACTTTATGCCAAATAAGTTGATTTGGAAACATTCTCCAACCCGGCCATTGTCACAGCCTGACTGTTTGTGTCTGTGTTTTACAATTCTGTTTTCAATTTGTTCACCGTCTGCAGTTTAGTGAATAAATCCCTGAAAATCACTCAGAAGGTATTTACTACACAGAGAACTCAAGGAGAAGTCAATGTGAATTTAAAATTTAAGATCAAAATAGCCAAACGGTAAAAAAAATGTTCATGTCGGCTATGCTTTCCGTTTGGCTGCTTTGGAATTAAATGTAAAATTCACTTTAAATTCTCATTTAGTAAATAACACTGTCAGTCTCATTTCACTAAACTGTCAAGAATCCAAAGTGAATTTTACAAGTTAGGTCAAAATTAACCAAAATACATATATACAGTGAATGTAAGTCTGAATAACAAAACTGTGGATACTGTGACTATGAAGAATTTCTCCAGATCAGCAATTCCTGGCTGCATTTTGTAAATCAGGTTTCAGAATTCAGGCCTCTTCGACCGATAACATAGGCTTACAGCTTTTATTTGAGCCGGAGGGAAAGATCACTGAGCCAGAGCTGAAGTGGGCGCAACAGCAGGCTCCGAGATCGGGAGTCTTGGAGCCACACGGGCCATTCAGGACTTTGGAGCTTGCGACCTTTGTGCGAGAAAGGCGGGATGGACGGCCGCCACCCTGCCTGATTGCTTGCTTGACCGCCACACAACGGCTCTAGAAGGCATCTCACGGGCCCCTCCCCCCCTCTGGGCCGGCGGGGATATCCCGGTTCCCACTGGAGGGCACCGAGGCGATCCTTACCGAGGCCTGCAGGGCGCACTCCGATGCCCCGAAGCTAAAATGGCTGCCGCACTGTCTCGCCGCCATGCGAGATCTGAAAAATAACACCTCACCACCTAAAGAGACAGAGGCACCAGCAACACAAGTACCTGCTACGGGTTTTTCCTGCCCAAGCCGCAAGCCAGATGGTATGGCACCTCACAAGGCATCGCTACACTCCAGGAGGAAGGTCCTTTGGAACAGGGCCTCCACCGACCAGATTCCTGATATCGGGCGAGGTCCTACCCAGCAGCTCACCTACCGGGATGAGAGCGGACGAGACACATCTCCAGCTCTCGGTCCCCAACTGACCACCCACTACATCACAGCAAAACGGGGAGAGGTAAACGCGTCCGCCAGGTAAGAAACGGAATGAGAGGGCACAACACGATCAGCATGGGGCATAGATGAACTGCTCATTGACACATTGCTTAGTCTCACAGAGACACTTGACTACCTACCTTACTACCTACCTACCTTACATTGTACCATGAGCCCAGCCAACATACCCTCTCACCAGGGTGGAGGCAGGGAAGCCACAAGCCCGGGAGACCAAGCATGCCCCAGAGCTTACTACCTCCAACAGCCCACCGGAGCAGGACCAGGGGAGAAGAGTGACTCACATGCAAGGACCCAGTGGAGTTAAACAGCTTGTTTTTTGATTACTCACATGCTTACTTATTGTTATAACTGCTTTACGAAGTATCTAATGCATATACAAAGTCAAATATGTAACATGCCGTAGTGTAATGACTCTCAGCCCATCGACTGACATGTCCTGTAACTGAATCTTGCCTGAGTTACACCTCTGCTACAAGCTCCAGACCATAGTTTATTTGCAGACATGTAACTGTTCACATTACTAATTACTATGCACGGTATTGGACTGCCTGAAAACTTCTGCCTGGAAACATAGTTTTAGCATTAAGATATCGTTCATATATAGCATGATAATTTAGCATGACATAATAACACAAAAATTGTGCTGTCTAAATGCATGCCATATCAATTCATTGTTCAAGATAAGCCTGCAGTCGCTGCTGTGGCACTGCAAGATCAAATATCTGTTCACACATGCACAAAGAAAAATAAAGAATAATAAAAAAAATATATATATAAAGGTACACATTAGGTAAAAATGACAATAGTGCATTTATGCAGCAGCTTATTAATAGGGGGAAGGGGTGGTGGGAGTGAGTCCGGGTGACACTCACTAGGGTGAGTAACATCACTGCCATGACTGTCCATTATTGTAGTGCAAGGTCACAAGCCACAAAGGCCATGACCGGGACCACGCAGCACTATTTTAATCATGTGGAGGAGCAGGAGGAGAAATGTGGAGAACCGCAGTGCCATGAAGACTCCGCAGGTGCGCAGTGCCATGAAGACTCCACCTGTCCATATTCACAGAGTTCCAGCAGGCGTGGAAGGATATGCTCTGACACCAGGAGCGGGTGGTGCCCCGGTGGTAGTGTTTGCTTTTGAGAACAGAGACAGATCAGCAGAAGGGAGCCTTTTTTGTGAGGGGTGCAGGGGTTTTGTAGACGGGAGGGCAGAAGTTTTGTGGAAGGTGTTGACAGGGGTTTTGTAAAAGAGGGACATGGGTTTTGTATAACTGGGGAGCAAGGGTTTTCTATAAGGGTGGCATCAGGGGTTTTGTATAAGGGTGGACAGTGGTTTGCATAAGTGGGCAGAGGTTTTGTATAAGGGGGATCAAGGGTTTTGTAGTAGTGGTCAAGGATTTTGTAGAAGAGGGCAGGGCAGAGGTTAAATAGAAGGGGTGCAAGGGGTGCACCGTTTTGTGTAACGGTGCAGAGCTTTTTCATAAGAGGGGGCAGGACAGGAGTTGTCTATAGGGGGAAGGGCAGGGTTTTGTAGAAGTCAGAAGCAGGGGTTTTGTAGAGTGGGGCAGGAGTTTGGTAGAAGGTGGGGTCAGCACATTGTGAATGTGCCTGGGGGTTACAAGTCCCAAGTGTCGTTCTTTTTTGAACCCAAATCCCTTTCCAATATTGTTGTCCCTTTTTTCAAGTATTTATAATAGTATTACAATGTTTTATAGCAATACATTGCCCGTTAATGTGTGTTAAACCCTTTAACATCGTTAGGGCGTACCGTGCCAAACATCCAAAGCAGAGCTTTAATGCTGTTAGGGTGGCATAGTATGCCTTGCATGGAGCCCACATACTTACCTTTGTGGCAATCCTGATTGGAGGGGAGGTGACAACACAAGTGGTCCCCTTCTGATGTTGCTGTGTGTCCGTGTAACTGTCATGGCACAGCCCGAGCCCTCCAGGCTGGGTTTGAACTCACAGCTCCAGCATCCCAGTTAGGTTCTCTGCCGTGCTGTCCACCAGGGGGCTTCAGTTTCTGTCTGCATTATTCTGCTTCCTGACCCCTTGCCTGGATTAAGCAGCACTGATCAACCTGCAGCCCTTTTCCAATTAGGGTCAGCTGCATCTAACTAGCAGGCTGCAAAAGCCAGCCCTGCCTGAAACTTAGGATCTGGTCATTTTGCCTGTTTGGTGTTTCCTGCCGGATCTCTGCTTTGCTACTGACTGATTTCCTGGACTCTGGACTCTGACCTCTGCCTGCTTTACCGACTACGTTACTCCGCTGCCACCCCTAACTTCTCCTTCTTGTCTGACCCTGCCTTTGGATTTCCCCTTAATCTGTACTGCGCTTTTGGTTTTTGCCATCTCCTGCAACTGGGCTCCAACTCCTGGTAAACTGTTCCATAATGTTACATAATTACATAACGCGGAGATGTTGAATGTCCTGACTACCCTTACACAGTAAGTGACCCTCCTGTCCCAAACCGTAAGTGAATTGCAGCGTGGTTTTGCTGAGTTTAAGGGGAACACACACCATGCTTCTGAACCTGATATTGCATTACCTGACAAGTTCACTGGGAAGGACTGAACTGCAATCATTTATCACAGCCTGCGAACTGCTCTTCACTTTAAAACCACGCACATACCCCAATGATTATGTAAAGGTTCGCACTACAATTGCCCTGCTGTTGGATAAAGCCCAAACCTGGGCACACCATCTCCTGCACTCCAGCAGTCCAATACTGATCTCATGGGACTCCTTTGCTGCAGCAATGCATACATTATACAATGACACCCTGAGACCCTCTGCTGCACGCACTGCCCTCTGTTCCCTCCGGCAAGGGAGAAGACCAGTGGAGGATTATACTACAGATTTTCGGGAGCTAGCTGCTGACACCGGTTATGATGAGACTGGTCTAATAGAGCAATACAGATTGGGTCTGCCTGAGGCATTAAAATATGAAATAGTCAGATTTGGGGTACCCACTTCAATGAAAGATCTGTTCCTTCTGGTCACCCAGCTAGATCGCCGGTTCAGAGAAAGAAAGCAGGAGCAATTTGAAACCAGTTTTTTGCCCCATCAATGTTCCAAACCTGCTGGTGAGACTTATACCCATATCCCCACCATGGACACAGAGGAACCCATGCAAATTGGAACACTGAATACTATGCTCACTGTAAATGAAAAATCCAGAAGGAGAGCCAAAGGCCTTTGCTTCTATTGTGGCAAGGAAGGCCACTACATCAGCTATTGCCCGATACATCCTCCTCGCCCTAAACATAGCCATGTGGGGACTCTGTGTCACCATCCTACAAGTCCATCATGGGCTCTTTCTTGTTCAACTCTGCATGCTACTGGACCACAAAGACCACTTAACCAGACCAATGGCACCATCACAGCCCTGGCTAACCCTGCTCCTGTTTCAGAGCCTCAAAAGGAGGCTTCTGTGGCTACCTTCCAATCCTCAGCTTCTGTCTCCCCTAAAGTTTCCTGCTCTAACACAGAGGATCTGTCCCCAGACTGTGTAATTGCCTCCAATGGAACTGTGGTCTGCAGGCAAGATCTAAAGGTCTTTGAGCAGGCTCTTAAGGCCAGAGCTGCATCCCCTGCCTCCACTGCTTTCTCACAGAATAACAATCTGCAAAATGTTCCAACCCTCTCAAATCCTGATGATTCTGATGCCTATACAGACCTGAATTTCCTGTCTGAACCTGAACTGGACTAGTTTATGCCAAGTATGTTTTCGCCCCCAGAGGTTGCTCCTTGTGGGGGGGATCTGTCACGGCACAGCCTGAGCCCTGCAGACAGCAAGCCGTGGCTGCCCCTTTAAGATACCTGGCTGGGTTTGAACTCACAGCTCCAGCATCCCAGTTAGGTTCTCTGCTGTGCTGTCCACCAGGGGGCTTCAGATTCTGTTTGCATTATTCTGCTTCCTGACCCCTTACCTGGATTAAGCAGCACTGATCCACGTGCAGCCCTTTTCCAATTAGGGTCAGCTGCATCTAATTAGCAGGCTGTAAAAGCCAGCCCTGCCTGAAACCTAGGATCTGGTCATTTTGCCTGTTTGGTGTTTCCTGCCGGATCTCTGCTTCGCTACTGACTGATTTCCTGGTCTCTGACCTCTGCCTGCTTTACCGACTACGTTACTCCGCTGCCAGCCCTGACTTCTGCTTCTTGTCTGACCCTGCCTTTGGATTTCCCCATAATCTGTACTGCGCTTTTGGGTTTTTGCCTACTTCCTGTGCCATCTCCTGCAACTGGGCTCCAACTCCTGGTAAACTGTTCCATAAGTCCCCTGGTGACGGTTCCAGATAATTTGAGAGTGGATCATACTAAGAGGGAAAGTGAACCGTTTCAAAATAGAGAAGGGCCTTTCAGTGCTGTTGAAAGGCAAGGAGAGAAATCAAAAGGAAAGAGATAAAAAGCTCTGCAAAATAGTAAAAAAATTCTTAGTATGTTAATGGTGTACTCTCCAAAAAAACAAAGGCTTGGTGGAAGCCAGGGGCGTACCTAGAGCATTTGGCACCCGGGGCGGACCCTGAGTGTGGCACCCCCCCCCCTAATAAAAATGTAAGAAAACACCCACATTTTTTTCAATAATATTTATTGCACACATTTGTAAACTGCTTGTAAAATTTGTAAAATGCGCCAGTTTTGTAGAAGGGGGAAGACCAGTGCTTTTGTAGAAAGGGGCTGGTGAGAACCTTCTAGAAAACTCCTGCCCTGCCCCTTTCTACAAAGCCCCTTGTCTCGCCCTTCATATAAAAACCCTGCACCCCGATCACATAAATTTCATACACTCCCTACACATAAAAACCCTGCACCCCGATCACATAAATTTCATTCACTCCCTACACATAAAAATCCTGCACACCCCCTTAATAAAAAACAAAAACGTGCACAACCCCTCTTAACCCCTTCAGGACGGAGTCAATAGTGCACGTTCTGATCAAAACAAAACGTAAACAAAAACTGGAATTTGCGCTATGTGTCTGTTCACCCGTAGTTCCCCTCTTTCAAATTATATGCACCCACACTTATTATATATCATTTTGTTCAGGAGAAACAGGGCTTTAATCTATCATTAACTATTCATATATGGAACATCATTTATTATGAATAAAAGTAAAAAAAATGTGAGAAAATAAGATTTTTTTTTAAATTTGCATTTCAGTCTGACATTTTAACTGTGAATGTCATAATACTGTTAGGTTTTACTGCAAAAAAAATGCACATATTTGTAATCAGCGATGTCTCACGAGTACAACAGTACCCCCCATTAACAGGTTTTATGTTGTTTTGGAAAGTTACAGGGTCAAATATAGAACATTACATTTTCAAATTGAAATTTGCCAGATTGGTAATGTTACCTTTGAGACGGTGTGGTAGCCCAGGAATGAGAATTACCCCCATAATGGCATGCCATTTGAAAAAGTAGACAAGCCAAGGTATTGAAAGTGGGGTATGTTTAGTCTTTTTTAGTAGCCACTTAGTCACAAACACTGGCCAAAGTTAGCGTTCATATTTGTTTTTGTGTGAAAAAAGCAAAAAACGAATATTTGGCCAGTGTTTGTGACTAAGTGGCTACTAAGAAAGACTGGACATACCCCACTTGCAATACCTCGGGTTGTCTACTTTTGCAAATGGTATGCCATCATGGGGGTAATTCTCATTCCTGGGCTGCCATACGCTCTCAAAGGCAACATAACCAATCTGGCAAATTTCAATGTGAAAAAAATGAAATGCAAGCCTTATATTTGACTCTCTAACGTTCCAAAACACCATAAAACCTGTACATGGGGGGTACTGTTATTCTCGGGAGACTTCACTAAACACAAATATTAGTGTTTTAAAACAGTAAAACATATTACAACAATAATATAGACCATAAAAGTGCAGTTCGCTTGTAAAAAATGCAAAAAACGTCACTTTTACTTAAAATATCATCGTTGTAATACAATTTACCAGTTTGAAACATGAATATTTGAGTTCAGCGAAGTCTCCCGAGTAAAACAGTACCCCCTATGTACAGGTTTTATGGTGTCTTGGAGAGTTACAGGGTCAAATATAGTGCGTGCGAATTAAATTCTCTGCACTTTCTCCCTGTGTTGTCATGCATGTCAATCAAATTTTAATTAATCAAATCACATAATTACGTTAAAAGATTATTTAAATATACATGTAGAATTTTAATATATATGCATTTATAGGTATTTAAATTCTACGTGTATACTAATGTAATCTTTTATGTAATTATATGTATTTATCTATATATATATATTTGCGGTTATTTGTATTTTATATATATATATATAGATATATATAGAATGTCATTCTAAGTGTATTTTGTTACCGATATATATATATTAATAACAAAATACAGTTAGAATGAAATTACATATGCATATATAATTTATATTAAATTTTGTTTCAATATTTTATTTATTTATTTTATTATTTAATTTATTTATTATTTTAATTATACGTATTTATATATAATATATATATGTACATCTATTATATATATAATATATATACATATTATATATATGTAACGTCATTCTAAGTGTATTTTAATATTAATATATATACTTATATTAATATTAAAATACACTTTGTATGACGTTACATATATAATATGTATATATATATTATATATATAATATATATACATATTATATATATATAAAAATATATTTAATTTATTTTTACACTTGTCTTTGATTTATTTTTTATACTTACCACCAACAGGGGGACTGTCTGATATTTCAAACAGTCCCCCTGCTGGCAGATCCACAGCCAGCTATAGGGGGCCATGTGATCGCTCTTTGAGAGCGATCACATGGCCCCCGGGGGCCTCATTTGCCGTGGGAGGGCTGCCTGGGCTGTGAGGCAGTCCTCCCGAAGCGGATCGCGGCGGAGGTAAGTATAACTTACCTCCTGGGGCTGCAAGCCGTTACGGCGTGCTATGCCGTCATAACGGCTTTAAAGCCCACTTAACCCGTGACGGCATAGCACGCCGTAACGGCGTTAAGGGGTTAATAACAAAAAACCTGCACACCCCCCTTATAAAAACCCTGCACACCCCCTTAACAAAAAACAAAAATCTGCAGTGCACATCCTCCCTTAATAAATAGAATACTGCTACCCCCTTAATCAAAAAAACCCTGCACTCCCATTATTTAAACCTCCCCCTTTAATTCTTTAATCCACAGCCCCCTTTATTAATCCTCACTCCCCCCTTAATTAATACACCCCCATTAATTAATCCACACACCCCTTAATACACCCCCCTTAATTAATACACCCCCCTTAATTAATACACCCCCCTTAATTAATACCCCCTTAATTAATCCACACACCCCTTAATTAATACACCCCCCTCAATTAATCCTCACTCCCCCTTAATTAATACACCCCCCTTAATTAATACACCCTTTAATTAATCCTCACCCCCCTTAATTAATACACCCCCCTTAATTAATCCACACCCCCTTAATTAATACACCCCATTAATTAATCCTCACTCCCCCTTAATTAATACACCCCCCTTAATTAATCCACACCCCCCTTAATTAATCCTCACTCCCCCTTCATTAATCCACACCCCCTTAATTAATACACCCCCCTTAATTAATACACCCCCCTTAATTAATACACCCCCTTAATTAATCCTCACTCCCCCTTAATTAATACACCCCCCCTTAATTAATCCACACCCCCTTAATTAATCCACACACCCCTTAATAAATATACCCCCTTAATTAATCCTCACTCCCCGTTAATTAATACACCCCCTTAATTAATCCTCACTCCCCCTTAATTAATACACCCCCCTTAATTAATCCTCACTCCCCGTTAATGAATACACCCCTTTAATTAATCCTCACCCCCCTTAATTAATACACCCCCCTTAATTAATCCACACCCCCCTTAATAAATATACCCCCCTTAATTAATCCTCACTCCCCCTTAATTAATACACACCCCTTAATTAATCCACACCCCCCTTAATTAATACACCCCCTTAAATAATCCACCCCCCTTAATTAATACAGCCCCCTTAATTAATACACCCCCCCTTAATTAATCCTCACTCCCCCTTAATTAATACACCCCCTTAATTAATCCTCACCCCCCTTCATACACCCCCTTAATTAATCCACCCCCCTTAATACACCCCCTTAATTAATCCTCACTCCCCCTTAATTAATACACTCCCTTAATTAATCCTCACCCCCCTTAATACACCCCCTTAATTAATCCTCACTCCCCCTTAATTAATACACCCCCTTAATTAATACAGCCCCCTTAATTAATACACACCCCCCTTAATTAATCCTCACTCCCCCTTAATTAATACACCCCCTTAATTAATCCTCACCCCCCTTCATACACCCCCTTAATTAATCCACCCCCCCTTAATACACCCCCTTAATTAATCCTCACTCCCCCTTAATTAATACACCCCCTTAATTAATCCTCACTCCCCGTTAATGAATACACCCCTTTAATTAATCCTCACCCCCCTTAATTAATACACCCCCCTTAATTAATCCACACCCCCCTTAATAAATATACCCCCCTTAATTAATCCTCACTCCCCCTTAATTAATACACACCCCTTAATTAATCCACACCCCCCTTAATTAATACACCCCCTTAAATAATCCACCCCCCTTAATTAATACAGCCCCCTTAATTAATACACCCCCCCTTAATTAATCCTCACTCCCCCTTAATTAATACACCCCCTTAATTAATCCTCACCCCCCTTCATACACCCCCTTAATTAATCCACCCCCCCTTAATACACCCCCTTAATTAATCCTCACTCCCCCTTAATTAATACACTCCCTTAATTAATCCTCACCCCCCTTAATACACCCCCTTAATTAATCCTCACTCCCCCTTAATTAATACACCCCCTTAATTAATACAGCCCCCTTAATTAATACACACCCCCCTTAATTAATCCTCACTCCCCCTTAATTAATACACCCCCTTAATTAATCCTCACCCCCCTTCATACACCCCCTTAATTAATCCACCCCCCCTTAATACACCCCCTTAATTAATCCTCACTCCCCCTTAATTAATACACCCCCTTAATTAATCCTCACCCCCCTTAATACACCCTCTTAATTAATCCTCACTCCCCCCTTAATTAATACAGCCCCCTTAATTAATCTACTCACATTTTGATGATGCCTTGACCGACTGGGTGCCTCACCGCCCGGCCCGCAACACTCCTCCCCCTTCTCCTTGAAGTAAGTCCCGCCGGGCCGCAAAGGTGCTGCGGCTGTGCGCAGCCGCCGCAGCGTAATGATGGGGGGTGACACATGACACTGGACGTCATGGCACCCCCCTTAGTCAGTGGAACCCGGGGCGGGCCGCCCCCTCCGCCCCCCCTTAGTACGCCACTGGTGAAAGCTGAACCCAAAGGTGTCTGATCATGGGTCTTCTGAGCAGCATCTTACATGCTTGGGGAAATGGAAGACCTTGAGAGCAGTATTGAAGCTGCAAAATTCCTTGATCATGTTCATCAAACAACAGTGGACAAAGAGAAAAAGAAATGGAGCGTTACATTTTCTCATGGATGTAACTTTAATTCTTGCTCACCTGAATCTTCCTTTTAATGATCATAGAGAGACCATGTCATCAGCAAACAAATGAAATTTCTTGGAATTGGTAGACTTGCTCTCAGCTCACGATCCAGTCTTAAAGGAACATTTCATGAGGCTGAAACATTTTGTTGCATCTGGGAAGAGAATGTTTTCTGGAGGATGTTTGATAATCCAGGTAGAAAAACTAACACAGCCAGATATCTCCTTCGTCTTAAACAAGGCAATACATCTCTTGTAGATTATGTAGAATTCAGATCCTTACAAACAGAGATTTGATGGAATAATCAGGCATTTGTGGATGTTTTCCTTAATTGTGTGTCTGATGGTATTTTGGATGAGGTAGCCACCTTCCAGAAAACATAAAAAGTCCTATAGCTTATCTAACCCATATAGACGAACATACAGTCAGGTCCATAAATATTGGGACATCGACACAATTCTAATCTTTTTGGCTCTGTACACCAACACAATGGGTTTGAAACAAACAAGATGTGCTTTAACTGCAGACTTTCAGCTTTAATTTGAGGGTATTTACATCCAAGATGCAATACAAAAAGTATTGCATTTTATCATTCCCGTCGACATAATCTGAAGTCTAAAGCTGATTACATTCTTATTGATTGTTATTAAACATTATCCAGGACATCACAGTGGTTTCTTAAGAAAATACCGTATATACTCATGTATAAGACGAGTTTTTCAGCACATTTTTTGTGCTGAAAAAACCCAACTCGTCTTATACGCGAGTCACTGTCTGTATTATGGCAATTTACATTGCCATAATACAGACAGGGGGCTGGCAGCGAGCACTTACCTCTCCTTCAGCTCCTGTCAGCTCCCTTCTCCTCCGCGCCGGTCCTTTCAGCACCTCTGTCAGCTCCCAGTGTAAGTCTCGGGAGAGCCGCGGGGTCATAGTGCGGCTCTCGCGAGACTTACAGTGTGAGCTGACAGAGGAGCTGACCGGACCGGCGCGGAGGAGAAGGGAGCTGCAGGAGAGGTAAGTGCTCCCTGCCAGCTCCCCTCTTCCCCCCACTGAACTACCAATGCCACTGGACCACTAGGGAGTGAGAGCCCCCCTCCCTGGCCAGCTAGGAAGCAGGGAGGGGGGACGAAAAAATGAATATATATATAAATAATAATAATAATAATAATAAAATAATAAAAATAAAAAATAATAAAATAAAAAATAATAGTAATAAAAAAATTAATGAAACAAAAAACAATATTAAAATAATAATTAAAAAATAACCCCCCACCAAGGCTCTGCATCACACACACACACACACTGCATTCATACTCACTGCACTGCATTCATACACACTGCACTGCATTCATACACACTGCACGCATACACACACACACTGCACTCATACACACACACACTGCACTCATACACACACACTGCACTCATACACACACACTGCATTCTCATACACACACACACTGCATTCTCATACACAGACTGCATTCATTATATACACACACTGTAAATAAATATTCAATTAATATAATTTTTTTAGGATCGAATTTTATTTAGAAATTTACCAGTAGCTGCTGCATTTCCCACCCTAGTCTTATACTCGAGTCAATACGTTTTCCCAGTTTTTTGGGGTAAAATTAGAGGCCTAAACTTATATTCGGGTCGGCTTATACTCGAGTATATACGGTACTTTTTAATATCATTGTAATATCATTGTATTGAAGGTAGACACAGTATTGTTCATGTATTTCTTCATCTTTTCAGTGAATCTGAGCAAAGCAGTGAAGCTTATCTGGTTTAGAGACATTTTTCACAGATTATAATGTGCATACATAAAACAAAATAATAACAATCAAGTATTTAACCAGGAAAGGTACATTAAGATTATTCTGGTTTTCAAGTCCGTCTCTAATGTTCAGAAATCTTTTTTAGGGCTTTCCTAATGTCTTGATTTCTTAGACTGTATACTAAAGGGTTAAATAAGGGGGTAAATGCTGTATGCAGCAATGATATAATCTTATTCATAAGCAATGAATGTCCTACGGATGGTATCATATACTTTATTATTAATGTCCCAAAAAATGCACCAACCACGAGAATGTGGGAACTGCAGGTTGAAAAGGTTTTCTTTTTTGCAGTTGTAGAAGGGATTCTAAGTATCGTTAGGATGATTTGAATATAAGTCCCTATGATAAAACCACAAGGACAAATAAATAAAGGAGTAGAAAGTACAAAGGCTACAAATTCCACCAGAGACGTGTCTGAACATGAAAGTTTTTGGAGAGGGGACATGTCACAATATATATGGTCAATGATGTTTCCATCACAGAAATGAAAGTTGGATACCGGTATGATGCCTGATAGGTTCATGGTAAATCCTAACATCCAGGGTAAGACAGACAGACAGGTACGCAGTGTAAAGTCCATGATTAAGGTGTAACGCAATGGAACACATATAGCCAGGTATCGATCATAGGACATCACTGCAAGCAGGAAGCATTCTGCAGCAATTGCACCACTAAAAAAGTAGCATTGAGTTATACAGCCAAAAATTGTCATTACTTTCCCACCATGTAAGATTGCTCCCATTAGGTTGGGAAGAATACTCGTTGAGAGCACAATATCAAACAATGATAGATGGCAAAGAAATAAATACATGGGAGAATGAAGGTGATGACTAATTACAACTAACACAATGATCAGAAGATTTCCAGTTACTGTGATTAAGAAAATATTAAGGAATAAGATGAAAATTAAAATGTTGAAGCCATAAAGATTTCCAAAGCCTAGAAGTATGAGTTCTGTGACCCTCGATTCATTATTTCCAGGCATAGTCGATCAAGGTTCCTCAACGCATGCAGTTGTGATACCTTTCAGCCTATAAAATTATAACAACATATTTATATTATGTTAATGTACAGAATGGTTGCTACGACACTCACCGCCAGGGGAACGGAGCCGCCGTTTAGTAGATAACCCCCTTTCTCCAGAAATGCAGTTTTAGTCCAACCGATCGTAAAACTCCCGAACGGAGCATACAAATGCGGCAACTCCCGATCAGCAATCCATCCGAAATCCTTCCACAGCTAGAAATAAACGAAAACGCTGTCCCAATAGTAAATCCCTCCACAAACGAGACAAAGCTCCATCTTGAAGGTCAAACAGGAATGTGTTTAATGGGGGCTACCTGCCCGGTATTTATGCGGGTCTCCACAAGGTGGACACTCCCCTAGGGGACCTTGTGGAAGACTGTAAAATATATTATACAGTAGCTACAATACAAGCCCTTCCCATTTTTCCCATAAATCATTCTTTTCTATCCCGGAGATAATTAGGGAGAAACCTAATTATCTCCAAGGATAGAGACCATCGCCATTTTAAAATATACTAAGAAAAATACAATAAAATACATAAAGTCAGAAATACCGATTGCATATGGTTCGTGTAACGTATCCCCAGATAGCCTGGATCTGAGGGCATATTCCTACCGAATAGCGCTCAGGTCCGATGTACATAGTTCGATCGCCATGGAGTCAAAGTCTCTCACAAGTTCTTCGGTATACGAATGACTCCATGGGACGGCTACCTGGGTAAAGTCCATACGAATTATAGAAACTCCCGAACTGACCGGTGTTCGTACGCCTCAATGAAATAGAAGGTGGGCGGCAGCCTCCAGCGGTGTTCGGCAGATAAACTGTCCGTTTTTAGTTCCATAGGTTTTGCACCGAACACCGCTGATTCTCCTCGTGTCCAAAATGGCCGCCGCCTCGTGGTCGGCATACGAATGACGACCACCCGTACGAATGGAATGGAGAGGTGTCTGCGGTTAACCGCAACGTTCTAATTGTGGTCAAGGTGTTAACAAGCAGCACACTCCTCTCCTGGTGGCCGTTTGTTCGGTAGTTTCAATCGGTACTAGGGAAAACAGACGAACAAGGGCATACGGACAGGAAATCCATGAAATCAAGGCAAACAGACGAACCAGCAATATAAGTCTATACAGATGGGTTCGTCACACGGCTTCCCCCTTGTGGGACACTCCGGCAGACCCGGCTTGGCCCTTTAGCGGGTCAACTTGGGGATGACCGGACTAGGAGGTAGCAAGAACATCGGTTTGCCGCGATAACCCATCTGCATTCCCGTTCTGCTTACCGGGTCGGTAGCTGATGGTGAAGTTGTAGGGCTAAACTCCACCGCAGCAGTCTACCATTGTCTCCTGAGACCCGGTTAAGCCACACAAGGGGATTGTGGTCCGTCAAAATTCCTGTCCATACAAATAAGGGCTTAACTTTTTCAATGCCCAGACCAGGGCTAAGCATTCTTTCTCCACTGCCGCATAACTCACTTCCCGGGGTAACAGCTTTCTACTGAGATATGCGACAGGGTGCTCTCCTCCATCTTCCCCGACCTGGCTCAGCACAGCCCCCAGTCCATACATGGAAGCATCTGTATGGACGAGAAAACGTTTGTTAGGAACTGGGGCAGCCAGGACAGGGGCATTCACGAGAGCCTGCTTAAGTGCTCGAAACGCAGCTTCACAAGCTGGAGACCACAGGACCTGCTTAGGGAGGTTTTTCTTAGTCAGGTCAGTCAGGGGCTTAGCGATAGAGCTGTAGTCGGGGACAAAGCATCTGTAGTACCCTGCTGTCCCTAGGAAGGCTAATACTTGGGTCTTAGTGACAGGAGCCTATCCACCATACTCTGGAAGGTAGCTGGGGCATTCTTCATCCCAAATGGCATGACTTTCAATTGGTATAAGCCAAATGGGGTGACGAAGGCCGACTTGGGGATAGCGTCCTTGGCCAGGGGGATCTGCCAATAGCCCTTACACAGGTCTATGGTGGTCAGATAGCGTCCCCTGGCAATGCGATCTAATAATTCGTCTACCCGGGGCATCGGGTAGGCGTCAGTGGTGGTCCGCTCGTTGAGCCTCCTGTAGTCCACACAGAACCGGGTGGTCCCATCCTTCTTAGGCACCAGGACTACAGGGGAGGCCCAAGGGCTATCGGAGTGCTCGATGACCCCAAGCTGGGTCATCTCCTGTATCTCCTTCCGCATTCCTTCTCGGACTGCTTCAGGGATACGGTAAGGGGGCTGTCGCAGGGGGTTCTGTCCAGGGGTCTCTACCTTATGTACAGCTAGGGTAGTGTAGCCGGGCTCTTGGGAGAATGTCACCTGCTTCTCCCACAGAAGCTGTCTTGCCTGTCCCTTCTCTGTGGGGCTTAACCTGTCCCCTAGCTGTACGAGGCTAGTCAGGTCAGCCTGGGAATCTCTTGCTAACAAGTCGGGTAAGAGTAAACTTTCTGTATCGTCTGCAGCTGGGGCACATACTGCAGCTACATTCTCAGGTCGTTCCTGATACTCCTTTAGCATGTTCACATGAAAGGATAGCTGGATCCTATCATCTGAACAGCTGGCTATAAGGTAGGTAGTATCACACACCTGAGCTAACACCTTATACGGGCCCTGCCAAGATGCCTGCATCTTGTTCGCCTTCACAGGTTTGAGCACTAGCACCTTCTGCCCAACCTGGAAGACTCGCTGCCGGGCACCCCGATCGTACCATTCCCTCTGTCTCCCCTGGGCCACCTGGAGGTTCTCTCTTACCATCAGAGACAGTTTCTCCGGAGTTCCAGAACATACGGTACTATGGGGGTCCCTTCCTGCTCTGTCTCCCCCTCCCAGTGGCCTCTAATGAGGTCTAGGGGTCCGCGGACCCTTCTCCCATAAAGCAACTCAAATGGGGAGAACCCAGTAGATTCCTGGGGCTGGGGCACCTCTCTGTAGGAAAATAACAGATGAGGCAGGAATCGCTCCCAGTCTCTGCAAGTGTCAGAAAAGGTCCTCAGCATCTGTTTGAGGGTGCCATTAAATCGCTCGCAGAGACCGTTAGTCTGTGGATGGTATGGGGAACTAAGTATCGGTTTAATGCCGCATACCCTCCACAGCTGCTGGGTGAGCACAGCGGTAAATTGGGTTCCCTGGTCAGAGAGGATCTCTTTAGGGAACCCGACCCTGGTAAAAATCCTAACCAGGGCATC
Source organism: Pelobates fuscus (assembly GCF_036172605.1). Lineage (NCBI taxonomy): Eukaryota > Metazoa > Chordata > Amphibia > Anura > Pelobatidae > Pelobates > Pelobates fuscus. The sequence goes on from NC_086321.1 coordinate 375,609,997, forward strand.
AGCAACTGTCTCTGCCTCTATGTTAGACAGCGCTACTGCCTCTGGATAGCGAGTGGCATAGTCCACCACGGTGAGAATATATTTCTTACCGGATGGACTAGCCCTGGCCAGTGGACCCACAATATCAACAGCTATGCGGGCAAAGGGCTCCCCAATAATAGGCATCGACATAAGCCTAGCTCTTGGGTGGTCTCCCCGCTTTCCTACCCGTTGACAAGTGTCACACGTGCTACAATATATCCGTACAGCCTGATTAAACCCTGGCCAAAAAAAGTTCTGCATAATCCTATAGGCTGTGCGGAGGGACCCTATATGTCCGGCTAGCGGAACATCATGCCCTATCCGCAGAATCTCCTGCCAGTATTTTGCGGGCACCACCAGCTGTCGATTCGGCGGAGGGGCAACACTCTTCTGGGATGGCTTAGGGATCCTGTATAACCTGTCCTCCACCCACTCATACCGCTCCCCATCTGTTCCTTCCTCTCCAGTATCTGCTCTGTCTCTATATTTCTGGAGGGATGGATCTATCTGGGTTTCCCTGCCAAACTCCTCGGGGGAATCCCAGCTAACCAAAGTCTGCCCTGGGGTGTCAGTCGGGGAATCGGTTCTTACCTGGGTCTCAGCAGCAGGTGGGCTGGTTCCAGCAGCACGGGTCTCAGCACGGATAGTCACTGGGTTGGCCTCGGCAGGTCCCATGGGAGCATATGCAGAAACCAAAGGGGCCAAATCATTTCCCAGCAAAACGTCAGCAGGCAAATCCTTCATAACCCCCACATTCACATGTCCAGAGCCCACTCCCCAGTCCAAATGAACCCGGGCAACAGGCAGACGGAACACGGCGCCTCCTGCTACCCTCACTGCCACAGTATTTCCAGTATGTTGGTGTTCGGAAACAAGGTTCTTTTGGAGCAGGGTCATAGTAGCTCCGGTGTCTCTCAGACCAGTGACCACTTTACCATTCAGGTTAACGGTCTGTCTGTGCTGTTGGCGGTTGTCCTGCTGGGCTGCTTGCACTGGGTCGGCTTCATGTAGGATACCCCAAAACTCCTCCTGCTCAAAGCAGTGAGCAGAAGGCTGAGGTGGCTGCTGGGCTCCGCCGGCTGGTCTTCTCCAGGACTTGGCTGGCATTGTTCAATGGGCACTCTGGTCTTTTGTGCCCCAGTTGTTTGCATCCATAGCACCGGATCTGCTGTGAGTAATCCCGAGCGTTGAACCGGGCTGGCTGCCCATAGTTGGTTGTTGGCGGCATAGTGGGGGTACGTTGTGCTGGGGGGTGATATATGTTAGTGGTTGGAGGTGCTGCCGGTTTGTATTCTACTCGAGTAGGGACCTTGGCTGCTGTCTGGTCTAGCTTGCGTGCATCCGTGTATTCATCGGCCAGACGAGCAGCTTCAGGCAAGGTAGCGGGTTTGCGGTCCCTGACCCACTCTCTGACTCCTGCAGGTAACCGGTCAAAGCAGTGTTCTAATAGAAATACTTGCAGCACCTCTTCCCCAGTTACCGCTTGGCACCCTGCCATCCAGTGGGCTGCCGTGCGGTGTACCCTGCATGCCCACTCCACATAGGAATCACCAGCCTGCTTGTTAGTGTCCCGGAATCGCCTCCGGTACGCCTCAGGGGTAACAGCGTATCGGGCCAAAAGGGCATCTTTTACTGCCCGGTAACTAGTGATTTCCTCCTCTGGGATGGCCCGAAAAGCCTCACTGGCCTGGCCGGATAATTTCCCAGAGAGGATAGTAACCCATTCTTCTGCGGGCACCTGGTGTAAGGCACACTGTCTTTCAAAGTCAGCCAGGAACCCGTCTATCTCTCCTTCAGTCTCAACAAAATTTCTAAAAGCAGCAAATGGTACCTTTTTCCTCCCATTATTATTATAGGGTACCTCTACTGCTGCAGCTCCTCTCCTCTGGAGCGCCTGTTGTGCTGCCACTGCGGCTTGTACTTGCACCACAATATCCGCTGCAGGGTTGGGGCCAAAGTGTGCCAGCCTTATCTGGACTGCCCGGTTAAACGATATCTCCTCGGGTGTTAAATCCAGCAGGCCAGGCACATTAGCTCTTTCCATTCCCTGTGCTGCATCCATCTCCAACAATATGGCAATAATCTCCCATTTCTTGAGATTACTTGCTGATCGTCCTCTGCGCTCCAAATTATCTTTAAGGGTATCACGCCTTAATTCTTCATACTGCATTTCCAATCTGGGGTGTGTAGCTGGCCTTCAGGGCGGTGGGATTCATCCTGTCGCTTGCCACCAATTGTTACGACACTCACCGCCAGGGGAACGGAGCCGCCGTTTAGTAGATAACCCCCTTTCTCCAGAAATGCAGTTTTAGTCCAACCGATCGTAAAACTCCCGAACGGAGCATACGAATGCGGCAACTCCCGATCAGCAATGCATCCGAAATCCTTCCACAGCTAGAAATAAACGAAAACGCTGTCCCAATAGTAAATCCCTCCACAAACGAGACAAAGCTCCGTCTTGAAGGTCAAACAGGAATGTGTTTAATGGGGGCTACGGCCGGTATTTTTGCGGGTCTCCACAAGGTGGACACTCCCCTAGGGGACCTTGTGGAAGACTGTAAAATATATTATACAGTAGCCAATCGCAGTGGCTTCAATACAAGCCCTTCCCATTTTACCCATAAATCATTATTTTCTATCCCAGAGATAATTAGGGAGAAACCTAATTATCTCCAAGGATAGAGACCATCGCCATTTTAAAATATACTAAGAAAAATACAATAAAATACATAAAGTCAGAAATACCGATTGCATATGGTTTGTGTAACGTATCCCCAGATAGCCTGGATCTGAGGGCATATTCCTACCGAATAGCGCTCAGGTCCGTTGTACATAGTTCGATCGCCATGGAGTCAAAGTCTCTCACAAGTTCTTCGGTATACGAATGACTCCATGGGACGGCTACCTGGGTAAAGTCCATACAAATTATAGAAACTCCCGAACTGACCGGTGTTCGTACGCCTCAATGAAATAGAAGGTGGGCGGCAGCCTCCAGCGGTGTTCGGCAGATAAACTGTCCGTTTTTAGTTCCAAAGGTTTTGCACCGAACACCGCTGATTCTCCTCGTGTCCAAAATGGCCGCCGCCTCGTGGTCGGCATACGAACAACGACCACTCGTACGAATGGAATGGAGAGGTGTCTGCGGTTAACCGCAACGTTCTAATTGTGGTCAAGGCGTTAACAAGCAGCACACTCCTCTCCTGGTGGCCGTTTGTTCGGTAGTTTCAATCGGTACTAGGGAAAACAGACGAACAAGGGCATACGGACAGGAAATCCATGAAATCAAGGCAAACAGACAAACCAGCAATATAAGTCTATACAGATGGGTTCGTCACAATGGTAACTAAAGTAATATGTTAACAGTCTCTACTAATTATTTTTCACATATTTTTTTTTGTTTTTGCTATAGTGGACCTCCAGCTTCTTCTTCTCAGTCTCCATAACCTTGGCATGGTGGCACTAATCTTTAAAGGTTTTTATTTTTCCTTTTCCGTTTCACTCTCAGTATCTCTTTTTTTCTGTTACCTGCCACCCACTGCTAGCTGAATTAAAGGTGTACATAACCCAAGTACATTTATTTCCTGGACTACAGATGATAAGACTATTGGACAGCATAGTGGTTTAGCAGCACACCTGTGCCGACTAATATATATTCATTGCATAAAACATGATCTATTATCCAGGATTTCTGAAGACACTGGCCAGTGGACTCACAGTGATTTGATTACATCTTGGTGCTGTGAGGAGTCCCCCTGAAACTCCTTAAATGTATCCAAAATATAATCACAATTATCATAATAGAGATAATGTGCTTTAATTCTTAGACACCACGACTGAAAATACAATAGATTTATTTATTAGATTAACTTATAAAGAAAACTGCTATATGTAATGTTTTCGTTTTTTTTGTTTCAAAGTGTTTCTCCTAAAAAAAAATTCAAATATTTTCCCCAAAAAGTAAATATGATTATAGAATGTATTATTAATTAAAAAAAAACATTATTTAGACAAGAATAAAATCGCCAATAAGGGGCGGGGCCTGACCGCCGACGGGATCAGACGCTCTCTGTCTGAGCTCCCGCTCCGGACCCCCGAAAATCGGCGTTAGCTGGAGGATAGCTGCAGCCAGCAATCCACGTTGAGGACCACACTGACCCCCAACCACTGGGGAATACGAGGATACCACCCAAGAGCTTACCCGGCGCTGAAAGTGACCCGACGGGGACCCGGAGCCTGCTGGGGCTTGAGCCGGGATGAGACGGCCGCTCTCCCGGGTCTCCGGTCGGCGTCTCGCTCCCCCCCCCTCTGGACCAGGGGGTTATCCCGGTCTGCAAGGGTGCCAACATCGCATCAAACTGGGCCTAAACACCTGCCTGGCAGACAGCAGCCCGTGGGCAACACTCCATAAGATGGCCGCCGCACGACAACCATGTGCGTGGAAAACAGCATGATCAGGCGGACTGAAGAGGAGCGTACCAAGCACCACTGGACCGCCATGACAGCCTGCCCTGAGGACATGTCGGCACCCCTAACAAGCAGCATACTACTGGAGCAGGTTACAGCGACATCTTAGACCCCACTACAGCCCCTACTGGAGAAGCCCAACGCAGAGCAGACCTACACCTATGGAGCCCATCCAGCACTCCGCTGACGGTGGGACCCGATGGGAGGACACAGGTGCTTAAAAAGCCAGGGCTGCTGCCACTACAAGCATGACAGGACCGACTTCTCTACTCAACCGGCTGAACACCCCACTAAGATACCCAGTGTCATTGGACGCTAGCAAAAGACCGGGGACTCGTGGTACATGCTAGACTCTGCAGAATTGACAAGCGGGAGGTCTGTGTGTGGGGAGGGGGGTATGTAAGAATCTTATGAGGGAATACTATGCTTGTGGTCTCTCCCTGATTCCATCAATGCCTGACAAGCTCTGCCGCTGTGCTTAGGGACTGAGAGTACAAAACTGATCGGTCCCAGTGTTGCTTTCCCACGGGCAGCACCTACTATCCATGCTTATCATTGTCATTTTCAGAGCCAGTTAGTCATGCATACAGTAACTTTAAAAATACATGTAACTGTCATATATACTATATAGCATGGAATTTCTAGCACAACTAGCCTGATACTTACATTATTTATAAGCAATGTATCTACAGAAACACCACACAATGTAATGCTACAGAATAGATAGTACCACGCATGTAGTCAGCTGATCTAGCTCGACAGTCTACACCCTCGCACCACCGACTACCAAGTTAATCACTCTTGTTAACCTTAACATTTAATGCTAGCCTGTTCAGCGAATACTTGTATTATTTTATTACTTAACCTTCATGTCAGTTTACACACTGATCTTCAACGCTTTATGTTGCCTGTTATACTGACATAGCTGTTGTTTAACCCTGAACCAAGCCTGAATCTTATACCAAAAATGTGCAGATGTAACCTATGCCGATTAATGGCCGGTACCTGCTGTTGTGGCAGCGCCGGCATGTTTGTCATCACTATGCACGTCAAAATAAAGAATTAAAAAAAAAAAAATCGCCAATAAATAAAAAAAGAAGTGTGTATCAGATAATTATTTGCAACATGCAATATGTTAAAAATCTTAACAGATAGGGAATTCTAAAATCTGCAATGCATAAAAAATAAGGACACAAATAAAAGATTAGAATTTCTCATTATTAATCTTATGTTAATTTTTTTGTCATATTTGTCTTAAACATTGGTTCTATCCATAAAGAATGTTATCCATTTCTGAATTTATCTACGATGTCATTAGAAAACAGATGGTCCGTGCTGATTTGAAACCAAATACCTTTACATCTGTTCTATTTTTATTTTTTTTTTGGACAAACAAAATTAGCGTGACTGAACTGTGTGAATTTGAACATCAAAGGATCTAGGATTTCCTACAGGCAAAATATATAACATTACAGGACATTATACATTTAATTCCGCGTTGTTCGTTTATGTAATAAAACACGCGTGTAGTAAAGTATACTTTATGGAGATCATTGAAAAAGTGATAAACTGAGCAATCTTGAAGATATATATCACATATTATCACGTTACCACTGTGAAAACATATTGTCGGTAAAAAAATAAACACATATTTGATAAAATCACTAAAGATAAAATTGGAGACTAGAGTATGTAATCTAGAGAGTTGTAGATTTCTATAACAGCAACAGAAGTCTAGACTCCTAGTACTGAGGAGATTGCTACAGATCATCCCTTCAACAGTTCTACATGGATCCCAACTCTCAGTAGTACAACACGGATGCCAACTCCCAGTACGAAGTTCTAGCCATAGGCAGACATTCCTGGCCTCCACATAACACGTAGTATGGCTGACAGAATTTGTGCAGAAATCCATATCATTCCAAAGGGTTCACATACTTTTTCTTGCAACTGTATATACATATATATCATCTTTAAGGGAATATTCACTAAACAACATAATTACATGCATATGCTAAATTACTATTAACTAGTTTATTGAACATGTGTATAACATCAATTTGAAAAAGGACTACCTACTAAATCTTTACGTACTGTAAACGTGTTCACGTCCACAGTCTCTTTACATATACTTCCCATATGAAGTGGATAATCTACTAAATCCAAACTTATTAGAATAGATCCAATTGTTTCCACAAATTTCCACCGGCTTTCACCTCCAAACATTTTTTTGGGGTTAGTGGCTAACTTGCCGTATACAACTGTCCACAGTTTCATAAACAAGAGAGAGAGGCACGAGAAATAAAAACCAAGAGACAGTAAAAAAAGTTTAAAAAAAGATAAAAGCGCATTAATAAAAAAGCAATTTTAAAAAGCCAATAAAAAAAGGGGGAAACATTTATTTAGTTTTTTTGTTTTATGTCATATTAGTTCATTTATAAAAATTCTCCAACACACTCACTGTCACAGCTTGACTCTTTGTGTCTGTGTTTTACAATTCTGTTTTCAATTCACCGCCATCTGCATTTTAGTGAATTAATCCCTGAAACTCAGTCACAGGATATTCACAAAATAAAAGGGATTTGGGGCATAACTGGAATATGCATAAAACACACAAAAAAATACAGTTTACATTTTACAAGTCTACTTAAAATCACCTATCTCAGAAAATGTATACTATACATTAAGCTGTAATTGTTCTGTTGGCTGTAGTATCCCTTTAAACAGTAAGAAACAGTAATTCTACTATTATTACTTCCAATTTTAAATTAACTCTTATTTCACTAGGAATTCTCAGCAATTCACAAATTAATGAACAAAGTCTTTATTAAGTAAACACCAAATTGCAGTGAATTCTAAACAGAATTGCAAAATTGAGGTTAAAACACTCATGTTGTGACTTTAGAAAAATGTCTCCAAATCTGCAATGTTTGGCTGCATTTTGTAAATCAGATTTCAGATACAATTCAGTGTTTAGTGAATAAACCCCTGAGAGACACCAATTACAATAATAAAATACTCAGATACATTATAACAGATTTATAAAAATGCAGAGAGAGATGGCAAGGTTTGTAATAAAACAATCTCACAGCTTAATGGAAAATGTGTCAACACTCCCAAACACACGGAATATACGCCCTCTACATTAAATAAATCGTATATTACACGGAGCAGGATAATGTGTTAAAATCGACATTTTATTATTTTTCCCGGGGCATTCTTAAAAAAAAGAGAGAAATAACTAAAATTACTTACCAAAAGATAGCTTTCAAATTTGGTTAAAATATATGAAAAAATTAGCCAAATATCCTTTGATTAATTTTTAGAACTCTAAATAATCAGAAATAAGATCATGTTTAACGCTGGAACGCCATCAAAGTCAAATATCTGACAATAATGTTACAGACGCCTGTGATTATATTTTACGCTTTTTATACCAGGGGAGTTTAGTGCAAGCTCTCTATAGAGCTGGAGTTTTGTGTAAACTTATTTCATCATACAGAGAAAGAAAAGTTCTTACAATCTTAAATGTTAAAGTTACACTCCGGGCTCAAGTCAATTATTCGTGCAAACATGTAAAATTGGGTCTAAATAATTAGCTGCATTTTTTGCATGTCGCATTGTGCATCTTCATTCTCTGTACTCCCTTTTAGAATAGTTTATTTGTGCTGATTTTACTGTAACTGTGAATGTGACCATTTTTCGGGTCTCAAAACACCTTCCTGCGCCGTATGCTCAACAGCAGCTCATACGATCGAATTTCATACGGGAAACGTAGCAAATTCCCTCTACCAATAACGCTAACGCGGGTTATCAGTACAACATCAGATGGAACATATGCAGATGTCCAATAGTCATACACTACTTAGACAACTTCCTCACCATCACACCACACCACGCCACACAGCCTTAATCACATGTTCACTCTGTTCAAAGGTTTAGAAGTTCCCGGACAAAACAGTAGGTCCCAACACCGACATTACATTCCTGGGGATTACACTCAGTTCTATTTCTTTGCAGGCCAGCCTGCCACAAGAGACAGTAGGTACATTTATTTCTTACTTCAACATCTGCACGTCACAAGGCACTTACACCAGGAATCAGCTACAGTCACTACTTGGTTCACTCAATTTTGTGATGAGAATAATTCCACAAGGCAGATTCCTCTCTCTCTTGCATGGTCTCCCAGATGACGACCCCACAGCTAGACCATCCAGCTAGAGCTGATCTTAAAATGTGGCTTCTCTTCCTGTTTTTTTTTTTTTTTTTTTTTTGGAATGGCAGGTCGCTATTTCTTCCCCACGTTTATGAAAATTCCCCTGTGGTTCAGACTGAGAAAAAAAAAAAAAAACCTTAATTTCATAAAACCTTTTCCAGAGAACGTATGAGTTTAAAGTTTTGTTCGTGATTATTGCGTAATTAATGCTTTCCATTTTTGAAACTGGTCGCATTCACAACTTTTGCCACTTTTCTCTTAAATTAGTTTACAATACTATGAAGCCTTACTTGACAGGCATACACGTTTATCTATTCTCATACCAAAACGAGCATAACTGGTCCAACAGTACAGATTAAATATTAGCCTACCTCTACCAAATCTTGTCCTATCCGCGTTTTGGATAATCTAGTGGAATCTCAACTCACTTCCATCCCTGATTCCCCACTATTAGCTAATCAAGGGAATCCCCTAACCACTATACATTTCATCCTTTACATGACTAGGACATAACCCACATTCCTTCTCGGGTCGTTCATTCCGCATTTGGAGCGGACACAGCTGCCTCTGGAAGTCACGCACCTACTCACATCATTACAAAAAATATGGGTCGGTGGAAATCATCCGCATACAACAGTTTCATACCCACTCATGAGATAGAAGTAACACTGGTTTTCTGTGTAATGTCTGTATAATGTTCTGCTTTATAAATGTATCTGTCTTTTAAGAATCGCTTCTTATATTTTTGCCCTCTTTTACAGGTCTAACCTCACGTCAGTTTCGGCACACTTCAACTGACTTTGCTCTTACTACTTCTGCTTCAATTATTATTGTTCCGTACGTCCTCGGTATGTGCCGTACACAAATAGAAGGCTTGGCCTGTAATTGTGGGAGGCACTATCATCCCTATTTAAACCCAGTGAGCCCCTGCTTACCTGTCGTCAACGATCTCGGAAGTGACCCTCCCACCGCACCCTCTATTTAATCTCATGTCACCTAGGTGGGCCCTCTTTTACAGGTCTAACCTCACGTCAGTTTCGGCACACCTCAACTGACTTTGCTCTTACTACTTCTGCTTCAATTATTATTGTTCCGTACGTCCTCGGTATGTGCCGTACACAAATATATATATATATATATATATATATATATATATATATATATAAACACTGTAAACACACACGTATTATATACAAGTATTTTATATATATATATATATATATGTATATATATATATATATATATATATATAGAAAAAATGATGAAACAGAGCACTCCAAAGGACTTGGTGAAAAATTATTTATCTGTGTGCAGAGGAATCGACGTTTCGACCCGCAGGTCTTTATCAAGATATATATACTTGTGCTCGGAATTTAATACGTAATAGATAGTATCTGTAAGAGCAAAGTTGGTTGTGGTGTGCCGAAACCAACGTACGAGTGGGCCTGTAAATAAAAGAGGGCCCACCAAGGAGAATGTAACAGGGTGTAGGTGGGTGGGGACAATCAGCTGAACGGCAGAGGTGAGTAGGGGCTGGGAGTTTAAGTAGGGGACTTACTCCTCCCACAAAGTCAGGCCTAATGGCCTTTCTACTTGTGCTCGGAATTTAATACGTAATAGATAGTATCTGTAAGAGCAAAGTTGGTTGTGGTGTGCCGAAACCAACGTATGAGTGGGCCTGTAAATAAAAGAGGGCAAAAGAGAAATTCGAGAAAATACACACTTTATTGCATTTTACATAACCAAGTTCCTGAAAGCTTGACGAAGCTCTTTTTCCAGTTGTGGAATATATGCATGATACATGGAGGATTTCCATCGACCCAGTCTCTTGATGATGTGGACCAGGAATGTTTGTGCTAGAGGCTGATGAGGCGGCTCCTATGCGGAAGAAGTGCCCGGAGAATGCAGCCGGGTTGAATCCGAGCTTAGATATCAGAGTTCTGACATGTGACATGAATTTTACAGTGGTAAGCGGGTGCCCTTGTAGTGATAAGAGCGGAGACTCTGGTAGGTGTGCGTGATGAGTTAACCGTAGGTGGTCTAGTACCTTGACCGGACACCAGGCATTATCAGTAGGGAAGAGAGGAATTACAGTAGGGTGTTGTGACTGATTGGTATTAGTTGTATGGATCGAAAGTAGGTAGTGATCCTCCATCTTAGTGAGGTGCGATGTTTTAAGGCTGTGCGTGATATCTCCTTGACAAACCACAGTGAACTCTCTAGGTCTGAGGAAACCATAAAAAGCAAGATATATAGCTGATTTGATCACCGTATTTGTGTTGGGATCGAACGGGGCCTTGTCAAGGAGATTGCTAAGTGATCTGAAGATAGGCCCGTCTATTGGTAATCTAGTGATAGTGAGTGGAGATGAAACCTTTGATATACCTTTCAAAACCTTTTTAATGGGATATGATGACAAGAAGGCAGTGTTGTTAGGAAAATGTGTGAGGCTGTGGTGCTGAAGGTAAAGTTTAATGGTGTTATGAGAAAGCTTAAGATGTAAGTGGCAGAAAGAGGCAAAAGCCACCATGGTTTGAATAGAAAAGTCGCCTTGTAAACCGAATTCTGCGGTGAATTTGTTAAATATGGTAAGTGCCCTATTATAAGTGATAGCAGTATTGGGTGATAGTGCTTGGTGAGTGAGAGTTCTAGCGTGATGCATAAGTGTGCTTAATCCAAGATTAGTTTGTGAAAACGTTGTGTCCTGGATGGCTGTTGGTGAGCCATAGGGAGTGCCTGAGAGAATGCCTGGAATTGAGAACGAGAAAGAGCGTCAGCGGCCGTGTTGTGAATACCCGGGATGTGAAAACACACTGTGAAACTGACCAGATGCTGCCAGCCAGGTCAGCTGGCGAACCAGCCGCATGATGGTTAGGGATGATGAGCGCCCTTTGTTAATGATTTCGCCAGCCTCTGAGTAATCTGAGTAGCATTTTACTGCCTTGCCGGACCAGAGATGACCCCAGGTGTGTGCGGCCGCCACAATAGGATCAATTTCGAATAGTGCTGAGGTCTCCCTGAATCCTGGTAAGGCATCCGTCTCAGTGGGCCAGTGACCCCTAAACCAGTGGTTCCCGAAAATGGCTGCGAAACCAGTGTTGGCTGCGGCGTCTGTGTGAATGATGGGTGAAGAAGTGGAGAGAGGGGGGATAAACATGGAGATACCATTCCATTCTGCCAAAAACCTCCCCCACATAGCTAAGTCAGCCTTGGCGTGGGGGTCCAAAGAAACTGGGCAGGAGTCCGGCACTCAGGCAAAGAAGCCTGGATATAAAAGACCTTCCCTGCGGGATGATGCGCATGGCGAAGTTCAGGGATCCCAGAAGGGACTGAAGTTCCTTCCTGGTGCAAACATCATTCCGCAGGAACATGTCTATCTCCCCTCTCAATCGTGACAGTTTGTCGTGGGGAAGGCTAGCTCTGAGGTTAACAGAATTCAGCTCTATCCTCAAAAAGGTAAGTTTAGTTGTGGGGCCTATTGTTTTAGATGGGGACAAAGGAACTCCAAGTGTGGAAAATAGTGCTGTTGTACTGCTGATAGCGGTGGGTGTTAGTGACCCTGGCTCTATCAGTAGGAAGTCGTCTAGGTAGTGAATAACAGAGTGACACCTGAGGACGTTCAGAAGCAGCCAGCATAGTGACTCAGCGAAAATATCGAACAATTTGGGGCTGCTTCGAGAAACGAAAGTGAGTCATGTGGAGAAGTAGTATTTCCCTTGCCATTTAACACTGTGTAAGTGCCAGAGTGAGGGGTGCATGGGTAGTAACTTAAACGCATTTGTGATGTCAGTTTTGCTGAGCCAGGGCCGATTACCAGAAGATATGATGGACTGTATGGCGTCGTCAATAGTTACGTACTGGAGTGAGAATTTGTCTGCTGGAATGAGTGCGTTTATGCTTGGAACAAAAGAGGAGTGCGGTGCCGATAAATCGATAATTAAGCGTTTTTTATTTGAATATTTGTGAATTGCACTACCAATGGGGTTAGTGCGCCAGGAGGAAAATGGTGAGGAGGTGAAGGGCCCGATCATGAAACCGTTGGTGATTTCAGAGGAAAGGAGAGTGTCTATGGAGACTGGGTCTAGACGTGCTGACAGGAGATTAGGACATTCTAGTGTACCTGGGGGGATGGCTACTATACCCGTGAGAAACCCTTGTGTGAACCCTGTGGTGAGATATTCCACCAAGTGCCTGCTAGGGTGTGACCTTAGGTAAAAAAACAGGTTGTCGATGTTAATGTCGGTTAGTCATTTGTTTGGTGACAACCTGGCCAGACACATGGTCTTGGTATGTGCCCTAAAGCATATGGAGCAGATGTGCAATAATCTACAGGCGCTGAAACTGCAGAAGCCTGCGTTGAAATTATTGCACACCTGCGCCTTGCCTAAAAGGAGATCGGCCTACCCAGCTTGTCACGTAAACCACCCGCTGGTTTGTTGTAAGGGGTGAAAGTGGGGTGAGGGGTGGAGTGGAGGTGGTGGGATCTGCTTCTGTGGGACATAGGTCGGCCGTGTGGGATGTAGAGTTACATATGGCACAAGCCGTGGGCCTGAGTCCAGCGAAGTGGCGACAGAATAGTTCTGTATCCATCTGGCACCAGTTAATTCTTACATTAAACTGCTTCAGATGGGTCGCCGCCTTTGCTGATACTGACTTGTAGTAGTCGTAGAAAGAGGAGCCCCCGTACTTCATGCCTAGATCCACCACTTTGTGAAGATAGAGGTCTAACTCTTCTCTCCTGTGGGTATACACTGTGCAAATGACGTCACGGTATATCCCAAAGACTATCACAAACTGGGGGATAGAAAGTTTTTTATTAAGCCTGGGATCTCTCGTCTTAAGAACTACTGATATGTCACCGTAGTTGTATGCCTTGTTCTCCAGTATGTCCTGAGAGGCTATGAGCAAAGACACCAGACACACGTCCTTCCCGTCTAAGATATCTTTCTTGATAGAGTCTGGGACGGAGTGTGCTGGTGACTCAAAGGGTGTTATGGCTGTGACTGGTTCTGGAGAGGAGAGTATGGGGGGGGGGGCATGCTAGTATAGCGGGGACAGCCGGGGTGGAGACTGGGATGCCCAGGGTTGTACCTGGGGAGGAGATGGCGCTCTCCACCTTAGATAGCCTGCTATTAAGGGTCTGCAGGTTGGCCAAGATTGCTGCCAGGGTATCCTGGGTGGCCGTGCCGGTGCTTGGTGGCTGTCCTTGAGAGCTAGTGCCTGTCCGAGGCTCGGGGGCTTGGTAGGTAAGCAGCCTGTAAAGTTCTGCCTTTCTAGCTGTGGCTGGAAAGGGGATTCCCCTGAGCCTAAGCTCGGCCGTAATTTTGGGAATAGTCCATGCTCTCAATGACGTGGGAGTTGAGAGATTGAGAGATTCGCCTGGAGACTCGGGTCTGATTGGCATAAATGGTATTTCTTCTGGCAATTCTTCGATGGGGATTGGTTCTTGGGACATTCTAAAAAGGAATGATTATGTGAAAGAGATATTAGAAGGGGAGTGGGGCGGAGCCTGACCGCGCAAGTGAATGGCAGCTTAAACCCTGAGCTCTGCCAAGGCCTAGCCCGAATCCAACGCAATCATTAGCACCTGAGCCCCTTAAACCCCCTAAAACCCCTCTCCCGTACACCCTCACCTACCCTCTCCATGGGCGGAGGGAAAAAAACCCGACAATCAGCTGTCGCTCCAATCTTCCGACGGACGAAAGAGAAGGCCCAGACGCCGGCATCGGAGCAGTCGCAGTCGGAATCCGACTCAGAAATGAGCAGCCAAACCCCGTCAGAGAGAACGGAGGCCCCTCTCACCCGCAGAGACATGTGGGGATTCCTGGCGGACTTTCGTAAGTCAGTAGCGGAGGAACTAGACAAACGGCTAAACCCCATCCTGGAAAGCATGGCGGACCTCTCAGCCCGCGCTCAAGTCACGGAGGACAATATGGCGGAGGTGCAGGACAGAGTGCACTCACACGACGGAGCCCTGCAGGACATCAGAGAACAGATGCGCATCTTAGAAGACACAAACGAGGACCTCAACAATAGAACACGCCGCAACAATATCCCAGAGTCAGTCACCGCTGAGCTCCTCACGGACACTATCACCAACGTGTTCCAACACCTCCTCCCCGAAGCAACGACCACAGACCTCCTCATGGACCGAGCTCATCGGGCACTGAGACCCCCAAGCATAAACTCCGCTACCCCGAGAGACGTAATAGTGCGGATGCACTATTACCACATAAAAGAACGGATAATGAAAATGGCTAGAGAGACCCCCTTAGAGGTGGAGGGAGCGCCGGTACAATTATACCAGGACCTGGCGCCGGTAACCCTCAAGAGATGGCGGGAAATGCGGCCTCTCACCCACCACCTGAACCAGCACGGCCTCCGCTACGCTTGGGGCCACCCCTTCAAAATCATAATCCGCAACAATAGCAGATTTCACACTATAGCGAGACCGGACGAAATACCTGACCTTCTGGTCCAACTGGGCCTTCCGCCCCTACCAGAGCCACCCCGCACCGCTCACAGCTCCGCAGCACAGCAGGAGCCGACCCACAACAACCTAGCGAGAAGCAGAAACCGCCTCCATCCGGAGCACCGGCACACGGATGAAGCCCCACAGTGAAGCAGCGAACCAGTAAGCAAACTCACCCTTCACAGCACCCACACACGAGTTCCATGACACACAGACCGGGAAAAAGACCGAGCAGCAATCCAGCACGAACACAACAGCACAGCCGACCAACAGTACAGACCGGACACCCTCAGGGACCACCAACCGGAACACCGATCCGCCCCAACCAGCAACAACCCAGAAGAGACATACCGAGTCACAACCAGCACCTAAGATGGAGTGCCCGCTGGGGGCCAAAGACAGAGACCAGAACAGGTACCGGGTACGGGGGCCACTATACCCCACACTCCACTGCTGCCACAGCGGTACCCGGGGGCTGCAGACCCACCCCCATATAAAAACGTTAAAGTTTCTTAGAACATACACTGGGATTGGGTCACAAGAGAACATTAGCCCTCCAAGGGGCAACAGCCGAACAGTGGGGGAGGGGGGAGGATGGAGATTTGGCGAGGGGGGGTCAACATCTGAACTGTGGGGGGGGGATTGGGAATTTGGCGGGGGGGGGAGGGCGACTGGGGGGGAGGGAAACGGGACAGACCCCACAGGATGGCAAATTTCCCCGACCGGACCCACGAGCCATATAATGGGAACCCACAGGAAGCCACAAACATAGATCAGCACAGACTTGGGACTGAGGACCAAAACCCCCATAACACTAAGCTACCACAGCGATGCCCCACGGACGACAAGCACACTCCCACAGCTGGGGCACATCATTACATCACATGAACTGAGACGGGAGCACCCCAACGCTTCAGCTCTCCAAAAGACGGTAGTGAGTAATACCCCAGGACAGAGAGAGGGGGGGGGGGAGGGACACGACACTGGACGGAATGGGACACCTCACAAGATGACAGAACCCCCCCTGAACAGGACCCACAATGCCTAGGACACTCAGCCCCAAGGGCGACAGGCAGAGCGTACAACGCTGCCAGCAAGCTAAACCGCCCCGGTAACGACAATAGAGCCTCAGGGAGCACAGACCCTAACTGTGCTCCTATATGCTAGCAACCAGGACACGACAACACCCTGGTCCATGGGGCTCTCCCCCCTCCCCGGCTGAGGCAGAGAGCCCGCAAGCTTACGTAGACTACAACGGACAGAGGGCACAACAACCCGAAACCACCACAGACCGATGGGTAGGATGGGGTGGAGGGGAGATTATGCCCCTATCGGGCCACCAGACAGGAGATCACATCACACTGTACCAAACCCTGACATGGCGTGAACCAGACCTCCATAGGGTCCCGCCACAAGAGATGCAACAGCCCTCCCCATACGACAGCCCCGTAACCGAACCTCGCTAACCCAAGCAGCTCTGTGATGAGCACCGACTACAACCTCCCACCAAACAGAAACCCCAGACAATCACCACACCAACATAAGTTTGAGAACGGCATGTACAGCCCAGGAGAATCACAGGACGATCACATTGTAGACACAGACTCAACCACACGTAGCTCGATGATACACCGCACACATAGTCGCACGACAGACCAGCTGCGAAGGGTAGGAATAGAGGACGATGCAACAAAACACACGGACCATTACCACTCTAATAACACACTCACAACACTGCCAGGGTGAGACACACCACCAAGAGCTACACTGCGAACAGCTCACAAAGCAAAAAGTTATAGTAATTCATTCCTCCATAGTTTAAGTTAAAGTTCGCGTTAACACAAATCCTCCGAGAAGGAACGGATGCAGCAAGATGCTCTAGCTGGAACCAGCCTAGATAGGAGAACTTTCACTAGAGCCCACCACAAGAGCACCACAGACCCCGGTCTCCCCCGCCCGGGACATCCCCCCCCTCCCCCCCTGCTCCTTTCCCCCCTCTTCCCGGGCCCCCTCCCCACATCACACAAGGCTCAGCCACCAGACACACACATCGGGCAGGCCAAGGGCAGGCCGCGCCACGACTTGTACACACCTTTTCACACCTACTGATCTACACCCATCTCCTTCGGGACCACTACAAGGACCCCCGACTTGGGGAAGGTGTTCCCCGCCCAACAGGTAACTGGCCAGAGCGATAAGCCCAGTTCATCCCGAACCTCACCCGGGTACCCGCCGCGGAGGGCTGCAGCGTCCACACGGACCGGACCTACCTAGACGGAGACTTGCCCCCCCCCGGCCCTCTACCCCCCCCCCCACAAAAAATAACAAAACATTCCCGGCAAACACCTGCCAACGGACAAGACCCACGCCCTTCCCCCCCCCTCCTCTGGTAGACATCTCTAACCACGGACTCCCACACCCCCCCCCTCTGACTAGACACACGCGAACGGAGACGCCCCCATGGCACCCCCCAACCTAAGACTCAGCCTCACCTCCCTCAACGTAAAGGGGCTGAATACACTGGGCAAACGCCACGGGATATTGCGGTGGGCCAACCGCACGGGTTCCGATATCATACTTCTCCAGGAAACCCACTTTACAGACCACAAACACTTCCCACTAACCAACAGACATTTTAAAAGATACTACCTGGCCAATTCCCCAGCCCCCAAAACTAAAGGAGTGGCAATCCTATTACGCAACTCATGCCCACTGGATGAAATTCAAGTGACCAAAGACCCCAACGGACGATTTCTATTCCTCTCAGGGCGAGTGGGAGCTACCCCAATAACCATTGGCTCCATCTACGCCCCCAACACCCCAGACACTCGGTTCTGGGACTCCCTCCGAACCCATATCGCTAGCCTAGACCACAAACACGTAATTCTCGGCGGCGACTTCAATGCGACACAATCCCCAGCCGCGGACCGTAAAGCACATCCAGACAAGCCACCAACCACAACCAGAAACGACAAACTATACGCTAGCTTTCTCAAAGAAACGCCCCTCATAGATGTTTGGAGAGCGCACCATCCAGCAGCCAGGAATTACACCTTCTACTCGCACATGCACAGATCGTACTCTAGGATTGATAGCTTTTTAACCTCGCAGGCGACTCAACCATGGACGGTTCAGACAACCATAGGCAACATAGCATGGTCCGACCACGCGGAGGTGGCAATGACCATCCAAATCCCCCAGATGTCCCGAGTGTGGCGATGGCGCCTCAACCCATGGATCCTCCGAGACAAGGCGACCGTATACACGGTGACCGAAGACATTAAAAACTACTTCGAAATCAACACAACAAAGGACGTACCCCACGCAACCGTATGGGCAGCCCACAAAGCCGTGATCCGAGGGAAGTTAATAGCGATAGCCACAGCAACTAAAAAACAACGCCTAAGGGACCTGACAGACGCCCTAACAGAACTGACGGCACTGGAAACGCGCCACAAACAAAACCCATCTGACCAGCTCCAAACCCAGCTTACAGAAACCCGAGAAAGAATCCGGCAACTTTCGAGAATAGATGTGGCAAGGAACCTCATGTGGACGAAGCAGAGGTTCTACGAGAAGGGTAACAAAGCCGACTCCCTCCTCGCTCATTGCCTGAAGAAGCGTCAGGACACGAAAAGGATATCAAAGATTCGCACCCGCTCTGGGGAAATTACGAACAAACCTGAACAAATAGCTTCAGAATTTGTACGGTACTACACAAACCTATACAACCACGACGCCCCACCACACGTAAATCCCGCGACACAAGCGGAAACCATCGCCGCGTTCCTGGAACCCCTCGGATTGCCAGCCCTATCCACCAAGGCCACAGAGGCACTAGAGGCACCCATCGATACGGAGGAACTCACGCTAATCCTTAAGACACTGAAACCATTGAAGAACCCGGGACCAGACGGCTTTACAACACTCTACTATAAAACGTTTCAGGCGGTACTCATCCCACATCTATGCGCAACGTTTAACTCTCTGCTACAAGGACAGCGTCTTCCCCCAGACATGCTTACAGCCGACGTGTGCCTCCTACCCAAACCAGGAAAAGAACATCTAGACCCAGGACACTACCGCCCGATATCGCTCCTAAATGCTGACCTGAAAATCCTCACGAAAGCGCTAGCCAACCGCCTCAACAGATACCTACCCCACATGATTCACCCCGATCAAGTCGGTTTCATCCCCAAACGACAAGCAGCAGATAACACGAGGAGAGCCTACAACACAATCTGGTATGTTCAACAGCGCACCATACCCTCAGTAATGCTATCCCTGGACGCAGAGAAGGCATTTGACCGCCTTCTCTGGCCCTATCTCTTCAGCGTCCTTAAGCATCAAGGATTCCCGGAAGGATTCATCAATATCCTCACCGCAATCTACGACCACCCTACAGGCCGGCTCTTGATCCCGAACACCGAAACACAGACATTCACCATCGCGAACGGGACTAGACAGGGCTGCCCCCTGTCCCCACTGCTTTTCGCAATCTCACTAGAACCTCTCTTACAGGCCATCCGTACCCACCCCGAAATCCAGGGCATCCGAATCCGGAAGGAGACATACGCGGTAGCGGCATACGCGGACGATGTCCTCTTAACGCTAGCAGACCCCATACATTCTCTTCAAGCAACAATTGACCTTATCGCCCAATACTCCACCTTCTCAGGATACAAAATTAATCTCTCAAAATCCACCCTCATGCCGATGGCCATGAAACAAACCCAAATCACCCTCATGAGACAATTATTCCCCTTCCGCATCACGACCACCTCCCTCACATACCTAGGCATCAAACTCACCACCAAATTAGAGGAATCATATGAACTAAACTACAAACCGCTACTAACAACAGCACAACAAGACTTACTAAGATGGGATAAACTAGGGGTGTCGTGGTTGGGTAGAGTCACCACCATTAAAATGAACCTGCTACCAAGGTTCCTCTACCTATTCCAGACACTGCCAATCCCACTACAAAAAATGGACTTCAAGCACCTACAAGCATCTATCGACAGGTTTGTCTGGAAGTCCCGGAAGCCCCGAGTCCGTAGAGCAACGATGTACGTCCCCAGACTCTCAGGAGGACTGGGGCTCCCAAACTTTCTCCACTACTACAACGCAGCACAACTGGCCCATGTCCAACAATGGCACGCACCACCGGGCACCAAAAGATGGGTCGACATGGAACATGACACCATGGGATGGGACCTCCCAACTTCCTACATGTGGGTCCCGCCGAAATACAGGCCACTACCACCATCAACCACCCCAGCAATCACACACACCATAGCTCTCTGGGACAAGCTAAACCACAAGTTCGACCTGTCCTCTTTCCTCTCCCCGGTAACACCAATATAATAACCATAAACGCGTTTCGCCAATACGGAGTTATCAATATGGGTAAAGACGCGTTTATGGTTATTATATTGTGTATTTTATAATTATTAAAGTATATTTGGTTACTTTTAATTGTATTATTTATCTTTTAATACACATTAATCTACTTTTTACCTGGCATCCTTTTATCATTCCGAATTCCAAGTAATCCTAGGTGGGGATCATACCACCAACGCTATCATCAAGGAGCAGTAGATCTGCTCCTATCTTGTGAGTACCCATTTTATTTTATTATTTTATTTTGAAGTGTTTTACACAGTGAACACTATTGGCTGTTTCTTTCTACCCGAGTGTCTATTATATCACGGACGGAGCAAACAAACCACAGACGAAGGAAATCCACCTCATATCCCATAAGCGGGGATCAATACAGCTGCACGCCTTTCACACCAGAGCGGGTTTTAGCTCTTTTAAATGTGAGTTTGCATTCAAGATTTTTTATATCATCACCTCTACTATCAAAACATACTACACTATTTGGTTCTCTATATATCTTTTGTCTCTTGCATATGAGCTGACCCATAAGGAAGAACATAACAAGGACAAATTGTTCTGGACTGAATACTGCCATTCAACACGACCTCGATAGACGTCTCTAGATAAGACTTTCTCGTTTCACCCACTTATTTTATCTGTACTAGTCACTTAGTTTTATAAGGCGCAGCCCTTACTTTTATTTGCTTTTTTCTTTGTTGTGTCTAAGGGTTCTTGAGGGATTCCCTTATAGGGTTGCTGCCGTACTGTGTTATCTAGCGCTTACTCGTTGTCTTGCTTTTACTCAGTAGTAGCAGACAGGTCAATACTGACATTTGGAACCCTTTGATTCCCAACTGCTCCAGTAGGGAATGTACCACCCCCCATATTGGACGTATCTTATCGCAGGACCACCATATATGAAGTAGAGTCCCTTGCTCTGTCATACACCTCCAGCATGTCGAGGGTGATGTTGGGTATATTTTACTCAATTTGTGGGGTGTCATATACCAACGATACAGAAGTTTTCTATGTGCTTCTATATAAGTGTAGCACCTAGTCCAGTTCGACAAGTGATTGAGAGCGCGGAGCCATTTATCGTCTGTCAATGTTATATCACAATCTTTTTCCCAATGGGACTGTAACAAGAATATACCCCAACACGCAGGATTCAGCTAAACAGAAGACAACACAGAGGGGAGATACGTCTACCGGACCTTAGAGTGGCCGGACTCGACGTATATAGGAGAAGTACAGAGTCAGGAACGATCTGAGGTCAAGGGCACAAAGAGACAGCGTAAACTAGGACTAGCCGGGGTCTGGTACACAGTAAACAGCAAGACAGCAAACAGAACAGATAAGGATAACAAGATAATGTAGTCAGAAAACAAAGCCAAGGTCAAGTACGAAGGAAAACAACTGAATACAACAAGCGCTAAAGGGAACTGAAACAGAAACCATGATAGGTCAAGGAACTAAGGGAAAAAGGTGAGTATAAATAACTAAACATCTATTTTGATTGGTCCCTGTCATATCCACGCCCCCAAAAGGTAAGTGTATGAGGAGTGTTGCATGACAGTTTAAGCTCCCACTGTCCCTTTAAGAGCGCGCCCGAGACCCGTGGCGTGCTCTTAGAGTCAGGCGGGACACGTGACTGCTTCTCGCTGTCACTGCCCGCCTTCCTGTTCCTGCCGTCGGATGAGCCCCGCGCGGCTCCTGCAGCAGCAGGACCGCACGCGGCTCGAACAGAGGACCCCGGCCGGCCCCTGGAAAGGGTAAGTACCGCTACAGGGATCTACAAGTATCTGGTTTCTTGGGCTGGAATTCTAGTCCTGCTTTATAACAGAGAGATAATGCTTTTGGTTTGGTAGGAGTATTTACACATCTCTGTAACACCAACTGTGGGTTCAGGGGTGGGGGGGCGGTTGTTCGGGTGGCAATGGAGTGGGTATGTGCGAGTAAAAGGCTTCGTACCTGTAAATAGCGAAAGGTGTCTTGTGTAGTGAGACTCCAGGCCTGCTGGAGGTCTTGGAAGATCTTTACCTCTCGTCCTTCTAACATATGGCCTACTTGTGTGATACCCAACATCCTCCATCTTGCCAGCGAGCCAATTGGGGATATGCGTTCAAGCACCAACAGTGGCACTTTGAGATTAATCTTTTTTCCATAGCCAAGTTTGTGCATGAACTCGTCCCATACATGTAGTGTAAGTTGTGTAGTAGGGAGCATGTCCTTTTCTGGGGGTTGCAGGTGTTTGGGCGTCCAGATATTTTCGGTTATGGATTGATTCTTAAAATGTTTCCCTTCTAGGTCTACCCATTATAGCTGCCCTTCCTGTGTGTGTAGAGTAATACCCGTAGTTAATATTGAAGCTTGGAGGTATAGTCGGATGTTTGGTAGACCTACTCCTCCCAGAGCTGGAGGATTTGTAATAGGGTGAGTGGGAGTCTCGGTCTCTTGCCGCCCCATATGAAGGAGTGACAGACTGCTTGTAAGGTTTTACACCATGAGAGTGGTATCGCAACTTGTAACATTCGAAATATGTATAACAGGCGAGGGAGAGTCATCATCTTGAAAGCGTTACTTTTACCTAACCATGAAAGGTTTGCTGCTTTCCATTTTTGAGCGTAATTTTTGCACATCTGGATCAGGGGGGTGTAATTGTGTTGAGTTATGCCTGTCAGGGAGGGGTTGATTTTGGTTCCCAGGTATGTAAGGGCGGAAGTCCTCCAGTCAAAGGAGTAAGATTCACGTAATTGGTTCACTATTTTGTTGTGGGAGTTTAACAGGTAAGGCTTGCGTTTTATCCTGATTTAGTTTGTAGTGTGAAATCTTTCCATATTCCTGCAGTAATGACAATAAGTGGGGTATGGCCGTCTTAGAATCTGATAATGCTATAAAGATATCGTCCGCAAATAGGGCGAGTCGATAGTCTCGTTCTTGGGCTTGTATTCCCTGGATATGTTTGTGTTTTCTTATTTTATGGGCTAGGGGTTCGAGTGATAGGATGTACAATAAGGGGAAAAGGGGGCATCCCTGTCGGGTCCCATTAGTGATCATGAATGGGTTGGATAGAAAGCCGCTACAGGAGACTTTTACGGCTGGGGCAGTGTACAGGGCCATAATTTGAGTGATAAATTGCTTGGGAATTTTAAACTTGACTAGAACTGCCTGCATATATTGCCAATTTAGCCTATCGAAGGCCTTTTCCGCATCTGATGCTAAGAACAGGCCTCCTGTATTTTCCCTCTCCATTACTGCCAGAATGTCTAAGACTTTTCTAGTGTTGTCTGAACCTTTTCTGCCTTTCACAAAACCTGTTTGGTCGTTGTGTATGAGTTTCAGTAGCAGTGGGGCCAATCTATTGCTGAGGAGTTTTGCATAAATCTTCGTATCGCAGTTTAATAAGGAGATTGGCCTGAAATTCTTGCAACTGGTTGCGGCTTTCTCCGGTTTAGGTAATGTCGAGATGTGGGCAAGCAGTAGTTCTTTGGGTAGAGAACCCTGTTGGGCACTGTGTCGAAAAAGGGCTAGCAGGTGTGGAGAGAGTATATGGGAGAATGTGCGGTAGTACTCGTTAGATAGACCATCTGGGCCTGGTGATTTATGAGGTGGCAGTAAAGATATAGTCTTTGAAATGTCTTCTATAGTAAAGGGTGCAGTAAGGTATGCTATAGCTTCAGGGGGTTGGGTAGGCAGGCGAAGGTCAGATAAGAAGGACTCTATGCGTCGGCTGTAGGTACGTCAGTGGATAAGTCATCTTTTAGGTTATATAAAGATTTGTAATAGGTAGCAAACTCATTAGCTATGCCATCTGCGTCTAATGTGTGGACTCCTTGTGAGTCTTCTAAGTATGCTATTTTGGAGGTGGGTAGCCTTTTTTTTAGTTGTGAGGCTAATTTGGCTTCCGCTCTATTGCCAGAGGTAAAGAATTTGTGTTTTAATTTTCTCAGGATAAAGGTAGTTTTTGAGAATTCTAGATCTCTGAGTTGTTGTTGTAGCTGTAGCGTTTTAGAATGACTAGATTGAGTTGGGTCGTGTTTATTTATGTGCATTATGGCTGTTAGTTCAGTGAGTAAGTCAGTGTATGTTTTTAGACGTTGTTTTTTCGCGTAGCTGGCATGTTTAATAAAGCAGCCTCTGATAACCGCTTTATGTGCTAGTCACGTAGTATCTGCTGAGGATTCAGAGGTATCATTTTCTAGGAAGTAATCTTTTAAGTCTTGTTCTATTTGTGTCACGATAGTCGGGTCTGTGAGAAGCGCTTGTTTAGTCGCCAGCTGCCTCAACCTTTGGTGTTGAATTGTTCTCTTAGTTGCATGGTAATTGGGGCATGGTCTGACCATTTAATTAAGCCAATTTGTGTGTCTTGTACTTGGGGAAAAGAAGCGGAGGGGATTAGGAATCTGTCAATCCGAGAATAGCATCTGTGTGCTGCTGTGTAACAGGAGTAATCTCTTTCTAGTGGGTGAGATAATCTTCATGGGTCAATACAGTTATGGGTCATCAAGGATTGGCGGATATGGGAGGCCTGAGCTTCTCTGTGCTTTCGCGTGTGGGCTAGTATCTCTCTATATTGTGAAGAGTCCAATTCGGCATCTAGCAGAAAATTGGTATCACCTCCCAGAATCACTTCACCAAAGGTGTGTGCACTAGCCAGTAGTAGGATAGTGTCTAGGCACGTCAGTTGGTTATCGTTAAGGCTATACATGTTGATAAAAGTAAATGGGTTATTGTTGACATAGCATTGTAAGATTAAATATCTCCCTTTTTTGTCACAAATTTTCCTGACCAAAGAGAATATGACATCTTTGCTGATTAAAATTGATACACCCCTTTTCTTTGTGGTATAGCATGAATGGAAATTTACCGGGAATTGTTTAGAAGTAAAGGTGGGTCTGTGACCCCATTTGAAGTGTGTCTCCTGGTAGAAGGCTATGTGTGCATCGTGGGATTTGGCCTCTTCTAACGCTAGTCGCCTTTTATTGGGCGAGTTGAGTCCCTTTGCATTTAGGGAGAAGATATTTAATACCATGAGGTCTTAGAATGGTGGCTGCGAAAGGGTGACTGTTGTGTGGTTGTAAAATGGTCTTGTGTCTCGAGGGGCCCCGTCAAGTACATATACCACAAATAGGAACCATTTGTTACATGTGTTGACCAGAAACAGAAAAAAGAATACAACATATCGATAAAATAACTATATCCAGAAGACCGTTCGTCGACTAGTGTCAGCATGAGATATAACGGTGTAAATATGTGTGGCTTATTCCCAAAGCCACCCCGGGGGTGTGTGGCCTAGAAAGTATTCAGGCCTGTGATATTTTACGGTATCTGGGCTAAAAGGGACAGTAGTCCTCGACCGAGGTGTCAGTTAGATATTTTATAAACAACCCCTTTGTGGATTGGTATCTATTCCTTGTATAGCCGTTTGGCTCTGTTCCCTTTTCAATTCACAATCAATGTAAATGGCAATAAAAGAGCATTGTATCTGTGAATGTACCTAGTTGAAGTAGATCACAATCAAAAGAAAAGCATTATACCAATGAGTGTAGGTTTGAGAGGCGAAAAAAGGAAAGAATTAAAAAAAGAGAAAAATGATATTACTGTGAAGCCGTTGGCGGCAAAAAGAGGCAGCTATCCATTTTTCAGCATTCAGGTTGTTTCATAGCGTCCGATGTGGGTAATTTTGGACAAGTTTTTATTGAGTTTGATCGGAGAGTGTCCAGTAGATGGAGGTTTTTCTGGGGTTGGAAGCGGGATATTCCATTCTAGTAGCATCTTTTTGCCATCGTCCGGGGAAAGAAGGGTCCTGTCTGTGCCGTTTCTCTTTTCTAATAGTTTAGTTGGGAAGCCCCACTTGTAAGGTATGTTTGCCAGTCTCAATGCTGCTGTGATGGGGCAAAGGTTTTTCAGGTCCGGTTTTCTGCGTTTGTGTTAGGTGCATTTGTATCGAGCGCTGCCTCATTTTTTTGCTTGATTTTGCTGCCATAGGTGTGCAGGGTTGATACCTGCTTGTTGTGTTATTTTGATTTTGCCTGGGTTGAATGCTGTAAAACACGCTGTAAACACCAACGGTCTGAGGAGCTCAGGAGTTACACGTCCGTGCTCGTTCTCCGCTAGGCCACGCCCCCCCATTTTGACTTGTTTTAAGGACGGTAGTGTGTTTTTCCACTTTAATTTTGAGTGTGACTCCAAATCCAGATCTCCATGGGTTGAAAAAATTGATTTCCGTTTTATAATTTTTGTGTAATTTTGTTGTCAGCACACTCAACTATGTAAAGAACAAAGTATTTCAGAAGAATATTTAATTCATTCAGATCTAGGATGTGTTGTTTTTGTGTTCCCTTTATTTTTTGAGAAGTGTATTTCATTTCTATATGATGTTTTTGATATTTTAAAATATTGAAAAAATATATAATTTAAAAGTTTATCCTAAAATATTTAATCATTTCAAAAGCAAAAATATTTAATCTAGATCTTTATGTCACGATATGTTCAAGGGAACCAAAACACACAGAACCTAAAATACAACAAAGGTATATATGCCATATTACCAGGCCCTAGATTATGGACTTAACATATATACAAACAAAATTTGGAAACTCGAAGAGTAGAATAAACTAATAATAAGCCAAGGTCCGTAACAAGATAACTCAGAAATACATTTGTACTATTGGGCTTAACAAGAACCACCATTGGGCGATTTGCACTAGAAAGACTGGGAAATATATAGTCCATGCCTAACACTAATTGGTTGGCACAATTTTAGAGCACCGAAATGTTCTGTTCGGTTTGGCCAAATGGCTGCTAGGTGTTGCACCATTCCAACATTGGCACGAACGAACATAAAGAGGCGAAAGAGCAGCGTGCAGAATCTCTCTCCCTGTCAGAGCGGAAAACAGGGGCCTCATAGCACAAATGTATTACACTTTATTATCATTAATGCTGATATCTACAAGAAATCCAAGTATTGCATCTTATCATTCCCGTCGCTATAATCTGAAGTCTGAAGCTGATTACACGCCTATTGATTGTTATTAAACACTATCTAGGACATCACGGTGGTTTCTTAAGAAAATAATTTTTAATATCATGGTATTGAAGGGTGACACAGTATTGTTCATGTATTCCTTAAATTTTTCAGTAAATTAGAGCAAAGCAGTGAAACTTATCTGAGAATGTTTTGGGGACATTTTTCACAGATTATAATGTGCTTGTATAAAAAGTGCCTCTAACATTCAGAAATCTTTCTTAGTGCTGTCCTAATGTCTTGGTTTCTTAGACTGTATACTAATGGGTTAAATAAGGGGGTAAATGCTGTATGCAGCAATGATATAATTTTATTCATAAGCAATGAATGTCCTACGGATGGTATCATGTACTTGGTTATTAATGTCCCAAAAAATGCACCAACCACGAGAAGGTGGGAACTGCAGGTTGAAAAGGTTTTCTGCCTTCCAGTTGTAGAAGGGATCCTAAGTATCATAAGGAAGATATGAACATAAGTCAGTGTGATAAAACCACAAGGACAAATAAATAAAGGAGCAGAAATGACAAAGGCAACAAATTCCACCACAGACGTGTCTGAACATGAAAGTTTTTGGAGAGGGGACATGTCACAATATATATGGTCAATTATGTTTTCATCACAGAACTGAAAGGTAGATATAGGTATGATACCTGAGAGATTCAGGGTAAATCCTAACATCCAGGGTAAGACAGACAGACAGGTACGCAATGTAAAGTCCATGATTGAGGTGTAACGTAATGGAACACATATAGCCAGGTATCGATCATAGGACATCACTGTGAGCAGGAAGCATTCTGCAGCAATCACACCACTAAAAAAGTAGCATTGAGTTATACAGCCAAAAATTGTCATTACTTTCCCACCATGTAAGATTGCTCCCATTAGGTTGGGAAGAATATTCGCTGTCTGCACAATATCAGACAATGATAAATGACAAAGAAATAAATACATGGGAGAATGAAGGTGATGACTATTTAAAACTAGCACAATGATCAAAAGATTTCCAATTACTGTGATTAAGAAAATGTTAAGGAATAAGATGAAAATTAAAATGTTGAAGCCATAAAGATTTCCAAAGCCTAGAAGTATGAGTTCTGTGACCCTCGATTCATTATTTCCAGGCATAGTCGATCAAGGTTCCTCAACACATGCAGTTGTGACACCTTTCAGCCTATAAAATTATAACAACATATTTATATTATGTTAATGTAAAGAATGGTAACTAAAGTAATATGTTAACAGTCTCTACTAATTAATTTTCACATATTTTTTTTAGTTTTTGCCATGGTGGACCTCCAGCTTCTTCTTCTCAGTCTCCATAACCTTGGCCTGGTGGTACTGGTCTTTAAAGGTTTTTATTTTTCCTTTTCACTCTCAGTATCTCTTTTTTCTGTTACCTTCCCCCCCACTTCTAGTGGAATTAAAGCTGTACATAACCCAAGTACATTTCTTTCCTGGACTACAGATGATAAGACTATTGGACAGCATAGTGGTTTAGCAGCACATTGTTGATTAATATATATTCATTGCATAAAACATGATCTATTATCCAGGATTTCTGAAGACACTTGCCAGTGGACGCTTAGTGATTGATTACATCTTGGTGCTGTGAGGAGTCCCCCTGGAACTACTTCTTAAATGTATCTAATATATAATCACAATTATCATTATAGAGATAATGTGTTTTAATTCTTAGACACCATGACTGAAAATTAAAAAAAAAGTGTGTATCAGATAATTATTTGCAACATGCAATATGTTAAAAATCTTAACAGATAGGGAATTCTAACATCTAAAATGTGTAAAAAAAATAACGACACAAATACAAGATTAGAATTTCTCATTATTAGTCTCATTTTCTGTCATATTTTTCTGAAACATTGGTTCTATCCATAAAGAATGTTATCCATTTCTGAATTTAGCTATAATGTCATTAGAAAACAGATGGTTTGTGCTGATTTGAAAGCAAATACATTTACATCTGTTTCATACAGGCAAAATCTATAACATTACAAGACATTACACATTTAATTCTGCGTTGTTCGTTTATGTAATAAAACACGCGTGTAGTAAAGTATACTTTATGGAGATCATTGAAAAAGTAACAAACTGAGCAATCTTGTAGATATATATCACACATTATTGCATATTACCACCGTGGAAACATATTGTGCAGTGAGCTGGGTAAATAAATAAACACACATTTTATAAAATCACTAAAAATAAAAATGGAGACCTTTTTAGTAAATAAATAGTAAATAAAGTAATCTAGATTCTCTAAGAGGGTTGTAGATTTTATAACAGCAATGAAAGTCCGGACTCCTACTACCGGGGAGATTGCTACAGGTCATGTCAACGCTACATGGATCCCAACTCTCAACAGTACACTACAGATGCCAATTCCCAATACGAAGTTCTACCCATAGGCAGACATTCGTGGCCTCCACATAACACGCAGTATGGCAGCAGGGCCGGTGCAAGGATTTTTGGGTACATAGGCGAAGATGCATTTTTCCGCCCCCCCCTCTCTAAAATTAACATCTTCACCTATGTGCCTCCTAACCAGCCCCTCCCTCTTCCCCGTCCCTTAGTGTTTCTCTCCCCTCCCCCCTCCTTTCCCTGTCCCTTGGTTTTTCTCTCCCCTCCCCTCTCTGTCCCTTGGTGCACCCCCCACCCTCTTAGCGGTCACACTCCCCTTCCTGGTATGCCTCCTACCTGTCTTGTAGCGTTGCGGAGCAGACCCTCTACAGGAGCTTCAGTTTTCTGTAGCTGGCTGGACTGACAGGAAGTGCTCTCTCAGTGACCAGGTACAGGAAACAGAAGCTCCTGTACTGCGCTCCGCCACGCTACACTCACTAACAGCCACACACACTCAATGACAAACACACATACGTCACTGACAGACACAGACTCACTGATCTGACACACACTCATTCATTGACAGACACACACTCAATCACAAACATAATCTCACTGATTTGACAGACACTCACAAACACACACTCATACACTGACAGACACACACATTCATACAATCATTCACAGACACAGACAGACACACACATTCATACAATCATTCACAGACACAGACAGACACACAAATTCATACAATCATTCACAGACACAGACAGACACATACACACATACACAGACACACACACTCACAGACAAACACACACTCACAGACAAACACACACAGAAACACTCACAAACACACAGACACACACTCACAGACAAACACATACACACAGACACATACACACACTCACACATACACAGACACACACACTCACAGACAAACACATACAGACACACATATACAGACAAACACATACAGACACACATATACAGACACACACTCACAGACAAACACATACACACACACACTCACAGACACATACACACACACTCACAGACACATACACACACACACACTCACAGACACACACTCACAGACACACACTCACAGACGAACACATACACAGACACACACATACACAGACACACACACTCACAGACACACACACTCACAGACAAACACACACTCACACATACACTTTCAGACACACACTCACAGACACATACACACACACTCACAGACACATAAACACACACTCACAGACAAACACATACACAGCCACACACACACACACACTCACACATACACTTTCAGACACACACTCACAGACACACACACACACACAACACATACACAGACACACACACTCACAGACAAACGCACACTCACACATATACTTTCAGACACACACTCACAGACACATACACACACACTCACAGACACATACACACACACTCACAGACACATACACACACACTCATAATGGCAGACAGAATGGGAGCAGAGATGGGGGCTAGACTGGATGCAGGATATTCATGTAAACACAGTGATAACTAATTAATTATTGGCATATCATGTAAATAAAAATCAGCAATTTCTGGCTGCATTTTGTAAATCAGATTTCAGAATTCAGATACAATTCAGTGTTTAATGAATAAACACTGAGAGACACCAATTACAATAATAAAATACTCAGATACATTATAACAGATTTATAGAAAGGCAGCGAGAGATGGCAAGGTTTGTAATAAAACAATCTCACAGCTTAATGGAAAATGTGTCAACACTCCCAAACACAAGGAATATACGTCAGGTCATTACCCTCTACCTTAAGCAGGATAATGTATTAAACTTGACATTTTATTAAAGGAAATTCCCTTGCCATTCTTAAAAAAAAAAGAGAGAAATAACTAAAATTACTTACCAAAAGATAGCTTTCAAATATGGTTAAAGTACATGGAAAAATTAGCCAAATATCCTTTGATTAATTTTTAGAACTCTAAATAATCAGAAATAAGATCATGTTTAACGCTGGAACGCCATCAAAGTCACATATCTGACAATAATGTTACAGACGCCTGTGATTATATTTTATGCTTTTTATACCAGGGGAGTTTAGTGCAAGCTCTCTATAGAGCTGGAGTTTTGTGCAAACTTATTTCATCATACAGAGAAAGAAAAGTTCTTACAATCTTAAATGTTAAAGTTACACTCCGGGCTCAAGTCATTTATTCGTGCAAACATGTCAAATTGGGTCTAAATAATTAGCTGCATTTTTTGCATGTAGCATTGAGCATCTTCATCCTCTGTACTCCCTTGACATGCGCACAGTCGATTATTCGGCAGGTGCGCTGTTTACCCCAACCCCCCAATAACTTACAGACACCGTATTTCTGTTGGAATATAAAAGTCCACAGCTTTATTTATTATTATAAACAAGGTAACAAATTGGGGTCATTGCCACAAAAGTAAATATACCTCCACCCCCCACCGTACATAAATTACCCCCGGCAATGACCCCGCCCAATAACAATAAATAACATTATAAATAACAAATAACACATAACACATGGCCTACCAAAGAGGCCCCATATCCATAACTTTTTTAACTGTAGGGGTGTACCGAGACCCCCCTACACCACCTGGTTCGGAGCCACCGATGAGCTCGAACCCACAAACCATTTCACACTCCAGTCTAATCCAGCCTAACCAATTTATACTCCTCCTACCTTCCAATTACCCAAGCCCTATCCCGCCGCTGTGACCAAACGGGAACTCCAAAACAACAGGGAGGGTGGGAGGGACAATTACCAGGTAAGTGTCAGTTTAGTTAAAATGTCCCTTAGTCATAAAATGGCCGCTTAATATACTCCTATTGTCCAACCCCCATTTACCAATAACCACGCCCCTTTAACTGGTTACTCCCCTGCCTACTCCTGGCTCTGTCAAGGCCCACTCCCCTGACTGCGCTGTTCCATGGGCTACATGACATGCGCACAGTCGATTATTCGGCAGGAGCGCTGTTTACCCCAACCCCCCAATAACTTACAGACACCGTATTTCTGTTGGAATATAAAAGTCCACAGCTTTATTTATTATTATAAACAAGGTAACAAATTGGGGTCATTGCCACAAAAGTAAATATACCTCC
Source organism: Pelobates fuscus (assembly GCF_036172605.1). NCBI lineage: Eukaryota > Metazoa > Chordata > Amphibia > Anura > Pelobatidae > Pelobates > Pelobates fuscus. Next base: position 375,643,092 of record NC_086321.1, read on the forward strand.
ACCCCCCACCGTACATAAATTACCCCCGGCAATGACCCCGCCCAATAACAATAAATAACATTATAAATAACAAATACCACATAACACATGGCCTACCAAAGAGGCCCCATATCCATAACTTTTTTAACTGTAGGGGTGTACCGAGACCCCCCTACACCACCTGGTTCGGAGCCACCGATGAGCTCGAACCCACAAACCATTTCACACTCCAGTCTAATCCAGCCTAACCAATTTATACTCCTCCTACCTTCCAATTACCCAAGCCCTATCCCGCCATAGCAAGAGACTTGAACCCTTAATGTCTCGAGCGACCCCCACCACACATAAATAGGGCTTTGGAAATACCTTCCTGGAAACCTAAATTTAATAGATCGCACCCCACCTCAGACAGGTGCACACCATCCCGCCTAAAATAACCGGGCAACCCGCCCTCCAATTCAAAGTGCCTCACTGGGACCCCCCCTATCCTCCTAATAAAGACAGACATGGCCTTGTTTACTTTACCTCGGCAATGTGCCACAGCCGCCGGGTCCCTGGCATGCCTCCAGTTCAACCGCGGCACCATTTCAGACCACACTATTGTAACTCCAGGGACCAGTGCCCTCACCCTATCCAGGTCCCTCTTCATTCTCCTGACCAACACCTTCTGGGGGACCAAACCTAAGTCATTGCCCCCACCGTGAATCAAAAGTATATCTGGGGCAAACCCCCTTGACAACATCCCAAAAATTTCACCACTTATACTCTGCCAGCTGAAACCCCGAAAACCAAACCACCGAAGGTCCACTGTGTCCAGAAGAAAACCCAGTTGTGTGCCTTGTCTCCGAACTGCGGCCCTCTTCTCCGCCCAGTAGACAAACGAGTGACCCACCAGCCAAGCGACCAAGCCTGAAAGGAAACAAATTCAGTTAACCGGCAGAGCACCCTTTACCCACATCCACAACATTCCATTCACACCAACCTTTCCGGCCTTACATATGCACGGAACCTGATGGATTCCCATCTCCCAATCTGCTTTATCCGCTCCTCCCCTAGCCCGAGACGCGCCGCCTCAGTCGCAGCCCCGATACGGAAGGAGTGCGTACCAAATTGTCCGGGCTGCAAGCCCAATCTCGTCAACCCCATGCGGAAGACTCGCAAGAACTGAAAGCGCGACAGCGCCTTCCCATCCTCGTGAATCAGGAAGCAACCACCAACCTTCGGGCGAACCCGTAAAAACACGTCCCCACACACTACCGGGCACACCGGGGACCCTGGTAGCGAGGACAGGACAACTTTCTTACCCTTTCCGAAAACGTCCGTCTTCGAGCGCCGGAGCCAAATCACGACCTTGTCCTGTTCGATAACCACATCCTCATACCGGAGGCCCGATGCCCCCGACCTATTGGCGCTCACCAATTCGCCAATATGAAAAGCCCCAAAGAAAGCCCATACGAAAGCCACAGAGAACAAAGTTACCTCAAATGCCGAACTACACACTTCGTTCAATAACCCCACCAACCCTTGAAGGGTGGCAAAGGACACCGGCCTCCTCGTATCCACGGACCTCCTGCCCTTCTTGAAACCCTTCAAAGTTTGCTTCACCAAGAAATGTTTCGTCAAGTCTTCCCACCCGTTAAACTTGAACAGGAAAGCTAACGCAGACATGTAGCGCTCCACCCTAGAAGGGGACGACCCACCTGCCACCAACCTGCAAAGAAGCCACAACAGCGTATCCAACCTACCGGCTGCAGAATCGCCTGCTCCCGCCTGGGACAACATTTCCTCCCATTCACTCCAAACCTTTGTATAAGCGGTCCAAGTCCCCGGCGCCAGCGAGCTCCTTATGTATCGCCCAAGCACAACGTCCCGAGCCGCCACATCTCCTCCGGGCACGCCTGCCCCGTCGCTTGCGCGTCCGGTGCTGCTTCCCGGAACCGCACCCACTGTGAACGAGACAGAGCGTCAGCGACCACATTCAGCAGACCCGGCACGTGCCGTGCCCGGAAGACAATGTTCCAAGACATACACAAGAGCACTAGCTGCCGCAACAACCTAACCACTGGCAGGGACGAAGCCGATAGACTGTAATTACCTGTACCACTGCCATATTATCAGAGTGGAAGATAACTTTCTTGTCCCTGAGCTCCTCGCCCCATAGTGATACCGCTACCACAACTGGAAAAAGCTCCAAAAAGGCGAGGTTCCGAATCAAGGGGCTCTCGGACCAAGCCGCAGGCCAAACCTCGGCACACCACTTGCCCCCAAGGTAAGCCCCAAAGCCAACGCTCCCCGAGGCGTCCGTAAACAGCCCGGCGTCGCCAGATGCCTTCATCGCATCCCTGAAAAACACCCGTCCATTAAACTTAGTGAGGAAGCGGTCCCATATGTCCAAGTCCTCTCTCATGCCTACCGACACCCTGATGTAATGACTCGGCAGACGAACACCACAGGTAGCCCTAGCCAGCAATCTACAAAAAACTCTACCCATAGGGATCACCTTACAAGCGAAATTAAGGCTGCCGAGCAAGGACTGCAGTCCCCGAAGCGTAACTTTCCTAGCGCCCTTTATCGCGTTCACCTGCTGGCGGAGCACCCTCAACTTCTCCTCCGGCAGCCTACATTCCCCCACGACCGAGTCGATTTCCAGCCCTAAAAAACTCAGGCACTCGGTCGGGCCCACTGTCTTGTCCTCAGCCAGAGGAATCCCAAACTGTTGAGCTATCCTCTGAAACACCCGCAGTATTTGGGCACATCTGTCGGACCCAGCCGGGCCCACACACAGAAAGTCGTCCAGGTAATGGACCACCGTACCCCCGCCCGTTTCCCTGCGCACTACCCACTCCAAGAACGTGCTAAACTTTTCGAAATACGCACATGAAATGGAGCAACCCATGGGTAGGCACAGGTCCACGAAAAACTTACCCTCAAAAAGGCACCCTAACAAATGGTGACAGTCTGGGTGGATAGGAAGGAGCCGGAATGCTGCCTCCACATCCACCTTCGCCATCAAGGCCCCTCGCCCTGCTCTCCGAACCAACTCGACAGCATGGTCGAATGATGCATACGATACGGAGCACAGGGCCTCATCGATGTCATCATTTACTGACGCCCCTTTCGGGAATGATAAATGATGAATCAACCTAAACTTACCCGCCTCCTTCTTGGGGACTACCCCTAGCGGGGATACCCTCAAGTCAGGCAACGGCGGAGCCTCGAACGGCCCAGCCATCCTACCCAGTTGCACCTCCTTCAGCAACTTATCCCGCACAACTCCCGGGTGTTCCCCCACCGACTTGAGGTTACTGCATAACCTCCCCACATCCCTACTCTGAAACGGTATTGAAAAACCCTCCGTAAAGCCTTGCCATAAGAATTCGGCGTCCTGACGGTTACCGTACTGTTTTAGCCACGGCAGCATCTCGCCTACTTTCACCGGGGTTGCCCCCCGCGGCAGCGGAGGGGGCCGACGCTCCATTGGCTCCCACTCCTGGCGCAGACTTACCTCGCTTAAAACACCGACTGGCTCCATGTGCACCCCCACAACCGGAGCACTCGTGCTTAAACCGGCACGACGTACCCCACTTGCATTGGCCCTCGTTAAAGAGCCAACAGAAGCCTTTCTTTTGCCCGGCCGATGCAGGTCCCCCATTAAGCTTTGGCCCATTCTCAGAATTCTCATAATTCTCATTATAGGTGTATTTAAATATATATTTCAAATTCACTTATATTGAAATCATATAAATGCATTACATATGTATAATATATTATAACGTGCTTTAATTATTTTACAATATATTGTACATATATAGGAAATAAAAGTTTGTGTATATATATACATATATATAAATGTAAAACAATATAAATACATATAAATTTAACTATTAATTTGACATATTTATTTAATTTTATTAATTATAATTCAAGGGACCTGCCTGACAGCCCAGGCAGACGGTCCAGAGAATTTAATTGGCAAGCCCTATATTTAACTATATTTTAAAAATAGATCTGGCAAAGAGCAATTAGAAAAAACTGAAATTGGCATATCTTCTATAACTTTCCAAAACACCATAAAACCTGTACATGAGGGGTACTGTTGTACTCGTGAGACATTACCCTACACAAGGGGTAGTCAACCTTTTTCTACCTACCGCCCACTAATGCATCTTTCTTGATGGAAAATTTTCCTTACCGCTCACCAGTTTTCGCGCAAGTGCAGAATATTTTTTAGAAAGGAGGGTGTTTTAAAAAATAAATAAATGTATGTACATTGATCTTTTTATTTCTACTTTATGCAGGTTTATAATATTTTTTTACTTTATAAAGTTTAATGAGAAAATAAAGTAAATTGAAATTACCTTTACTAGTGATTAATGAGATCCTTGAGGTTGATGCTGTGAGACTAAATATTTGACATCTGGTTCGATTTTCGTAAGGAACAAACGAAGGTCTCCTCTTTCAGTGATATTCAGACAATTTCTCTGTTTGCTCATAATATGATTCCTCATCTGTGCATCATCTCCCCTCCTCTCCCTTCTCAATTCCCCTCCCTACCTTTTTTCCCCTTTTTCCTATTTTTTAACCTTTGTTATAGCAATGCCCAGCAGGAAGACTGAGCTAGGTAGCCCACTTATTATTATTATTAGCCAACAACAATTTTCTCATTTTTCTTTTTCTTTTGCTTCTTTCTCCTTTTTTACAAGTACTCTGCTCCTTCTTTCTCCAATGCTACAATTACTCTGCTCCTTCTTTCTCCAATGCTACAAGTACTCTGCTCCTTCGTACTCCTTTTTTACAAGTACTCTCCTCCTTTATTTTATCCCCTTTTTACTATTTTTCTTCCCTTTTTTATTTTTTTGATCTTTTCCTTTTTATCTCCTATTTTATGCTTTTCTTTTACCTTCCTAAGGGTACTGTACAAAAGTAAGGCTGATATAAGGGCTGTATAGTGGGTAGGGGGGCTGTATAGTGGGTAGGGGGGCAGTGAGGTGGGTAGGGGGGCTGTATAGTGGGTAGATGGGGTGTGAGGTGGCTAGGGGGGCTATGAGGTGGGTAGGGGGTTGTATAGCGGGTAGGGGGCAGTGAGGTGGGTAGGGGGGCTGTATAGTGGGTAGGGGGGGTGAGGTGGCTAGGGGGGCTATGAGGTGGGTAGGGGCTGTATAGTGGGTAGGGGGCAGTATAGTGGGTAGGGGGTTCTATAGTGGGTAGGGGGCAGTGAGGTGGGTAGGGGGGCTCTATAGTGGTAGGGGGCTGTATAGTGGGAACGGGGGCTGTGAGGTGGGTAGGGGGCAGTGAGGTGGGTAGGGGGCTCTATAGTGGGTGGGGGGCAGTGAGGTGGGTAGAGAGCTCTATAGTGCGTAGATGTGCTGTGAGGTGTGTGTGGGGGGGCAGTATATGGGTAGGGGGCAGTATAGTGTGTAGAGGGGCTGTGAGGTGGGTAAGGGGCCTGTGAGGTGGGTAGGGGGCCTGTGAGGTGGCTAGGGGGGCTGTATAGTGGGTAGGGGGGCTGTGAGGTGGGTAGAGGGGCAGTATAGTGGGTAGGGTGCTCTATAGAGGGTAGGGGGCAGTGAGGTGGGTAGGGGGCTCTATAGTGGTAGGGGGCTGTATAGTGGGTACAAGGGCTGTATAGTGGGTAGGGGGCAGTGAGGTGGGTAGGGGGGCTCTATAGTGGATAGGGGGCTGTATAGTGGGTAGGAGGGCTGTGAGGTGGGTAGGGGGCTCTAAAGTGGGTAGGGGGCAGTGAGGTGGGTAGGGGGCTCTATAGTGGTAGGGGGCTGTATAGTGGGAACAAGGGCTGTATAGTGGGTAGGGGGCAGTGAGGTGGGTAGGGGGGCTCTTTAGTGGGTAGGGGGCTGTATAGTGGGTAGGAGGGCTGTGAGGTGGGTAGGGGGCTCTAAAGTGGGTAGGGGGCAGTGAGGTGGGTAGGGGGCTCTATAGTGGTAGGGGGCTGTATAGTGGGTACGGGGGCTGTATAGTGGGTAGGGGAAGTGAGGTGGGTAGGGGGCTCTATAGTGGGTAGGGGGCTGTATAGTGGGTAGGGGGCAGTATAGTGGGTAGGGGGCTGTGAGGTGGGTAGGGGGGCAGTATAGTGGGTAGGGGGGCTCTATAGTGGGTAGGGGCAGTGAGGTGGGTAGGGGGCTCTATAGTGGGTAGATGTGCTGTGAGGTGGGTGGGGGGCAGTATAGTGGGTAGGGGGGCAGTATAGTGGGTAGAGGGACTGTGAGGTGGGTAAGGGGCCTGTGAGGTGGGTAGGGGGCCTGTGAGGTGGGTAGGGGGGCTGTGATGTGGGTAGGAGGCAGTATATTGGGTAGGGGGGCCAGGGCCGGACTTGGGATACGAAGCAGCCCTGGAAAAAAATCTATGCCAGCCCCATAAGTCATTGTACTATGTAGGGTGTATATATATCAAGCGATAAAGTGGAGCACTCAAAAAGGACTTGTTTTTAAATGTAAATCATGAGATGTATGTTATTTTATGCATTCACTTGGTTAGTTGGTATTTTTCACCACACGTTTTACGGTGTTATTTGACACATACAGCACTTGTTGCACCCATACCCATTCGGGTCTTATGTCTCATAATGATTCATTCACTTTATTAACCCTGAGGTTTCCCCTTCTGGCATACTTTTGTGCACCTCTATATCTTGGTACATATTTCAGCACTACATCACTATGTAGATCTCCTTCCCAGGGACCACATATCTCATACACGTTTCAGATTGATATTTTGAACTGTGTGGTCACAAAGGTCACATGATCGCATTGTGTATAGACCATCGCATAGCAACCACGCTGCACGCACTGACGCACGCTAGGGAAACCACGTGGGTCTCCGTGACACTTCCGGGTTTGAACGGGCGGCCGCACACACTAGAGATTGGTGAGTTAATTATCTTCACTTGTATATAAACTTTGTTCTTGTCACTTGTAAATTGTTCTTGATAAAGACCCTGAGGGGTCGAAACGTCGAAACAGATGATTTAATGTAAGCGTTTTCGTACTAATAAATTCACGATTGAAAAGTCCTTTTTGAGTGCTCCACTTTATCGCTTGATATATATCCGGACGCTGGATGCACCAAAGGCAAGATACACTGGATTAACTTGCAGGGGTGAGTGCCTAAATTATATTTTTATATATATATATATATATATATATATATATATATAGAGAGAGAGAGAGAGAGATATCAAAATAGGAAAAAGCACTCCAGGGACTTCTTTCAATGTGAAAAAAATAATAAACTTTACTTTATTCGGCAATTGCCATGAAGAGTCAACATTTCAGTCCTATATCAGGACTTTCGTCAGGATAAAGACCGCAAGACGGTCGATTTTCATGCTTTATATTTAATATAGAATTTATTTAAATAAAACACTGAGTGCTCTAAATTTTTTGGTTTATATATATATAAAGGGGAGCTGTGATGTGGGTAGGGGGCTGTGATGTGGGTAGGGGGGCAGTATAGTGGGTAGGGGGGCTGTCTGTGAGGTGGGGGGTCTGAATGGTGGCTAGGGGGCTGTAAAAAAGTAAATACCTTTCAGTGTCCTCTTGGTCCGGTGGGCAGCATCCCAGTAACGTGCGTGGGGTGGAGCTTGTGGACGGGAGGCGGAGCTTCCATTTGGGGGTGGGGCATGCGGCTGAAATGATTTGAGACTGTGCAGGGAGACTGACAGGTCTCCCTGCGGCCACTGGCAGCCACACCAGCCCCCAGCTCCTCCCTCCTCCCTCCCCTCAGACTAACAGGCTGGCACAGTCCGAGGGGAGGATTTATCAAAATGATCATTAGGGCTGTCAGCCCAGCCCCAGCTGGGCCAGTCCGGCCCTGCCACCCACTCTCTCAATCTGAGGATTTAGCCGCCGAATTCCCTACCGCCCACCCGGAATCCTGAAACGCCCACTAGTGGGCGGTAGGGACCAGGTTGACGACCCATGCCCTACACAAATATGAGTGTTTTAGAGCAGTTAAATTTATTATACGGATAATATTATCGGTTAAAGGACAGTTTATTTGTTAAAAATGCAAAAAAACTAATGTAAACGCTAATTTTGGCTACTAAAGAGGCCCCCCCACCCCCCAATACTCCAAAATGTAAAATAAAAACAACCGCAATTTTTTAAAAATGTTTTCTTTTTTTTATAATGTATTTCACAAATTTCAAAAAGTTGTAAAACCCCTGTCTCCTTCTGAACTCCCCTGAACTCCTTCTACAAAATCCCTTTCCTGGCCCGCCCCTCTTGCATAACCCCTGCACCCCCTTCCTCAAATCCCCTGCTCAGCCCCCCTTATACAAGACCCCTGCAAAATGACTGCACCCCCACATACAGTTACATGCAGACAGTCACACACACAGTTACAGGCATACAATCACACACATTTACAGGCAGACAGTCACACACACACACACACAGTCAGAGACAGACAGTCACACACACACAGTTACAGGCAGCATCACACAACCACAGGCAGACAGTCACACAAACATAGTCACATACATATAGTCACACATACAGTCACAGGCAGTCTCACACACACAGTTACAATCAGACAGTCACACGCAGACAGTTACAGACAGTCACACACAGTCGCAGCCAGAAAGTCATGCACACAGTTATAGGCAGATAGTCACATATACAGTCACACACAGTCACAGGCAGACTGTCACACACACACATAGTCACATACAGACAATCACATATACAATCACAGGCTATCAGAACAGGCTGTCTAGTGGGACAGGGTATCTTTTTATTTCCTCTCTTTCTCTTCTCTCCTTGTTCTTTCCATCCCCCTTCCAGGGTGTGTGCTATGCATATCAAAGATTCCTGAGATTAGAACACTTGTACTAGCTGGTCTGTACTCCCATATTATATAATATATATAATAATATGCTGACTGACTCTGACTGGAGTTTTTTTATGTAGCGGATGGCATGGGGCTGTGCTCAAAGTTTGCTTTAAAAATGTATTTCGTGTGATTATTCCCCTGTATAGATGTATTGTATGTAGCATTCGGCTGATTGTTCGGTAGTTTCAGTCCGTGTTCCATACGAATGAAAACTACCGAACCATCAGACCACCCCAGAGAGAAGTGTGCACCTCGTTAGGCTTTCACACTTCTGTAACCGCAAGCTAATTGACCATGCAATCGGTACTTTGAATACATATCTGTGTGGCCGCCGTTCAGCATACGAACCGCATGGTGGCGGCCATCTTACGCAAGAAAATCTCAGCTGTGTTTGGTCGTCGAGTGTCTGGAACTCAAATCGGACACTCAATCACCCGAACACTGCTGAGACCTCCAGAGCTCCATAACTCCTGAACGGAGGGGCCAACCAGCCCCTCATTCAGTGAACTAAATGTACCAAACAAGGGTATTCATACGAATACCGATTTAACGTTGGATGGCATGTAATTTTATATGTTTTATCTCCCGAACAGAGACAAACCGCAAGGACAAAACACATGGAGCCTTTTTCGGATACTACCTCGTGTGGAGTTGGTCAAATTGTCTCTTCCACCTAACACCCGAACCCGATGTCCGATCTGGGTGAATTTTGAATATGTTGGTCACCCAGATCAGGGCTACCAGGGGGTACCCCTTATATAATTATATCCGACTGTTTTGGGGTACATCCAGAAATCAGGTAAAACTGCAGTATGTATAAGTAGATTATGTGTCACACTGAGGGGAGGAGATGTGTGGGAGGTAACAGTTACACTATTGGCTACTGTACAAATTAATGTGAATCCCTCCCTTGCATGGGAGAAACCTTTAAAAGGAGGTTGTGTGATTAAAAGTCCAGTTCTGCTCCTGATGCAGTGTGTCATCCAGTCATTGGGATCTGTATTGGGATATTCGTAGATTACCTTGCTTGCTGTGACTATTGTTCTATGGGATTGTATTACTTGTTCCTGAGCCTCACTGGGATCTTTAGTGGAGGTAACCTGTGAAATACCAGCTCTCCGCTACAGTTTACTATAGAAATCTATCTACACGTTGGTCTGGAACAGTACAACAATGTTTTGGTTGTGCAAAAAAAAGTACACTATTCTATTATAGATCTCTGTTCAATAATATCCAATACATGTACATTATGTAAAAATATAGAAATGTTTTTTTCCTGTTGTTTTATTAAAGGCAGACACATAAGTTTTCATGTATTCCTTTCTTTTTTTTCAATATATCAGAGCAAGCCAGCGGGGGTTGTCAAAAAATAATCTAGAGAGACATTTTCAGAGATTATAATGTGTATGTACAAAACGTGTCTCTAACCTTCAGGAATCGTTTTTCTTAGTGCTGTCCTGATGTCTTGGTTTCGTAGGCTGTATACTAAAGGGTTAAACAGGGGAGTAAAAACAGTATGCAGCAATGACATAATCTTATTCAGAAGCAATGAATGTCCTATGGATAATATCATATACTTGGTTATTAATGTCCCAAAGAAAGCACCAACCACGAGAAGGTGGGAGCTGCAGGTTGAAAAGGTTTTCTGTCTTCCGGTTGTAGTCGGGATCCTAAGTATCGTTAGTAAGATAAGAACATAAGTTACTATGATAAAACCACAAGGGCAAATAAATACAAATGTTGAAAGTACATAGGCCATAAATTCTACCAGAGACGTGTCAGAAAATGAAAGTTTTTGGAGAGGGGACAGGTCACAATATATATGATCAATGATGTTTCCATCACAGAACTGAAAGTTGGTACCGGTGTGATACCTAATAGATTTAAGATAAACCCCAACACCCAGGGCAAGACAGACAGACAGTTACACAATGTAAAATCCATGATAGTGATGTAATGCAATGGGACACATATAGCCAGGTATCGATCAAAGGACATCACTGCAAGCAGGAAGCATTCTGTAATAATTACACCACTATAGAAATAGCACTGAGATACACAGCCAGGAATTGTCATTCCTTTCCCACCGTGTAAGATTGCTACAAGCAGGTTGGGGAGAGCATCCATTGTGAGGACAATATCAGACATTGATAGATGACAAATAAAGAAGTACATGGGAGAATGAAGGTGATGACTGATTGAAACTAACACAATGATAAGAAGATTTCCAGTTTATGTGATTAAGAAAGTGTTAAGGAATATGATGAAAATTAAAATATTGAAGCCATAAAGATTACCAAAGCCTAGAAGTATGAGTTCTGTGACTCTCGATTCATTCTTTCCAAACATAGTTCCTCACTGCATGTGACATCTTACATTCTATAAAATTATAAAAGCAAAGGTATATCATAATATTGTACAGAATGGAAACTAAATACAGAGGTTAACAAAAGTGTACTAATTATTTTTCTCAGTCTCTATAATTTTGGCTTATGTGGCACTGGTCTTTAGAGGTACGCCTCAGTATCACTCTATTCTTTCACATCATATTCCCCTGGATAATACTCGATGTAACGGATCGCCTGGCACCCCGACTTGGTACCTCCGTTAATGGATGCTCCTAGTGCTTCCTGAGGACTCCAAGCACTCTGGCAGACACCACAATCACCGAATCCGAGAAACCTTTAAATTCTCCCAAGCATATGAATGCTGTAGACCATTGAATAGGAACCATACGAATAGGCTTGTACTCCTAGCAGTCAACTGGAACAGCATGCAATAAATCCTTCCCCCAATAATGAGACGACACATCACTTTGAGGGTAAAACAGGAACTCTAGACTGGCTCATCCAGCCTGGCTTTTATTACACTTGTACACTTACAGGGCCCACCCAGGGGGAGGCATAAAATAACCAATCACATACATGGTACAACCCACACATCCCCTCCCCTCAGATAACCAGTTAACATAATTATACAGCCAGGAAAACTACAGTGTTTATACATGTGCGATAAACCACATATTTAGAATCAGCACACTTTAAACATACACCCTTCCAAAAATCAGACAAATCCCTCCAGTGGATCAAAAGTTAGCTGGAGGTCCCTTTATGACCAACCGCAAGCACATTTTCCTGCCCAAAACAGTTCCATAGATTTGGGCTGTGCGGTCGGTCAATTTCATGCGAAAAAACGACTAAGTCCCATTTCGAACGGGACTTAGTCTCTGGAGCTGCAAGTTCAGTATGGTAGAAGGTAAGGGTCAGCGGTGTTCGGTAAAATGTGTAGCCGATTTTAGTTCCACAGAATCTTTAGCATACACCGCTGACCGCATTCGACTGAACAAAGATGGCCGCCGCCACGTGCAATTAACCGGCAGTAACCTCACAGCCTGGGAGGTAAATTGCCTGCACACTTTAACTTCTGGGTGGTCCGCCTGTGTGGTACTTGGTTCAGTAAGCCCTATTTACTGAACCAAGTGGGAGAGAGCCAGGGGCAAGTTATTTTACAGGTCTGGGGACATAGTCTTAAAGGGGCATTGTTCACCAAAGTTACAAGATGTCCCCAGACAGTTCTTAAAGGGCCATACACACCCAATAAAAGTTCATTCCTTTTCAGGGGCCCTAGTCTTAAAGGGTATTGTTACCCGAAGTCTCAATATGTCCCCAGACAGTTCTTAAAGGGCCAGCAGCAGTACAATAAAATACCATTCACTGTACTTAAAGGGCCAGCAGTCGCACAATAAAATACAATATGCCCCAAATAATCCAGGGGCCATAGTCAGCAGGTAGGAGGCGGGCAAACAGGCTTCTCCAGGGCCCAGTGGCGAGGTTGGTTTCGCCACACTCGATAAATGTTTCTTTGGATCTCCTCACTGGCTCCCCACTTTTTAAAGAATTAAACCACTATAACCCATTTGCAGTTCTTTAGATGATAAGACCCCAAACTCATTTGCAGAGATTATTTCGCCCACTGTAGTAATTTGGAAAGCACACCTGTGGACACCAATTTATAATTGTTCCACAGATGATGATCCATTAATGATCCTTAGAGACATCTGCCAATGGACGCTCAGTGATTGATGACATCTTGGTGTTGTGGGGAGTCTCATTGAAACCCCATCTTAAATGTATTATAATTATAGTTATCATTATTGCGATAGTCAATTTCACTGTTTAGACACCACAACAGAAAAAGCAATGGATTTACTTAATAGATTAAATTGTAAAGAAAACTGCTATGAATAATGTTTTGTTGTTTCAAAGTGTTAGTCTTAAAAAAAATCTAATATTTTCCAAGAAGTCAACATGAAATGTATTATAAATGACAAATAATAGAATTAGACAAGAATAAAATCACCAGGTTGAAAACAGATGGTCCATGCTGATTTGAAACCAAATACATTTATATCTGATCTTTTTTTGGGCAAACTGAATTAGCTTGATTAAAGTGTGTGAATTTCAATATCAAACAATCTAGGATTTCATAGTGGCAAAATCTATAACATTAAAGGATTTTATACATCAAAGTCTGCATTGTTCATATACTCAATACAGCACACATGCAGTAACGTATACTTTATGGAGATCATTGATAAGTGAAAGGTACATGTCTTTCTAAAGCATTTCTCTCAATGGGCGGCCAGTGGTAGTTTCTGGGAACTGAGCAATATCTATATATTGAGGATATATATCACATATTACATATTGCCAATGTGGAAACATATCGTGCGGTGAGCTGGGTAAATGAATAAATGCAGATTTTATAAAATCCCTAAAAATAAAAATGGAGATTTTTCTAGTAAACAAAGTAATCTAGATTCTCTAAAAGAGGTGTAGATTTAATAACAGCAAGTCCAGATTCCTAGTACTGGGGAAATTGCTACAGGTCATGTCAGTAATACATGGATACCAACTCTCAGTAGTACAACACGGATGCTAACTCCCAATACAAAGTTCTACCCATAGGCAGCCATTCCTCTTTATTTTCTAAATAAATAATTTATTTAATTTATAAAAAGCTCTCCGTACACCCACTTCACTCATCCCGCATCCACATTTACAAATGCCCCTCACTGCTACACTCCCCCCTTCTCTCATTTCATGCCTTGCACTAATTTTTCTACTCTCTCACTCCAACCCACAATCGATCTCATCCTAGACCCCATGCATACCCATTCACACCTCCTGTCACTTTCTCTCCTCCTGCTTCTAGCAGCTGGTGATGTCACTCTCAATCCAGGGCACTCTGAAACGCCTGCTCTGTCTGCAGTAATTTAAAATCAACAGCCATACACAACTATTTCATCTTAAACTCACTCACTCACACTACTTGCACTTACAGAGACCTGGCTGTCCCCCTCTGATAGCGCTACTCCTGCCTCATTATGTTTTGTTGGGCTACAATTCTCTCACACTCCCAGATTCAACTGTAAAGGAGGTGGTGTAGGCATCCTTCTCTCCCTTCAATGTACCTTTCAACCAATCATAACTCCCCCTGCCCTATTCTTTTCTTCTTTTGAAGTTCACACTATCTGCCTATTTAAACCCACTCCTTTAGGGAATTGCTATCATCTACTGCCCCCATCCTAGGCTATGCATTGAGCACTTTTCTTCCTGGCTTCAACACTTCCTCTCATCTAGCACCCCTTCCCTTATTTTTGGGGATTTCAATATCCCAATCAACAACCCCAACTGCACTGATGCATCTTGTCTGCTCTCTGTAACCTCATCCTTTGGCCTTATGCAATGGTCCAATTTAGCAGCCCATACAGCGGGAAACACTCTTGATCTCACCTTCACCAATCTCTGTAACGCCTCTAACCTCTCCAATATTAATTTTCCTTTATCTGACCACCATCTGCTGACTTTTGCAATCGGCATATCTAAGACCCAATTGACACCACGATCTAAATATCAATCTCACAGAAACCTCCAATGTCTTGACCTAGAGCATTTCTCCACTAATCTCCAAACTCTCCTTTTGCCTATCTCAAACCTCACCTGTCCTAGCTCTGCAACCTCCTTCCACAATTCCACCCTCTCCTCTCAACTAGACATCATGGCACCTCCTACATTTAAATGCAGCAAGCGCCCACAACGACACCAAGCTCACTCGATACCTCCAAAAATGCTCCAGAACTGCTGAACGCTGTTGGAGAAAGTCTCACTGTGCATCTGACTTTCTCCACTATAAATTTATGCTGCACTCATACAGCTTGGCTCTTTCCTCTGCAAAAGTAAATTACTTCAATACCCTCATAACCACACTTTCCTGTGAACCCAAAAACAACTATTTCATGCATTTAACTCTCTTCTTTGCCCTATTGTTCTTCCTCCACCTACTAACTTGACCGCCTCAGACTTTGCAACTCACTTCACTGACAAGATCTCTACAAAAGGGGAAGAGATCTCTCGTCTTTCTTCTTCCCCTTACAATACTTCCCCTAACCTCATTCCCTCTGCTGTTCTGTGTCCATTCACACCCGCTAAAGCAGAAGAGGTTTCTGCTCTGCTCCAGTCCTCCCGCCCCACCACCTGCTCCCTAAATCCAATTCCCTCACATCTCATCCGTACTCTGTCTTCTTCTCTTTCTCTACCTCTCTCTAAAATTCTCAATCTCTTTCTCCTCTGGCATATTTAAATCGCCCTTCAAACATGCAACTATAACCCCAATTCTAAATAAGCCCAACCTTGACCCTAACTCCCCATCCAACTACCGTCCTATCTTGCTACTGCCTTTAGCATCCAAGATCCTTGAAAGAGTTGTGTATGCGAGAACGACAGACATCCTCGAGTCCAACTCTCTGCTAGACCCGCTTCAGTCTGGTTTCCACGCTAAGCACTCTGTAGAAACGGCAATGACCAAAATATCCAATGATCTGCCCACTGCAAAATCTCGTAATCATTACTCTATCCTAATTCTCCTTGACCTTTCTGTGGATTTTGACATTGTTGATCATCAACAGCTTCTTCTCATCCTCCCCAATATCAGTCTACAAGATATTGCTCTCTCCTGGTGCTCCTCCTACTTCACCCAGCGCTCTTGCAGTGTTTCTTTCTCTGGCTTTGCTTCTTCCCAACTCCTCTCTGTTGGTGTCCCCCCAAGGTTCAGTCCTTGTTCCCATACTGTTCTCCATCTATACTGCCTCCCTTGGTAAACTCATTAGTTCCTTTGACTTACAATATCATTTCTATGTGGATGACGTGCAAATCTATCTGTCCTCTACTGATCTCTCCCCATCCCTCTTGACTAGTGTCTCTGACTGCCTCTCTGCTATTTATAACTGGATGGCTGCCCACTTCCTTAAACTCAACTTGACCCAAACTGAAATTCTGGTCTTTCCTCCCTCAAGTGTTGCTACTCCTGTATCTGTCTCCCTCCAAGTCAACGCTGCTACCATGTTAATAGCTCCCGACTGATTCCTCTCTTGTAACTGTCATTAGTCTAATACTATCCTTACCTTTGGTGTCACTGTGCCCCACTCCCTCTAGCAGGTATTGTAATTTGCAATAATTAGGGGTTTTGTGATTAGTTATTTACTAAAGTGTGAATTGAAAACCAAACAGCAAACTTTATGCCAAATTAGTGGATTTTGAAACATTCTCCAACCCGGCCATTGTCACAGCCTGACTGTTTGTATCTATGTTTTATAATTCTGTTTTTAATTTACCGCCATCTGCAGTTTAGTGAATAAATCTCTGAGACCCACTCAGAAGGCATTTACTTAACGCAGAACTCAAGGATAATTCAATGTGAATTTAAAATTTAAGATCAAAATAGCCAAACGGGAAAAATTGTCGGCTACACTTTTCGTTTGGCTGTTTTGGAATTAAATGTAAAATTCACTTTAAATTCTTATTTAGTAAATAACACTGTCAGCCTCATTCAATAAACTTTATTTAACTAAAGATCGTTATGTGAATTTTACAATTTAGGCAAAAACTTAGCTGAAGAAATAGCTGATTAGTTGACTTAACTTTATTTTTTAAAGCAGCACTTTTTACATTTAAATGTAATATGATTTAACACTTTATTGAAGAAGGGCTTTATTAATTAATACACATATATGCAGTGGATAAATCCGAATTACAAAACTGAGTGTTTAGATAAATTGGAAAATTTCTCCAGATCAGCAATTTCAGAATTCAGATACAATTCAGTGTTTAGTGAATTAATCCCCGAGAGACTACAATTACAAAAATAAAATACACAGATTTATAGAAACGCAGCGAGAGATGACAAGGTTGAAAATAAAACAATCTCACAACTTAATGTAAAATGTGTCAACACTCCCAAACACAAGGAATATACGGCAGTTCAGTGCCCTCTACCTTAAATAAATCGTATAATACACCGAGCACGATAATATGTTAAAATCAATATTTTATTACTTTTCCCGGGGTATTCTTTAAGAAAATAGAAATATCTCAGCATATTCTTCCAGATAAAAAACGTTCTACATAAATCAGTAAATTTACTTACCAAGAGATTGCTGAAAAATATTTTTCTGTATATAGAAAAAGTAGCAATGTATTTTAATTATTTTTAAAAATCAAAATTCTCAGAATTAAAAAAAAATGGTTAACACTGGAACTTCATCAAAGTAAAATTTATGAAATAATGCTAAGGACGCCTGGGAGTCTATTTTATATTTTACTGCACTCATATGCATGACAGTATGCAAAAAAAAGAAGAAAGAATCGCAATTTAATATGCAAAAAAGGAATTAATTTATTGTACACTATTTATATAAATCAATTCACGAATGTCAAGTAAATCACTACTTTTTTTATCAATTCATCTATGGTACAAAAATAAATCACTATTGTATTTCAGTGATCTCCTTATCAATTCATCTATGGTACAAAAATTCATGAGATATACATTCCAAGATATGTACAGCTATATACAGTCAATAGATGCAAACTATATGGAGTTTGTAATAAATGTTCAGGTGGATCCACCACTTAATAATTCTCTTTGGTTGAAAATAGTATATTCAAAAATTGGAAAATTGAAAAAAATTGAAAAAATGAAAAAATGAATAAAATAAAAATCATAAAAAAGAGGAGAAACAAAAGTGTAAGAAAAATAAGAAAAAAATAAATAAACGTTCACTGTATATGTCATGAAGAGTTGGTTGGATCTCACCAAATGAAGATTGCCACCCTGGAGTCATTCAATAGCAGCAAGATGTTTAATGGCTGTATAGAATGTACCACCAGTGTCCTGCAGTCTGGAAACCAGGATGTGCTCCAAATGCAGTCCGGACTGAATTGGCAAAGTCAATACTCCTATAGTTGCTGACATGTGTCGCTACTCGGCTGCTCTCACTTGCGTCGTGCGTGAAGTCTGTCACCGCTGGGCTGCACGCTCGGGATGGGCCTGTCCCTTCAATGGCCCCTGGACACAGGATTGAAATAGCAGCGTCTATATAATAAAATTTGGTGACAAACGGCTGACTTCCGTATTGGTTTGATGACTTTATCATGCGTCATCGCGTCATACGTGATGACATCATTGAAATAAAATGTATCAATCATGTTACACATAACACAATACACAATACACTTCCACAGTATATAGATTGAGATAGATTGAGACAGTCTAATCAAAGTATTTTACTGATGTGGAGCCTGAGCTCGAGGATAGAGAGAGACAATAGTAAAGGGGGAACTGCGCACAATTAGTTGAGATTAGTTGAGATAAAAAATATAATAACGATAAAGGCCCTACATAGGAAGGGTCTTATCCCAAAATTCCCAGTGGTAAATGCTCTCCTATTCCCACCAAGAATAATACTTACAACAACCGTATGGGCATAATTAATTTATATATATAAGTATAGTTGAATGAAAAAGAGAAAATGTTTAAAGGAGCTACCTACTGTGACTAAAAGTGGCATTGAGTCATGTTATAATCCTTAATCTACATAATATTACATAATGTATAAACCGGTCATTATTTACAAGCTCTATTGCTGTAAGTCTCTAATGTCCGAAAAAGCTAAACAATAAAATCAAAATATACACTATGATTATAATACTGTAGCAGGGAATTAGTCTATGGTTGCTCACCTGTGGCAGAAGTTCAAGGGGTTAATGAAAAAAATAATGAGCAAAAAAAATAATGCTTTAAAATAAATAAGTAATATTTTAGAGAAATTGTAACAAAATTATGCTAAAAAACGTTTTTGGGGAAAAAAAACTTAACAAAAGATGGACAAAAATGTTTTTAAACAAAATTTAAAAAAAAACAATACAAATGTTGAAAAATAAAATAAAAAAATTAAAAATTAACAACTTATTTTGCAAAAATTAATCAAGACGAATATAACTTACCAGTCGTGTAGTGTCCCCAAGTATCCAGAGATACTCAATGTGAGGGACCCTGTATAACATCTGCCAGGTAGCGGACCTATATGGGTAAAAATGATGCAGAGAGACAGGATCGGACCAATGTTTGTCTAATGGGAGCACTGTAGAGAGCACAAGGTACAAATCAGCTTAAGGAAAACAGTCTAAGCAACAGGAATAGAACAGTAAGGCTTAAGTTCACAAGAATTGCTTTAAATCATAGTCCTCATTGAGCCCCGAGGGTGACAGTGTTTCTAGGATGCTGATCCACTTAGTTTCCTTCTGTAGAAGAAGTCTCTGTCTGTCACCCCCTCTCCTCCAGGGAGGTACCCTATCAATAACTTGAAATCTTAATTGCTTAACTCCATGGCCTTGTGTCTTGAAATGTCTGGCCACCGGTGCTTCACTAGTTCCTCATTGTAAAGCTGCCCTGATATTCCTCTTGTGCTCCCCTATCCGCTCTTTAACAGGTCTGATGGTCTTCACCCACATATACATACCCACATGGACACTTAAGAATATACACTCCGAAATCGGAATTACAAGTGTAGAAACCATAGACCGGGAATTTTTTGCCGGATCGGGGATGGTCAAAGTACTCCCCTTTGATCACACTGCTACAGTGTGAGCAACCTAGACAAGGGAACGTACCCTTCTTGGGTTCAGAAAAAAATGTGGTCTGTCTCTTAGAACTGCCAATATCTGAATTAACCAGTAAGTATTTAAGATTGGGTGTCCTCTGGTATGAAAAAAATGGTGGATTCTGAAACTCTAAGGGCAATTGTGTGTCAAAAAGTTTTAGTGTTTCATTATAGTGTTTCATTATAGTGTTTAATTATAATTTTGCATATATCTTTATTAAGTGGAGTATACAGGGATATAAAGGCCACTCTGTCCATCCTATTATCCTTTATTGGACCATATAGAATCTCTCTGTGTTTGAATAATTTGTGCAGGATAGCCTCTTTCTATCAATTTCTGTGACATAAAGTCCAATCCTGTCATCACTTTCTCTTCTTGAGAGATTATTCTTCTGACCCTTAGTTACTGACTATATGGCAAGCTATTCTTTAAGTGTGTAGGATGGTAGCTCTCATATGTAAGTAGATTATTACGGTCGGTCGGTTTTGTGTAGAGGTCACTGTGTAGTTGGTCATCTAGTCTATATACCTGGACATCCAAGAATGGAACTGTCACCTTATCACAATACATTGTAAACTTAATATTGGGGTCTTGTTCATTCAGTGAGTCAAAGAACTCCTGTAGTTGGGCCCTATTGCCACCCCAACACATGAAGCGCCCCACCCCTCAAAAATAAGGCCTTGCTGATACTCTCCTAAAAGCCAAGATTAAGCATATATTAACCAACTTCTGAGAAGTGCACCCCATCTGGCCTATAATACCCAGGATGCATTCCTTTAAGATCCCGATGCCTCACCACTACTTCATGATGAAAAAAGACATCATATTATTAACTTTTCCCCTGCGACAAGGTCCTTAGCATGCCTCCAATGCTGCCGAGGAATCATCTTGGACCACACAACCACCACGTCCGGAACCAGTTCCCGTATCTGGTCCACATTCCTCTTCATAAGCCTCACTAATTCCCTCTTGGAAATAAGCCCCAAATCATTTCCCCCAGCATGAATTAATATAATGTCTGGGGATGGACCCACCCTCAAACATTTAAAAATCTCCTTGCTCACACCTGACCAGCTGCAACCCCAAAACCCATCCAGCATAAAGAAAGCAAGGGCCAAAAGAAAACCCAGCTGCATTACCTGTTTTCTAACAGTGGCGCTCCGGTGCATTCAATAGATGAAGGCGTGGCCGATCAACCACGCCACCCAACCCAAAATGAGAACAAGAAATGTACACATTGTAGAACCATAGACCCCACACCCAACATCCCCAACTCTTTTAAACAATCCGATGAGGGCACACATAAGAAAGAAATCGTATGGATTCCCACTGTCCAATCCGCTTGACTAGATCTTCACTAAGCCCCAGGCGAGATGCCTCTGTTGCTGCCACAATGCGGAAGGAGTGAGTGTCAAACTTTAGGGGGTCCAACCCCAAACTCCTTAGGCTCAATCTGAATACCCAAATAAACTGGAAGCAAGACAGAATACCCGTCTTCGTGAATCAAAAATGAGCCCGAACCCCCTTAAATACCTTAGCACATGAGACCGGGCATAAGACCAACCCCGGCAAGGAAAACAGCATGACCCGACACCCTTTCCTGATCATGTCTGCCTTAGATCTGCACAGCCGAATCAGCACCCTATCCCAAGATATCTCAACATCCAACAGCTGAACTCCCCCTGCACTTGCCTGGCTCCTACTATCTAGCTCCCTAACCCGAAATGCTTCAAAAAAGCCCACACGAAAGCCACTGTTAACAGTACCACTTCGACACCCGAGAAACAAATATACAGTCACACACACAGTAACAGGCAGACTGACTCACACACATATAGTCACATGCAGACAATCACAGATACAGTCACAGGCAAACAGTCACACACAGTCACAGGCAGACACACACACACACACACACACAATCACAGGCAGTCATACCCACAGTTACAGGCAGACTGTCACACACATGCACGCACACACACACACACACACACACACACAGTTACAGGCAGGCAGTCACACACACACACACAGTTACAGGTAGACAGTAAGAAACACACAACAGTTACAGGCAGACAGTCTCTCTCTCACACACACACACACGCACTTTTACAGGCAGACAGTCACACACACACACACACTCACATGCAGACAGTCTCTTGCACACACATACACACACATTATCTTTCTCTTACTTACAGACAGTATGGGCTGGAGGAGGAGTGGATTAACTAAAGTCCCTCCCTGGAGTCTGTTAGTTGGGGAAGCAGGGACTCCTTGCTTCCCCTCGATGTGCAGCAGTAACAGCAGCAGATGGGGGCCGCTCTCACTACTGGTTTGGCTCCTCCCCTGCCACTGGATTGGCTCTGCCCCCACTTTCCTTCTGTGTCGACGGTTTTGAAGTGGCTGCATTGCTGGTCCCTGCCATGGGGCCATGTGCGGCCACACAACTCACACATCCCTGGCCCTGGTCATGATACTTCTCTACCTAGTGGCACCCCTCACCTCCCACTTAGTACGCCACTACTCCTACACCACACAAAATCTACAATAGCAGCTTACAAATAATAATTGACCATGCACTTACTAAATGCTACCAAGTCCCTTATCCCTGCTCTGTGGAAAGAAACAGGTGTGCAATCCTTACAGCAGTGGGTTGCTAGTGTGGAAGAGATATAGAAAATTAAGTCATTGGCCTCTGCACTTCGGGGCAACACCTACAGGTGCACTCTGACTTGGACTCCTTGGCTGGAGTATGAGGCCAGATCAGACACCTAGTCAATGTCATGGACTGTTGTCTTTGCAGTTTATCGGGAGCTGGCTGGTAATGAACGGGTATTTTCTAGCCCATTGGGTGGTTATCCACACCCACCCTTCACTCTTTCCTCTGACCACTTTGCTATCAGGACGGGCAGTCTGGTGGGAGAGGGTATCTTTTTATTTTTTATTTCTTCTCTTTCTCTTCTCTCCTTGTTCTTTCCCTCCCCCATCCAGGGTGTGTGCTATGCACTTCAAAGATTCCTGAGATTAGAAAACTTGTACTAGCTGGTCTGTACTCCCATATTATATAATTTATATAATAATAAGCTGACTGACCATGACTGGAGTTTGTTTACTGTAGAAATCTATCTATATGTTTGGTCTGAAACAGTACACCATTGTTTTGGGTGTACACTGCCCTATGTTTTACCTTGCTCCATGACATAAAAAGTTTGTAAAATAAAAAGTACACTATTCTACTATAGCTCGCTGTTCAAGAATATCCACTGCATTTACATTATGTAAAAATATAGAAATGTTTTTTTCCTGTTCTTTTATTAAAGGCAGACAAATTCGTTTTTATTTATTCCTTCCTTTTTTTTCAATACATCAGAGCAAGCCAGCGGGGGTTGTCAGAAAATAATTTAAAAATACATTTTCAGAGATTATAATGTGTATGTACAAAACGTGTCTCTAACCTTCAGGAATCGTTTTTCTTAGTGCTACCCTGATGTCTTGGTTTCGTAGGCTGTATACTAAAGGGTTAAACAGGGGAGTAAAAACAGTATGCAGCAATGATATAATCTTATTCAGAAGCAATGAATGTCCTATGGATAATATCATATGCTTGGTTATTAATGTCCCAAAGAAAGCACCAACCACGAGAAGGTGGGAGCTGCAGGTTGAAAAGGCTTTCTGTCTTCCGGTTGTAGTCGGGATCCTAAGTATCGTTAGTAAGATAAGAACATAAGTTACTATGATAAAACCACAAGGGCAAATAAATACAAATGTTGAAAGTACATAGGCCATAAATTCTACCAGAGACGTGTCTGAACATGAAAGTTTTTGGAGAGGGGACAGGTCACAATATATATGGTCAATGATGTTTCCATCACAGAACTGAAAGTTGGATATAGGTATTATACCTAATAGATTTAAGATAAACCCCAACACCCAGGGCAAGACAGACAGACAGTTGCACAATGTAAAATCCATGATAGTGATGTAATGCAATGGGACACATATAGCCAGGTATCGATCATAGGACATCCCTGCGAGCAGGAAGCATTCTGTAATAATTACACCACTATAGAAATAGCACTGAGTTACACAGCCAGGAATTGTCATTCCTTTCCCACCGTGTAAGATTGTATCCAGCAAGTTGGGGAGAATATCCATTGTGAGCACAATATCAGACATTGATAGATGACAAAGGAAGAAGTACATGGGAGAATGAAGGTGATGACTGATTAAAACTAACACAATGATCAGAAGATTTCCAGTTAATGTGATTAAGAAAGTGTTAAGGAATATGATGAAAATTAAAATATTGAAGCCATAAAGATTTCCAAAGCCTAGAAGAATGAGTTCTGTGACTCTCGATTCATTTTTTCCAAACATAGTTCGCTCGAGGTTCCTCACTGCATGAAGATGTGACATCTTACATTCTATAAAATTATAAAAACAAAAGGTATATCATAATATTGTACAGAATGGAAACTAAATACAGAGGTTAACAAAGTGTACTAATTATTTTTCTCATGTTTGATGTTTTTGCCATGGTGGTCCACCAGCTCCTTTTCTCAGTCTCTATAATTTTGGTTTATGTTCCACTGGTCTTTAGAGGTACACCTCAGTATCACTTTATTCTTTCACATCATATTCCCCTGACTCATACTCCTTCACGATAAATGTTTCTTTGGATCTCCTCACTGGCTCCCCACTTTTTAAATAATTAAACCACTAGAACCCATTTGCAGTTCTTTCCTGGACTATAGATGATAAGACTCATTTACCGCTAAAACTCATTATTTCGCCCACTGTAGTAATTTGGAAAGCACACCTGTGAGCACCAATTTATAATTGTTCCACAGATGATGATCCATTATTGATCCTTAGAGACATCTGCCAATGGATGCTCAGTGATTGATGACATCTTGGTGTTGTGGGGAGTCTCATTGAAACCCCATCTTAAATGTATTATAATTATAGTTATCATTATTGCGATAGTCAATTTCACTGTTTAGACACCACAACAGAAAAAGCTATGGATTTACTTAATAGATTTAAGTGCAAAGAAAACTGCTATGAATAATAGTTTGCTGTATCAAAGTGTTTTTCTTAAAAAAACAAAAACAAATATTTAAAATAAGTCAATGTATTATAAATGATAAATAATAGAATTAGACAAGAATAAAATCACCAATTATTTTCAAGAAATAGGTTTATTAGAAATGTATAATTGCAGCATGCAACATGTTAAAAATCTTAACAGCTGGAAATTCTAACATCTAAACTGGATAAAAACCAGGACACAAATAATTACGATTATTATTGATTATTATTGTGACAAGACATTGAGGCACAATTGTTGGAGAGGATTAATACATCACCGTGGTATGCACTCCAGGTTGACGAATCTACAAATATTGACAACAAGGCACTACTACTTGTTTATGTGCGATATCTATATCAGGAGGACGTGCATGAGGATTTGTTATGTGCACTATCTTTGCCAACCAACACCACAGGAGCAGAACTGTTCAAGTCACTGGATGGTTATATATCAGGAAAACTGAAATGGTCCTTTTGTGTCAGCATATGCACAGACGGAGCTGCTGCCATGACCGGACGACTGTCTGGTTTAACTGCTCAGATTAAGAAGGTTGCACCTGAGAGTGAATCTACGCATTATCTCATTCACAGGGAAATGCTGGCAAGCCGAAAAATGTCACGGGAATTTAACAGCGTGTTGATGGATGTCGTTAAAGTTAATTAACCACATCAAAGCACACGCACTTAACTCGCGCCTGTTTGAGCAGCTTTGTGAGGAGATGGACGCAGAGTACAGATGCCTTCTCTTATACACAGAAATAAGATGGTTATCCAGAGGAAAATCACTAACCAGAGTATTTGAATTACAAGAGCCATTGCAAAGATTTGTCTAAGAAAAGAAGTCACCGCTGGCAGCACATTTCAGTGCCAAGGTATTGGTCGCAAAACTGGCTTACCTGTGTGACATATTCAGCCTGCTCAATGAACTCAATCTGGGCCTTCAGGGGAAAATGACAACTGTTTTCAAGTTGTCAGACAAAGTAGCTGCATTTAAAGCCAAACTGGAGTTGTGGGGACAGAGGTATTTTGGACATGTTTCAGACATTAGCGGGGATTTTAGGCGCGACTGAGCTTGAACATTCATTCTGCCAGTTGGTGCACGATCACCTGTCTTTGCTTTAAAAAAGAGTTTGAGTGCTACTTCCCAACCACAAAAGACCCACGAACTGGTAAGGAATGGATCCGCGACCCATTTGCCAACAAATCAGGCGAATCTAGCATGTCTATGCAAAAAGAAGAACAACTGCTGGAGATTGCAAATGACGGTGGCCTTAGAACTACGTTCGAGACAACAACTCTGCCGGTGTTCTGGATTAAAGTCATGGCGTAATACCCTGAGATTGCCACCACAGCACTTAAATCCCTATTGCCATTTCCGACAACCTATCTGTGTGAAGCGGGGTTTTCTGCAGTGACATCAACCAAAACAAAACAGCGGAAAAAAATGGACATAAGCAACACACTTCGGGTGTCATTGTCTCCCCCCAGATGGAACCGTCTCGTTGCAAAGAAAAAAAGCTCAAGGTTCTCATTGATTTTGCATTCTAGTGAGTTAAATAAAATAAATTACTTTATATTCATTTTTTGGTGTAGCTGTATTTTATTTTGAAGGCATGTTTAAATACAATTAAATTAAAATTATTAAATCAAAACAAGCGGGCCACGGAAAAATTATCAAACGTTTACCGGTCCGCGGCGATAAAAAGGTTGGGGAGCACTGCCCTTTAAACATTACGGCTTGAACCCTAGTTGGTGGCGGATAAGTCACGCAAGTCAACTGGCATTCAGAGCTAAAATACAGCAGCGTGTGGACCATTTTTAGCCCAAGGCAGCTCATCTCATCAGGCCTTTTTTAGTCGAATGTATCGCCCACTGTCAGTCCCTTCGGGATCCATCCCTCATTCATCTTAATAAAGGTTAGGTAATCTAGACTTTTTTGACCTAGGCGACTTCTCTTCTCAGTGACAATACCTCCTGCTGCACTGAAGGTCCTTTCTGACAGGAAACTTGAAACGGGGCAGGCCAGAAGTTCTATCGCAAATAGGGATAGCTCAGGCAACAGGTCAAGCCTGCACACCCAGTAGTGAAGGGGTTCATCGCTCCTCAGAGTGTCGATATCTGCAGTTAAGGCGAGGTAGTCTGCTACCTGTCGGTCGAGTCGTTCTCTGAGGGTGGATCCCGAAGGGCTGTGGCGATGCGTAGGACTTAAAAAGCTCTGCATGTCCTCCATCAACAACACGTCTGTAAAGCGTCCTGTCCTTGCCACCGTGGTCGTGGGAGGAGGATTACTTTCACCTCTTCCCCTGTTAGATTCCCGTTGTGCTGTGACATCACCCTTATACGCTGTGTAAAGCATACTTTTTAATTTATTTTGCAAATGCTGCATCCTTTCCGACTTGTAATTTGGTAAAATTTCAGCCACTTTCTGCTTATACCGGGGGTCTAGTAGCGTGGACACACAGTACAGGTCATTCTCCTTCAGCCTTTTTATACGAGGGTCCCACAACAGGCACGACAGCGTGAAAGACCCCGTTTGCACAAGGTTGGATGCCGAGCTACTCATTTCCCATTCCTCATCCTCAGTGATCTCAATGAAGGTATGTTCTTCCCCCCAGCCACGTACAACACCACAGGTACCAGATAGGTGACAACGGGCACCCTGGGATGCCTGTTGTGGTTGGTCTTCCTCCTCCTCCTCAAAGCCACATTCCTCCTCTGACTCCTCTTCCTCACAATCCTCTTCCAGCGTTGCCGCAGGTCCAGCAAGCGATGCTGATAAGGCTGTTTCTGGTGGTGATGGTGACCACAACACTTCCTCTTCCTCTTCACGCTCATCTACGGCCTGATCCAGCACTCTTCACAAGGCACGTTCCAGGAAGAAAACAAATGGTATGATGTCGCTGATGGTGCCTTCGGTGTGACTGACTAAGTTTGTCACCTCCTCAAAAGGACGCATGAGCCTACAGGCATTGCTCATGAGCGTCCAGTAACGTGGCAAAAAAATTCCCAGCTCCCCAGAGGCTGTCCTAGCACCCCGGTCAAACAAATATTCATTAACGGCTTTTTCTTGTTGGAGCAGGCGGTCGAACATTAGGAGTTTTGAATTCAAACGTGTTGGGCTGGCGCAAATCAAGCGCCTCACTGGCATGTTGTTTCGCCGCTGGATATCGGCAAAGTGCGCCATGCCATGTAGGAACGCCTGAAATGGCCACACACCTTCCTGGCCTTCTTCAGGACGTCCTGTAAGCCTCTGTACTTATGCACAAAGCGTTGTATGATCAGATTACACACATGTGCCATGCACGGCACATGTGTCAACTTGCCCAACTTCAATGCCACCAACAAATTTGTTCCATTGTCACAAACCACTTTGCCGATCTCCAGTTGCTGCGCAGTCAGCCATTTTTCCACCTGTGCGTTCAGGGCGGACAGGAGTGCTTGTATGACTCTCTGCTTTCAAGCAAGTCAAACCCAAGACGGCGTGACACTGCCGTATCCGGGATGTGGATAGTACCTGGTGAGCAGGGGGGTGCCATTGAAGTGGAGCAAGACGCAGCATCAGAAGAGGACTCAGCCGATTAGGTTATGGAAGAGGATGGAGTAGGAGGAGTAGAGGAGGTGGCAGCAGGCCTGCCTGCAAGTCGTGGCGGTGTCACCAACTCCTTTGCAGAGCCACGCATTCCATGCTTGGCAGCCATCAGCAGGTTTACCCAATGCGCAGTGTAGGTGATACACCTGCGCTGACCATGCTTTGCAGACCAGGTATCAGTGGTCAGATGTACCCTGGGGATTGCCTTTTGTGAAAATAAATTTTGTCCGGGTACCTTCCACTGCGGTGTCCCAATAGCTACAAATTTTTTGAACGCCTCAGACTCCACCAGCTTGTATGGTAAAAGCTGGCGGGCTAATAGTACAGACAAGCCAGCTGTTAGACGCCGGGCAAGGGGGTGACTTTCTGACATTGGCTTCTTACTCTCAAACATGTCCTTGACAGACAATTGACTGTGGGCAGATGAGCAGGAACTGCTCAACGCGAGAGACGGAGTGGCGGATGGTTGAGAGGGGGGCAGGGAGGACAGCAGTGGTTGACGTGGCTGAAGATGCTGGACCAGGAGGAGGATGGCGGCTTTGAGTTTGTGTGCTGCTTGTACTCATGTGTTGATCCCATAGGCGTTTGTGATGTGCGGTCATGTGCCTATGCAAAGCAGTTGTACCTAGGTGGGTGTTGGACTTCCATGGTTTCTTTTGGCACAGGTTGCAAAAAGCATCACTGTTGTCAGAGGCAAACACACAAAACAAATTCCACACTGCTGAACTTTGCAATGACAGCATTCTGGTGGTGGACACAGCATGCGTTGATTGGCGTGCTGTTGGGCTGACCCCGGTTGCCGATGCATGCTGTCTGACTGTGCCACTAGCTCCTTGCGATGACCTCCCCCTGCTTCCAACACATCTCCTCCTCCTCTCTGTCTCCCCATCTGAACTTTCGCCCTGTTCTTCTTCTTGCCGAGTGTGCACCCATGTGACATCCATGGACGCATCGTCATCATCAACCGCTTCAATTGTATCTGACAACTCAGCAAACGAAGCAGCAGCGGGTACAAATCATCATCATCACACCGTACGTCCATGTGTGTAATGCTGCCTGACTGAGACATATCCCTGTTATCTACATCCTCTGTCAAAAATGTTTGCTCATCACTCATTTCTTCAAACGGATGTGTAAATAACTCCTCTGACATACCAAGTGAAGCGGCTGTGGTGCTAGTGTTGGTGGTGGCGGCAGGCGGGTGAGTGGTTATCTTGAGAGGTGCCCGAAGCTAAGCCGGAGGAGGATGTTGCGTCAAGGTTCCGAGCAGAAGCTGTAGAAGATTGGGTGTCCTGTTTTAGCCAGTCAACTATGTCCTCAGAACTTTTCAAGTTCAGTGTACGTGGCCTCTGAAAACTGGGCATTATTCTAGGGCAAAAGGGAATCACAGCACCATGACCACGACGGCCCCTGCATGGTGGCCTGCCTCTGCCTGTCATTTTTGGGGGGGATTAGTGGTACTATGCGTGCAAGCTACTGTGACACCAGATATGAGTGGCACTGTGCACTGGCAGAGGTTGGCAGAGTACACGTTGTAGGCCTGACACGCAGACGCTTGCAGACAACTAACTGCTATTCAATCTATAACAGTGAAAAAAGTTTTTTGGTTTTAAATGCACGCTATAGTGACACCAGATATGAGTGGCAATGTGCACTGGCAAAGGTTGGCAGAGTACACGCTGCAGGCCTGACACACAGACGCTTGCAGACAACTAACTGCTATTCAATCTATTACAGTGAAAACATTTTTTTTAAATGCAAGCTATTGTGACACCAGTGAGTGAGTGGTGGCACTGGGCAAGTGGGCACAGTATACGCTGCGAGCCTGACACACACGCTTGCAGACAACTAACTGCGATTCAATCTATTACAGTGAAAAAAAAATTTTTTTTTTAAATGCAAGCTATTGTGACACCAGTGAGTGAGTGGTGGCACTGGGCAAGTGGGCACAGTATACGCTGCGAGCCTGACACACACGCTTGCAGACAACTAACTGCTATTCAATCTATTACAGTGTAAACATTTTTTTTTTAAATGCAAGCTATTGTGACACCAGTGAGTGAGTGGTGGCACTGGGCACAGTATACGCTGCGAGCCTGACACACATGCTTGCAGACAACTAACTGCTATTTAATCTATTACAGTGAATTTTTTTTTTTTAAATGCAAGCTATTGTGACACTAGTGAGTGAGTGATGGCACTGGGCAAGTGGGCACAGTATACGCTGCGAGCCTGACACACACGCTTGCAGACAACTAACTGCTATTCAATCTATTACAGTGAAATTTTTTTTTTAAATGCAAGCTATTGTGACACCAGTGAGTGAGTGGTGGCACTGGGCAAGTGGGCACAGTATACGCTGTGAGCCTGACACACACGCTTGCAGACAACTAACTGCTATTCAATCTATTACAGTGAAAACTACTGTTTTTTTTAAATGCAAGCTATTGTGACACCAGTGAGTGAGTGGTGGCACTGGGCAAGTGGGCACAGTATACGCTGCGAGCCTGACACATTGTAGTGAATTGTAGTGTAGTGAATTGAAAACCAAACAGCAAACTTTATGTCAAACTAGTTAATTTTGAAACATTCTCCAACCCGGCCATTGTCACAGCCTGACTGGTTGTGTCTATGTTTTATAATTCTGTTTTCAATTTACCACCATCTGCAGTTTAATGAATAAATTCCTGAGACTCACTCAGAAGGTATTTACTAAACGCAGAACTCAAGGAGAATTCAATGTGAATTTCAAATTTAAGATTGCCATAGTCAAATGGGAAAAATGATCTATGTCGGCTATGTTTTCCTTTTGGCTAAATGTAAAATGTGTCAACACTCCCAAGCACAAGTGTAATGGAGCTGCAGTACTCCGACCGAGTACCTCTGCCAAGTCTGCTTCCTTGTAGCTATCAGGGACCCTGAAACACTTCAGACCCAGACGCCGAGACTTAACTGGGATCACTTAGGGCCTTTTCCACCCTGGACCAAACATCAAATGACACATGGTGAAGGTTAAACAGCAACTCTTTAATGAAACAGCACACATAGTTTAAGCCCCCAACAGCCTAATTTGCATACAATAGGTTGCATAGATTACTATAGTACAAGGAAGGGTGGGGTCAGACAATAGCAAGGGCTGATGGGAGATTAGGGAGGGACAGAACAGCTAGTTTAAACTGGTCTGGCAGTGTCCCTGGGACACCTCCCTGGCACAATGTGACAAAACACAAAAGGAATTTGGGAGCCCACCCATAGTGTCTGTTTTCCATCCCCAGTGATGGTGACTACCGTCACAACAAGGAATAAACACCAGGTCAGTGCCCTCTACCTTAAATAAATTGTATATTACACAGAGCAGGATATTATGTTAAAATCAATATTTTATTATTTTACCCGGGCATTCTTTAAGAAAATCTCAGCATATTCTTCTAGAACACTTTCTAAATAAATCAGTAAATTTACTTACCAAGAGATTGCTGAAAAATATGTTTATGTATACGGAAAAAGGAACAATGTATTATAATTATTTTTTTTAAACTCGTAATTATCAGAAATAAAAAAAAATGGTTTACGCTGGAACTTCATCAAAGTCAAATATCTGAAATAATGCTAAGGACGCCTGTGAGGTTTTTTTTTTTTAATATTTTATGCTGTTTATACCAGGGGAGTTTAGTGCCAGGTCCCTATAGTGCTGGAGTTTAGTGTAAATGTATTTCATCATACAGAAAAAGAAAAATTGTTACAATCTTGAAAGTTGAAGGTACACTCCAGGCCCCACACAACCATTGTGCATTCATGTAAAGTGTGGGCTAAATAATGAGCTGCATTTCTTTGCATTTTCATTCTACATCATTTTTGTGAAAAGAAAATGTATAGCATATTATCTTAAGTTTATTAATGACAGGAGGCGAATATTTGCTAAAGTCTCTCTTTACTAGAACTCCACAGCAGCACATTAACATAGAGATAAAAACACCAATCACAAAAAAAGTAAGGAAACAATAAAAGACCCCTCCCAACCAACTATATCCTCTTTCAAGCTGCGACAAAATAAAGTACATGAACAATACACAACTTAATAAGAACAACAGAAGAAATCAAACATTATAATACGATGACTGCCATCCGAAATTGTAACGTGAAACCAGTGGATGGAATCTTGACCTGTATCCTGAAGAATATCCGGATTTAAGAACCGTAGTCGAAAACTCTGTTTAGTGAATGAAATGTACTGAGAAAACATGAGTACCCATCATGAAATACTGACAGTACAACATCCCAGATAAATACCCTACTCCCCTTAGAAACACCATTACCAGACCTATCTACTATAGCCCAGGAGAACAGGCAAAACTAAAAGAAGGTCAACTAAAAACAAACAAAGAACAAGGGGAGGGAGAAACTGGGAGGGAAATATTCGCCTCCTGTCATTAATAAAATTAAGATTATAGTTCCACTACAGCTAGTATAATCTACAATTTTATAGCATGATCCGATGGTCTAAAATAGAATTGGCAAAAGGTATCTTCTCGGGACCAGTCAGCTGAAGGCATGATGTCCTGAAGGTAAGCGCCTGCCATGAAGGCCCCAGAGGCTGCCACGCCCCTGACGAAGGTGCATCTAATAAGGCACCGAAATGCGCGTCGGGCGTTTTTTCCTCATATCTTATGAGCACTGGGCACTGGTGGATTTAGCACCATGATTTGCACTTGATTTATGGATTTTTTTTTGATTCTCACCTATCTATTTTCTGCTTCTATGCCTGTCTAGTTAGATTACCAAGGAGAGAGGCTTTTTAACTTAA
Organism: Pelobates fuscus; assembly: GCF_036172605.1. Taxonomy (NCBI): domain Eukaryota; kingdom Metazoa; phylum Chordata; class Amphibia; order Anura; family Pelobatidae; genus Pelobates; species Pelobates fuscus. The sequence goes on from NC_086321.1 coordinate 375,676,408, forward strand.
TATTGTCAGTTTTTTAGATACTGACTTTAGACATGGCACAGGAATAGTAAGAATTTACCCTGAGTTAGGGAATTGCACTGGGATTGATCCACTCCTATTTAGTCTATGTATTTTTCAATAAAGCTGTAATCTAGGACTGGTGTATATAACCCTATAACAATTTTGTATTATATCCCTACCTGGTCAATTTCTCTGGTTGGCATATTAACATCTGTACCACCTGTATATACTTTTGTTTATTTATTATGTTTTGGTCTCTATTATACCATATTACACATTTTTGAGCCAGTATATAGTAACAAATACACAGCTATATATATTTCCAGGAGATGCAGCTGTTCTCAGAGCTTTGTATGCACTGAGACTAGCGCATCTATTGTTTGTTTTTTGTATTTTGTCTACTCTGGGGTTAAGCCCCTTGAGATCCCTGGAGTCTCTTTGCGGTACATAAGACTTTGGGCTAGACCCGACACTGTCCTATTTTGTTTGGGGTAGAGTGTACGGGAATATACCCATGGTCTTATATCTTTTCTGTTTTCCAATAACCATCTTATCCATCGCACCAGCATAGGAGACGAGACCGGTCTATGGGGTCTGACATAAGAAATCAACAACTGGCCGGAATAAGAAGAGTGAAGCAGAGCGGCAATCGCCACATAACGAGCCAGAGCCTTTGCTACACAGAGCTTAGGCAAATCACGGAAAAAGGGTAAAAAATAGCCGTCGAATCCGACTTGGTACGTCTAGACACCCTGAAGGTGACCCCTTCCGGAGAGAAAGAAAAGGCGTTGAGATTGAAGGCCCAGACATCAGAAACACGTCTGAAGGAGATAAGACACAGCAAGAGGGTAAATTTAGGCAAAAGTTGACGAAGGGAAAGATCTTGACTCAGCCGAGTCATCTGCCATCTGGAGGGTTCCCCCAGCCCCCCACTCCTGTTGTGTTTGAGGTAGTGCCCTAGCCAGGGCCTTCTCCATGGAGGCGACCACTGCCGCATTTATCATGGCCTGCAGGGACTGCTCTTGGTAGACGGTTCCATGATCACAGAGACCTGGGCAATGTGACACCTGGGGGTATAGAGGACATGTGTCACCAGCAGGGTAAATGAGGCAGCACCCCTAATAGTGGCAGTGGCAAGCTAGGTAGCACATGCAGGGTCCAAGTGAGAGTACGGCCCAACAGGTCAGGCGTAGGCAGAAAATGGCATAGACAGCGCAGGCCAAATCAAGGGGCACAGACAAAAGCAGGCCAGTCAATGGGGCACAGACAAAGCAGGCCAATCAATAGGGCAGAGGCAAAGCAGGCCAATCAATGGGGCACAGGCACAGTAGGCCAATCAATGGACACAGACATAGCAGGCCAATCCAAGCATGCAGGCAAGTCAGGCTCAGAAGTGAGGTACAGGCCGGGCAGGCCAAAACCTAGCATGCAAAGTGGTGCAGGGATAATGCAGATTCAGCAGGGATAAAAGAGAATTGAAGCCAGAGCAAATCAAAACACATCAAAACAGTAATGTAAAGAACAAAATGTGGTCACAGTGGTAAATGGACAAATCCTCCCCAGGGGCACACTATTCCTAATTATAGTAAAAACTGTAAAACACCCATAGCTGAGAAGTACCAGCTATCAGAAAAAAAATTCAAATAAGCCCAGGGCTCAAGGGAAGAGCCCACCTACAAACCCCAGGGAACAGAAAAAACGACAGTGAGACGGATTCCTCACATCAAAACCAACAACAGACACTATGTGTGGCAGAATACTTTCCCCACAATCGACCCGGGGAAAGAAGGAGGCAAGTGCGGCCAGGAGAAGCCACTCCCGCGTGGCAGGGCCCGTCCGGTACCCCACCCACGCTTCCCGTGGCCGCGAACGATGGAGCGGTAAGTGCGTGGGCGGGCGACAGACGGACGGGTAAGCTCTGCAAGAGCAAAGGGCAAACACGTGGGACCGCCAGAGTCATACTCCGCGGTCCCGGTGGTCGGAGCAGAATGGGAGGCGGTTCACACAACCGCTCCCTGCCGACCACCCTGCAGAGCAGCAGATGGAAAAGAGGAAACAAGATATAGGATAGGAGGGAAACAACCCCTAAACAGACCCCACAGGAAAGGGGGGACTAAACAGTGAAACAGTTACAATAGAATATAAAAGGCAATAACAACCCAAAAATAAATACATAAGACTGTCCACAAACCCCCTATAGAATAACAGGCAGTGGTACTCTGACCTGTACTGATGTGGAGCAGCAAAGAAAAAGGAAATAGTTGGTTGGGAGGGGCCTTTTGTGGTTTCCTTACTTTTTTGTGATTGGTGTTTTTCTCTCTATGTTAATGTGCTGCTGTGGAGTTTTAGTAAAGAGAGACTTAAGCAAATATGAAGCCTCCTGTCATGCTATAAAATTATTTTTTGTCTCCAATAGTACAGTAATTCATGTCACCAGCTAAGGATCTGGGAGTTACATGATATGCACATAGTGGCCTTATCGGCATATCCAGCTTAACTTTAATACCCACACCTATTAAAAGACTACAATTTAACGTTGGAAAATATTTGTCCACAGCTTTATTAACATATAAAAACATAAGGTCATTGCCACATCCGAACACATTACTTAAATGTCCTTCGCCCATCACATGTAATTAACCCAGGCAATGACCCGCACATATACACATGATCCATAATACGACAATAACTCAATAACATGACACATTACCAACCAAGTGACATGCTTACCATAGCAAACCGTAGGGGTATACCGTGACACCCCTAACTCCCCCCCCCCCCCCAGTTCGGATCCAAAACGAGGTTGAACCTACCAAACCACTGTAACCCCTGTGAGTATTTGCCACTCAACCTAACCCTGCAAGTTCTCAACTTATTCTACCCCACCACAGCTCAGGTCTTGACCCCCTTAAGCCACCTGAGTACCCAACCCCTCAAAGATAGGGCCTTGCTGATACCCTCCTGAAACCCAAGATTAAGCATATCATAACCAACATCTGAGAGATGCACCCCATCTGGCCTATAATACCCAGGAAGCATTCCTTCAAGTTCCCGATGCCTCACCACTACTCCATCTGTCGGCCGTATAAAAATAGACATCATCTTATTAACTTTTCCCCTGCACTGAGCCACCACAACAAGATCCTTAGCATGCCTCCATTGCTGCCAAGGAATTATCTCGGACCATACCACCACCACGTACAGAAGCAGTTCCCATATCCAGTCTGCATCCCTCTTCATAAACCTCACTAAACCCCTCATGGGAATAAGCCTCAAATAATTTCCCCCAGCACGAATTAATATAATGTCTGGGGATGGACCCACCCTCAAGCGTTTAAAAATATCCTTGTCACACCTGACCAGCTGCAACCCCGAAAACCCGTCCAGCATAAAGAAACCAAGGCCCGTGAGAAAACCAGCTGTATTCCCTGTTTTCTAACAGTGGCTCTCCGGTGCGTCCAATAGATGAAGGAGTGGCCGATCAGCCACTCTACCCAACCTGAAATGAGAACAAGAAATTTAAACATTGTAGAATCACAGAGCCCACACCCAACATCCCCAAACTCTTTTAAACAATCTGAAGAGGGCGTATGTAGGAACAAAATTATATAGATTCCCACTGTCCAATCCACTTGACTAGATCTTCACCAAGCCCCAGGCGAGATGCTTCTGTTGCTGCCACAATGCGGAAGGAGTGAGTGTCAAACTTTAGCTGGTCCAACCCCAAACTCCCTAGGCCCAATCTGAATACCCAAATAAACAGGAAGCACGACAGAGATGACTCGTCTTCGTGAATCAAAAACGAGCCTGCAACTTCCGAACGAACCCCTTTATATACCTTAGCACATGAGATCAGGCATAAGACCAACCCCGGCAAGGAAAACAGCATGGCCCGACACCCTTTCACGAACATGTCCATCTTGGATCTGCGTAGCCGAATCAGCACCCTATCCTGAGATATCTTGACATCCGACATCTGAACTCCCCTTGCACTTGCCCGGCTCCTACTAACTAGCTCCCCAGCCCGAAATGCGCCAAAAAAGCCCACATGAAAGCCACTGTAAACAGTACCACTTTGACACCCGGGAAACAAATTGTAGGTAAGGTATTCAACAACTGTCGAAGGACCTGAAAAGTTACCAGACGTCTACTATCCAACAAGGCCTTACCCTTGCGAAAACCTTTGGGAGCCTGTCTGATGATGAACTGTTTCGTCAGGTCTTCCCATCCATGCAATTTAAAAAGAAATGCTAGTGCTGCCATGGTCCGATTAACCACCGACGCCGATGCCTGTCCAGCAAACAAACTACACATAAACCACAAGAGCGAATCTAAACACCCTTATCTGGATTGTTGCTTCCTAGTACACCCCAAGACCTCATCCCATGCCCTCCAGACTTTGACGTAAGTGGCCCATGTTCCTGGTGCTAACGACTGCCGTATCAGGCTTCCATACAGGACATCCCGAGCAGCCACATCTCCGCCAGACATTCTCGATCGTTCTCATGCACACCCGGAGCCACCAACCGAAAGCGCTCCCACTGTGAATGAGACAATGCATCAGCCTACACGCTCAGATAACCAGGCATGTGTAGAAGTATGAGTTCTGTGACTCTCGATTCATTCATTACAGTCCTAGTCCGATCACGGTTCGTCACTGCATGAAGATGTGACATCTTACATTCTATAAAATTATAAAAACATGTGTATATTATTTTAATGTAAAGAATGGCACGGTATGGCAACAGTTTAAGAGACATAACTAAAGGAAATCAATTTTATAACATGAGAGGAGGCTTCATATTTTGCTTTAAACTCTTTTTACTAAACTCCAGCAGCACAGATTTAACAATAAAGTTTAGTGAAAAAACAGGGTATAAAAGGCCCCTCCCCCTGCATCTCTTCCTCTTTCTTTGCTGCTCTAGCCTAAGCATAGGTCAGAGAAGTAATTTGTTCTCAGCTCAATTATCTTATATTGTTTTTATCCTGCCTGCATTGAATTTCATCATAATTAGCTTAATATCATTCGCCTGCTCCCTCTACAACCTGTCTTGCCCTCCTTCCCTCAGTCATTCTCTATCTATTTCTCCTGTGTTTTACATGTCCCTGTTGTCCTGACTCCTGCTCTCAGACAGGGACCTGTTCTTTTAGGCTCGCCTGCCATTTTACTCTTCTCACACTGTCACACGTCGCAGCATTTTAGCCGTGATCGCACCGCGGTTTTAGCGGTTCCTGGGGCTAGCAGGAGTGGTACTGCGGGTGGGGGGAGCGTGGGGCCTTATCACTGTACCGGTGGGCCATGACTGTGGACTGCGACGGCAAATTGCGTGCAAACGGCGACCATCTTGAATCTTTCGGGTCCACGAGATTCACGTTGCCCATTTTTAGATAACCAGGTCGTGATTCCCACGATCTGGCCTGCTGCATATCTATTTTCTCACACATCTACTAAAGAGTAAAAATGGATTCTACATTACTGTTCTCTCTGTGTGTACTGTACATACTGTCTGCTTATAATTGGTTCAGACCCGGTTCTGTATATGCACCAAATAGAGGAGGATTATGAATCCTAGTGCTACCCCCCTCACTACGGGGTGACCTCCCATTCAAGCATGTGCTTCCATTGGTTTTATTAACACAACATTAACAGGGGTGACCCCCCCAACTGCTGGGTGACCCCAAGCAAGATATACACTGGCCACTTTTGTGGCAAACAAATTCTTACCGGGGTGACTCCCCATCCACCCCAGCCAGTCGAGGCTCTACTACGCAAATAGAGGAGGATTTAATATTATATATATTTATATAAGGGTACCATATGACACCTTACCAGAACTCAGTCTCAGTAGAGATTTTTGCCAGAGGCTCAAGGAGGCAAGGTGAATGGTTGGAGTTGGGACCCACCTAGGGGGGGTCTGCCTTGACATTGGCAGGTGGGCTCATCCTCTCATGGCCATTGGAGGTAACTAAACAACCTCCATTTGTTTAAAAATACATAGGGATTAAGGAGAGAGCACAGGTAACTCCGTACATACTATATTATTGCATTTCAATTCTGGGTGAGACCCAGTTATACTAGGAGCCGGACACTTTGCAACATTACGTGGTGCACATGCATTGCTCACAAGTATCCCATTCTGCCATTACAGGAACCTTGTGGCTCGATGTCTCAACCATCACAAACCCCGACACGATCCCACCTGAAATCACTGGATGACTCCCATCCGACAACCAAGATGTGGAAGGAGCAGGTGGCTCTGAGAGTCCCAGGGTACCCACGTCCATTCCTAAAAGGCACTGGAAGGGCGACAACCCCGTAACCAGGAGGTCTGAAGGGAAGGCTCCACTAGGATCTTGTCCGAATTCACCTACTATGATGATAGTGGACGAATGGCGAGCAGATGGCTCGACCTCTGATGAAGACGACTGGCACGATATGCCGGGTACTGAATCACAATACATCAAAGAATACATTGTGATGCATTCGCCATATAGAAAGGGTAATCACAATCTTCTGAACACTGATGAAGATGTGTTCATTAACACCCAGGGTTTGCCCCTATTTGATCCATGGGCAGTATGACACCCGAGATCTCCCGAGATCTCCTTTCCGGGTCATCTCTCACAATATGTGTATTTTGACTACGAAAGCCTTTGGAGAAGGAGGTACCCACAGGCCTTTGCACAGAATGCCCTTATCCGATCCTCCCAGATAAAGAAGGTTTACCCGGAGCTTGATACCACTATAGTGGTCTTCATGGCCGCTCTTCTGAAAATTGACAAGTTTTTGGATCTGGGGAAGAGAAAGCTAGGACCATTGACAATGGTTTATTATTTGATGAGCCTTTTATCACTAAACTTAAAGCATGTGAATCTATTCACCACATTCAATGAAGCCCAGTCATCTTTGAGACAAATGTTTTGCTCTAACCCTGGCAGGGTGTTTTTGGCAGGACCGGTCGACAGATAAGTCATGCCACCAGCCGCTTCTGGCACACAGGTCCCAGACACCATGTACTCCCTCCATCATTATTCAGCAATATATTCGTGGTCATGAAAAGACAGGGCACTACCACCCAGTCACCATTTTACATCACCTTCATGACATTGTAGTATATCGACATTTCAAAATGGAAGGTACTCATCGCTTACGGGAATCTCATAACGGCCAACAATTGGTTCACACATCTAGAACTGAAGGAAGCCTATCTCTACGTGCCCGTGACGACAGAGAGCATATAGTCCCAGAGGTTCATCTGGCAAGACCATCCTTGCCAATTCACATGTGTACCATTCAGACTGAGCTCGGCATCATGTTGCGTCACCATGCTTCTTAAACCGCTAATGGCTCACCTACGATCCCAAGGTATCCGTTGTCTGATCTACCTGAACAACATATTGATCTTTTGTGATTCCATCCTCAGACTGCGCTCGCAGATGGAATTCATAGTGTATGTTCTGAAATCACTGGGATTCCTTGTGAGCAAGGAGAAATCAGCTCTAACACCTTCTCAGATGATACAATTCCTAGGATTCGAGATCAATTCGACCATGTGTCCTTCGCCTACCCAACACAGAAATCAAAGCCATTCGCAGAGATTTTGGGTGTATTCTACTCAAGGACTCCATCCCTCTACGACTTCTGGCTCCAGTGGTGGGACTCCTATCCTCATCCACCCAAGCAATTTTTTTCCAGGTCCACTGCACAAAAGAGCTATGCAACGGCTGAAAGCCCATTATTTATGGACGGGCCACTCTTATGACATTTGGATTCCAGTAACACCAGAAGTAAGGACAGAACTACATTGGTGGTTACTTCACATGAAGGTGTGGACTGGCGGAGCGATTTTCGGACACATGCCCGATTTCATCATGGAATCAGATGATAGTCTATGGGAATGGGGTGCCCCCTATGCACACGCTTCGATGGGTGGACCGTGGGCGAAGAGGTGTCAAGTCTCCACATGAACTGTCTGGAACTTTATTGTTAAATCTGGGCTGCTGGAATTTAGTAAAGAGAGTTTAATGCAAAACACTCACCTCCTGTCCGTAATAAAATTAAGATTATAGGTTCACTGCGTTAGCATAATCTACAATTATCAATTTAATAACTAAATGCAAAATTTAAGACTCTCTACTAATAGTTTTTCTAATTTCTGATGTTTTTCCCACACCTCCAGCTTCTTTTCTCAGTCTCCATAACCTTGATCTAGTTGGCACTGGTCTTTAGAGGTTCTTATCTTACCCCTTGATTCATCCTTGTTCCTGATAAATCGATCTCTGGATCCCTACATACATCCCTATATAACCAGGTACAGTTTTTACCTGGTTTATAGATGATAAGACTCAATACTCCTTACCCCATCTAGAAACACCTTAACCAGGCTAGCGGTATTCCCGAGCGTGACTCGGGGTTAATTTTCGCTGCCAGAAGCGGTAACCCCGAGTCACGCTCGGGGTAGATAACAGAGCCTCCTTACCTTCTCCTTGCGATCCAGCGATGTCCCCGCGCTGTGATTGCCGGTGAGAGCCCCGGCGGATGCCTCCATCTGACTTCCTGGTTCCGTCTCTGTGAGCCGCTCATGTGAGGCTCATGGGGGCGGAACTGGGCGGGTAATTCAAATTTTTCAAGCATAAAAGTGACACACACACATAAAGTTAGGTGATACAGTGAAATCCTGTCAGATTACATTGTATCACCTCAGATTTGACACAGTATCACCTGCTCAAAGCGAGATAGCAATGGAAAAAAAATCCGAAAGGAAACCAGATTCCATTGCCCTGATTGTGATGTCGGTCTATGTGCAGTCCCATGTTTCAAAATTTACCACACCCAGGATGTTTACTGAATTTTCTTTGTTTGACAAATGTCATTATTTATTACATTATTGAATAAAATTATATTATTTATTAGATTATAATTCATGATTTTATGTTTCGAACTTTATCACATCTGAGAGTACTTTTGGTCAGGTTTAAGAAAGTAATTACTGGCCTACAATACATAACACCAAATTTCCATGCCAAAAAATGGTACCGCTTTTGGTACAAAATTCCTGACATAATCATACCGCCAGGGAGGTTAACAGTATTTCCAGTGCATAAATGAGAGAGTGACCCATTGTTGACCATCTCGGATGACATATGCCAATGGAAGCTCAATGATTGATAACATTTTGGTGTTGTGGGGAATCTCACTTGAATCCCTTTTGAAATGTATTTAAAATATAATTATAGTCATCATTATAATGATAAGCAGATTAATGAAAAACAATGAGTTTTTTAATAGATTTAATTGTAAAAAAAAAATGGTATGAAGAATATTATCTTGTTTCAAAGTGTTTCACCTAAAAAAAAATCAAATATTTTCCAAGAAGTCAACATGATTATGATATATATTATAAATGGCAACAAAATATATTTAGACTAAAATCTACAATAATCTTCAAGAAAGAAGGTTATTAGACAATGAGTTGCAGCGTGTTAAAAATCTTAATAGAGAGGAAATTTTAACATCTACACTAATCAGGACACAAATAAAAGACTAATATTGCTCAATCACATTTAGCTTTATGTTACATTTTTAAGCAAATGTTTAGGAAGCATTGGTCATGTCATTAAATAATGTTATCTGTTGATCTTTGAATTTCAGAATTTACCTGTGATGTCATTTGAATGAGGCGCTGTGATTAGAAAACAGAATGTTAGTGCTGGTTTAACATCAACTATATCTCCATGTTTCCCTTATATTTGTACAAACAGAAATATAGACAGAGCAGTAGCTCACATGGGGGCTACACTGGATGCAGGATCTTAATGTGAACACAGTGATAACTGATTGATTATTGTGACCTCGTATAAATAAAGAACAAATAGAATTTAAGAAACAGTACTTGACATTAAGACAGAATAATATTTGTTTGCAATTTACGTTTTTAGTGAAGAAAATATCCCTCTGCTGTAAAACATACCATATATAAATCATGATAATATTTTAAAAATCTCTGTGCAATTTAATGGGTCGTGGCATTACCCAAAGTTTAGATAGGGTAAAAAACAGTTTGAGTCTTGTTTTTGCAATTTAGATTTTAATTTAGACACACAGGGCTTTTCACTGAAGTGTGAATTATAGTGAGTTGAAAACCAGATTTTAAACTGATAGATTTAATTTGGAAACATTTCCCCAAACAGCAACTTTCGCAGCTTGACTATTTTTATCACAATTTTGCAACTCTGTTTTAAATTTACGATCATTGTAGTTTAGTGAATTAAACCCTGAAAAGCAATCAGCATTACTGTCTGAAAAGCCAATGGTCAGTAATTCATAATGAACTTAAAATTGCTGGCCAAAATAACTCAATTGCTACCAATTCATGCTGTATTAAATAAACACCAGATTCACAAGAATTTAAATCTGAATTACAAAACTGAGGCTAAAATACTCATGTTGTGACTTTAGATAAATTTGAGAATGTCTCCAATGTCTCCACCAATTTTTTGCAGCATTTTGTAATTCAGATTTCAGAATTAAAATACAGTTCAATGTTTAGTACAAAACCCTGAGAGACTACAATTGCAATGCTAAACAAAACATGAAAATAGATTGTATTAAAGCAATCTCTCAGAGCATTGAAACATATACCACTATTTCCAAACATAGGCATATGCACCAGTTCAGTGCCCTCTATCATTTACATAAATCATATATTACACTAAGTATGATATTTTGTTTAACTCAGCATTACATTAATTTTCCTTGGATATTCTTTAAAAAAAAAAAAAAAAAAAACACATAGCACACAAAGCACATTCCTCCTGATAAAACACTTTTAAAATAAATTAGTAAAATTACTTACCAAAAGATTGCTTAGAAATCTGGTTACGGTATGCAGTAAAAAGGGAGGAAAATATATATATTTTTTTTTTAAGCTATAACTCATCAGAAATAAGACACGTTTTAATGCCAGTACTCCATCAAAGCCAGATATTTTAAATATTGCTAAGACAGTCTGTAATCTAATTTTATATTGTATGCTGTTTACACCAGGGGAGCTCAGTTCAAGGTCCCTATAGTGCTGGAATTTACTGCAAAGTTATTTCATCATACACATAAAGAGAAAAAAAACAAGTTGTTATAATAAAATAAAGTTGTTATAATAAATAAAGTTTTTCTCCAACAAATGATTCATGCAAAGCATGAACACGATCATTTTGATTCATGATTAAGAGTGCAGGTATTGGGACCAGATAATAGGGGGATTGTGTTGGGAAGATGTGTGTAAGGTAGTCACCATTACCAAGTGCTTAAGCTGGACACTTTAAGTGGGTCCCTGGATGACTCCAATGTTTAAGTCACCCTGTGCCCATGGTGGGTGAAGGGTGTGTGTCATGTGGTTGTTTAGTTTTTAGTAATTTTCTTACCTACCCCTTAATTAATATGCTATTGTGTTATTATGATTATTTGTATTAAATTGAGTTTGTTACTTTAGGTTTGATGTAATGAACATATAGGCTAGTCCCGAGTAAAACCACAGAGTTGGGCCAAGCAAGCATGGCACCCACCAACTCTGACTCAAAGCTTTTTAACAGGTTGGGGATGTGGCTGGTCTTCTATTGGCCTAACTCCTTGGTGCATGCGATAGAGCACTTTATGGATGAGGTGACTGCTTGTCTGCAATCCCAAGCGAAGTGGGAACACATGATCCGGATGGTGTTGTTGGGGATCTTTCCCCCAGAGCGGCAGAGCACAATGAAGGGAGAGGTTGAAGTCAGCCTCCCTCCCTAGTGGCAGCTGGCAACCATGTGAGAGGAGGTAAGGTCAGTTTACCTCCTTCCCCAGAGGTAGATTAAAACCAAGGCAGTGGTGGTTGTCGGTCTCCCTCCCTAACTGCAGATCACAACCAAGGGAATGGAAGATATCAGCCTCTCTCCCCAGCAGTTGGCAAACCTGCGAGAGGGAGTAGAGACAATCGACTTCCTTCCTTCGTGGCAGCTGGTAAGCCTATGAGAGGAGGTAGAGGTAATCAAATGGAAATTGGCATTGAAATTTTATTTTTTTATTCTATTTTTCCACCTCTGTTTTAATTGATATGTAGTCTTATATGCAATAGATTCTATAGTATATACTTAAAATACTTGTTATAGTGTTATTTGCCTTCAACGAAGGATGACACGAATCACTTATGAAGTCAGTTAAACAGTCTTAATTCAGTCTTGATGAATGAATCAGTATTGATCTATTTACTAAAACATAGCATTCATCTCACTTGTTATCTAACACTTTATCATGGACTTATAGCAATGCCACTAGTCTGTAAATAGTACGTGCCATTAAAAACAAAGTAATTGTGGGTAAGTATGAAATCCAAATCCAATCCATAAGAAAAATCATTTGAGTTGTTGTACATTTTTGTGATTTTTCCAGAAAAAATAGGGTTACTCTAGGGTCGATATTGTGAGGGATGTTATTATACAATGAAACTGCTTCCAGACTTGCTATGAGAGTGTATGGTGAAACAGTTAGATTGTCTAGGGTCGACAGGGTTTGTTTAGTGTCTTGTATAAATGAGGGTAGGCCCCTAACAAAATGATGAAGTATTTTTTCCAAGAACTTACTTGCTTGCTCTGTAATATGGGGACCTTGGATCATGACAAAAAAAGCTTTTATTGCAATAAAAAAAATAAGCAAAAAGAAATAAAATTAAACAACTTTATTTTAAATGGTAGCAACATTTTAGATTTATGGGTGGTGGCTGGGTGAGAGGGGAGGTACATTTAATTATTTCAACCAACATCTATAACATACATTAGAGATAAAAAGGGAACAGGATGAGCCATGGGTAAGAAATATTAAAAAATTATATTGGTAAATAAAAAAAATGCTAAACGCTAGAAAGGTAACAATACAGTAAAAACAATAATTTCCTTAAAAGGAATGCAAAAAAACTGTCCCAATATTGTAGTTTTATCCGTACATAATTTATGATAGTAGCCTCACTCCATAAAAGCATATGAAAATAGTGCAATATGTGGGCTCAGGTGAGTTACATACAACATATACATCCACAATTGTCAACTCACGTGTAAAGGAGCTCAGATCAGCTCCAGTTAAATTAGCGTGGGGTGGATTAGATCCCCACTTAAAGGATATCTCTCTCATGTTCAGAAGAATAATTGTGAGGTGGACCATATAGAACAAAAGGAAAAAACAAGGTTTTTAGGTATGAATAATTATATAAATAATAGTTGGAAATAATATTACTTGCTAAAGTATTTAAAAAAAAATAATAATAATATCATGGTAGCCAAACAATAGTTTATTAATAACAGTATAAAATCCACAACACATTTCCCCCTATAGGGCTTTATCAAGTGAAAGATCATAGTTCAAATGGAAGACTACGGTTCACTCTATAGGGCTTTATCAAGTGAAAGACTGTGTTTCCCACTATAGGGCTTTATCAAATGGAAGACTACTTACCCTATAGGGCTTTATCAAGTGAAAGACCATGTTTCACCCTATAGGGCTTTATTAAGTGGTAGACCACGTTTAACCCTTTAGGGCTTCATCAAGTGGAAGGCCTTGCATTTCATCCTATAGGTTCTTTAATTATTTTTTATTTATTTATTACTGGCATTTATAAAGCACCAACAGATTTCGCAGCGCTGAACAATTAGTGGAGAACATACAATATACACAGACAAATACAAAAGGTAGAGAGGGCCCTGCCAATAAGTTGAAATCTTGTCATTTAAGTTCTTTTATACAAAGTGCATAGGTAGATAGCCCGTGAGCTACAATCTAAAGGCTTTATCAAGTAGAAGACCACGTTTAATCCTGTAGGGCTTTATCAAGGGAAAGACTTTGGTTTCCCACTATAGGGCTTTAGCAAGTGGAAGACTATGTTTCATCCTATAGAGTTTTATCAAGTGGAAGGCTTTGCTTTTTATATCTGATAGGGCTTTATCAAGTGGAAGACCATGGTTCATCCTATAGTGCTCTATCAAGTGGAAGGCTTTGCTTTTTGTATCTGATAGGGATTTATCAAGTGAAAGACTGTGTTTCATACTATAGGGCTTTATCAAGTCGAAGACCACGTTTCATCCTATAGGGCTTTATCAAGTAGAAGACTTTGCATTTCACCCTACAGGGTGTTATCTAGTGTCTTCCACTTATTTAACCTGTCCATTAGTTGTGTAATGCTTCAGAAATTGATTAAGGAACACAACTGCAGGTTTTGGAGTGGACAATATATTCCTTCAATTACTAAAGAAATATAACTTGAATTTGCATAAAGTCCAGATAACAAAATTAATTACTGTAGCTTTAAATACACTCTCCAGCAGGAAAAAATAGTTGTTGTTTTTTAAGACACTCCCCGCATAAATGAGTGAAATCGACGTTTGGTAGATCTTTCCCCTTTTAGAGACACAGGCACAGTTACTGTAGACCGCCAAACTCCCGAACGGAATACAAGGGAATGCTCCAAACTCCTCATGCGAACTCCTTCTCTCCTGGAACAGGCAAAAGAATACTCCAAAGTAGCAATCCCCCCAAACACGAGACCAAGCTCCGTCTTGAGGGTAAAACAGGAATCTGATTTATTGAGGGCTACATGCCCGGTATTTACGCAGGTCTCCCACCTGGTGGACACTCCCCTAGGGGACCAGATGGAAGACTGTGAAAAGTTTGTTACATTAGCCAACCACAGTGGCTCAGGCATAAAACCCTCCCCTTGGTACAAGCAAAACCCTCCTCTCTATCCTGGAGATAATTGGGAAGAAATCCAATTATCTCCATGGATAGAGGCAAAACGCCATTTTAAATGATACAGTAAAAATGCATAAAATGCCATAACTGTAAAACTACCGAATGTGCTCAGTACATATAACGTATCCCCAGCTAGCCTAGATCTGAGCGCACATTATTACCGAATGGCGCTCAGATCCAATACACACAGTTCAATCGCCATGGAGCCAAAGTCTTTCACACTGTTCTTTCGGTATACGTAGGGCTCCATGGGATGGCTATCTGAGTTAAGTCCATTCGTGAAATAAAAGTCCCAAACGGACTGGTGTTCGTATGCCGGATGACAAAGAATGGAGGTCGGCGGTTTCAGCGGTGTTAGGGAGAAAAAGTGTCCGTTTTGAGTTCCATAAGTTTGTCGACGAACATCACTGTGTATTCGTGCTCCTAAGATGGCCGCTGTCTCGTGGTCGGCATACGAACGACGACCACCCAGCATATGGTTTCAATTAAGAGGTGTCTGCGGTTAACCACAACGTTCGAATTGGGGCCAATAGGTTAACCAGCAGCACACTCCTCTTCTGGGTGACCGGCCTTTCAGCAGTTTGTTCGGTAGATTAACAAATAAACGAACGGGGACGTACGGACAGGCAATTACACGAATCCACACAAATCCACGGGAAAGCACTATAGTTCCAAGACAAAGGGATTTGTCACAGTGGTAGTAACTGAGTATAGAAGGAATCTAGAACAGGAGATATGCAGTAAGCAGCAGCAAGAGTAGCAGACTTTAGAAACATTAAGCAGGAAAGTTCTGAAAAAAAGCACCACAAGATGAGATAAGTAGTTTTCTTAGTATACTTGAGTTTAGATGAGAAGGGTCTTTTAACAATCTGAGTCAATTTGGGTTGGAGAAGGCTGCTTTGCCAGTAAACAGGGTCTTTAGGGTTGCAAAGTGTGGCATAAATAGGTGAGCAGTCCGAGATCAGGGTTAGGAGAAGGCAGCAAAATCCATAAGAAAGTCCAGAGGTTCAGTACACAATTAGGAGAAACAACGAGGAGCTTAGCAGGCACGAAACACGGAGGTAACTAACACAGTAACTAAGCACTGTGTGCTTGGTGCGGATTCCCTAAAAGGCATGGAAGGGTCACATCATGGAGGTGGGCAGGTTAAGGTAAGAACTGACAAGTTGCTGGATCCATTCCAGCTGTGTTTCTCAGCATTCCTACCCTTCCTGTCGGGAGGAATGCCGCATTCCAAACCTCTTCATTGTGGGGGATTTTCAGACAATCTTTGTTTTGCAAAAATTACATTAAATTTTCTCATCCAATATTTATAACATATATTGACTGGAATGTCCCTTTAAATAACTCCATTAAACATTGTGCAGCCAGACACAAATGCGGATAAACTATGTGGCGAAACCAACCTCACCACTGGGCATTGGAGAAGCCTGGTTGCTCGCCTGCTTCCTCTGGACTATGGCCCCGTATTGAAACGCTTGATTTTCCCCTGCAGAAATACTTGTTCGTGCCTTTCTGCCCGGGCATTCGGTAAATTGAATCTACCAAACAAACAGACGAATGACCGGACCACCGGGGTATGGAGTGTGCCGTCAATTAACCTCCCAGAAGCTGCGGTTAACCGCAGCTTAATTGACGAACACTGGGTGGCCGCTGTTCGCATAGCCAACCATGTGGCAGCGGCCATCTTAAACTCCCCAACGGCCAGCGGTGTTCAGCTCCAAACCTGTGGAACTCAAAACGAACACTTATTTGCGTGAACACCACTGACCGTCGACCTACCTTCTCCTGCCTTCAGCCATCTAGCGAACACCGGTTCATTCAGTATTTTAATGTGTGATCAGTGTTACCCCAGATAGTTATGCCATAGAGCCTATTCGTATACCGAAAGACTATGTGAAAGACTTTGGCCCCATGGCGATTGAACTGTATGTATGTGATCTGAGCGCCATTCGGTAATAAAGTGCGCTCAGATCCAAGCTATCTGGTGATAGGTTGAATGTACCTGTTTTATGCAATGGCTGCACAGTTATATATTTTTATGTCTTTTTACTGCCATGTGGTTAATGGAGTTTTACCTCTGTCCTGGGAGATACTTGGATTACTTCCTAATTATCTCTAGGATAGATAGGAGGGATTGTGATGTAATTGTGGGAGTGTTTAAAGGTGTATGTCTGTGATTGGTCAGTGTACCCTTTGCGTCCCAGTCTTCCATCTGGCCCCTAGGGGAGTGTCCACCAGGTGGAAGGCCTGCATAAATACCGGGCAGGTAGCCTACATTAAACCAGACCACTGCTTGACCCTCAACACAGAGCCTTGTCTCGTTCTTGGGGGGATTTATTGTATGCTGTTTCCAGTTCGACTGCTAGGAGTGTAAACCTATTCGTATGTTTTTTCCTGTTGGCTGTTTACAGCATTCGTGTGGTTCCGGTTCGGGAGATTGGTAAATTCGTATGGTTTCCAGTTCGGGATATTGGTGTCTTCAGTAGCTGCCTGTGTATCTGGAAGGGAATATCTCCTAAATGGCTTTTAACACCTTTTATGCCTTGGTGTGCCATTACAAACTACAAATAACTAACACATACATCACTATCGCTTTCCAGATAGAAAGAAATTATTGGACTAAAAGAAATCCTAGATTTCTCGTTTTATTTGTTATTGCGAATTCAATTTTATATAATGTAATGTGAAGATCATGGTGTGAAGATGTTACATTGTCTCATACATAGTCTGTATTAGTTCTACCCGTTGAATAATACATGCATGGTAATATTTTAATATAACATATTTTTTATCTCAGTTTTTATGCTATTTTTTAATTGACCTTTTTCATAGATATCCCATTCTACTTTCCATAACATTATCGTATTTAAAACTCAGTACTGAGTGTGTGTATAATAAATATATAGACCACTTACAGGTCTTGATCCAAATATCTTGCATCAAATTTTATTTGAATTATAATCATATAATTATAATCATATAATAATAAATCATTATAATATTTCAGTCCCAGGAATAGACATTTTGCTTAAAAAAGCTCAACTACTTGGACAGAAACATTACAAATAGTGATGTCGCGAACACAAAATTTTCGGTTCGCGACCGGCGAACGCGAACTTCCACAAATATTCGCGAACCGGGCGAACCGCCATAGACTTTAATGGGCAGGCAAATTTTAAAACCCACAGGGACTCTTTCTGGCCACAATAGTGATGGAAAAGTTGTTTCAAGGGGACTAACACCTGAAATGTGGCATGCTGGAGGGGGATCCATGGCAAAACTCCCATGGAAAATTACACAGTTGATGCAGAGTCTGGTTTTAATCCATAAAGGGCAGAAATCACCTAACAGTCCTAAATCACAATGGATATGGATTGACACCTGACATATGACATATTGACACCTTGACATATGGATTGACACCTGTCCTCAGAGACCCTGATACACACTGACACAGAGCAGAATAGGGACTGTTCCCCCTACATAGGGCCACTTGGCAGATATGGATTGACACCTATCCTAAGGATCCCTGCTACACACTGACACAGAGCAGAATAGGGACTGTTCCCCCTACATAGGGTCACTTGGCAGATATGAATTGACACCTTTCCTAAGGATCCCTGATACACACTGACACAGAGCAGAATAGAGACTGTTCCCCCTACATAGGGTGACTTGGCAGATATGGATTGACACCTATCCTAAGGATCCCTGATACACACTGACACAGAGCAGAATAGGGACTGTTCCCCCTACATAGGGTCCCTTGGCAGATATGGATTGACACATATCCTAAGGATCCCTGATACACACTGACACAGAGCAGAATAGGGACTGTTCCCAAAACATAGGGTCACTTGGCAGATATGGATTGACACCTATCCTAAGGATCCCTGATACACACTGACACAGAGCAGAATAGGGACTGTTCCCCCTACATAGGGTCACTTGGCAGATATGGATTGACACATATCCTAAGGATCCCTGATACACACTGACACAGAGCAGAATAGGGACTGTTCCCCCTACATAGGGTCACTTGGCAGATATGGATTGACACCTATCCTAAGGATCCCTGATACACACTGGAGGGGGAACCTACTGTCCTCCCCCCACCTCCACCCCTGCGCGGTGGGTTGGGGACCATAAATAACAATGGTGGGACCTACTGTCTTCCCCCCGCCCCCACCCCTGCGCAGTGGGTGGGGGCCATAAAAATAATGAGGGGGCAACCTACTGTCCTCCCCCCACCCGTGAGCATTAGGTGGGGGCCATAAAAATAATGAGGGGGGACCTACTGTCCTCCCCCCGGCCCCCACCCCTGCGCAGTGTGTGGGGGCCATAAATCACAATGTGGGAGGACCTACTGTCCTCCCCGCGCCCCCACCCCTGCGCGGTGGGTGGGGGCCATAAAATAATGAGGGGGAGGGACCTACTGTCCTCCCCCGCGGCCCACACACCTGCGTGGTGGGTGGGGGCCATAAATCACAATGGGGGGAGGACCTACTGTCCTTCCCCCACCCCCACCCCTGCGTGGTGGGTGGGGGCCATAAAAATAATGAGGGGGGACCTACAGTCCAACCCCCCGGCCCCCACCCCTGCGCGGTGGGTGGGGGCCATAAATCACAATGGGGGGGCAGACCTACATGTCCTCCATCCGCCCCCACCCCTGCGCAGTGGGTGGGGGCCATAAAATTAATGAGGGGGGCCTACTGTCCTCCCCCCAGCCTCCACCCCTGCGCGATGGGTGGGGGCGATAACAATAATGAGGGGGGGTACCTACTGTCCTCCCCCCTGGCCCCCACCCCTGAGCGGTGGGTGGGGGCCCTAAAAAAACAATAAGGGGGGACCTACTGTCCCCCCCCAACCCCCACCCCTGTGTGGTGGGTTGGGTCCCTAGATAACCCCCCCCCCCAATCAAAGGTGACTAGGGGTCCCCAAGCCCCTAGTCACCCACCCCCCCAACCCAAAAGAAGTTACCCCCTACCTACCCCCCTCACCCTAAAAAATAGTGAGGGGGGAATAAAATAACTAACCTGTAAAGAAAAATTCAACTTACCATTTGACGTCTTCTTTTTTCTAAAATCTTCTTTTTTCAGCCCCAAAAAAGGCCAAATAAAAAGCCATAAGAACCGACGCAATTTAAAAAAAAAAAAGAGCGCAAAAAAAAAAAAATCCATCTTCACCCATGGAGGGCTCCGCAGACTGAGCTCTGCAGGGCGGGGGAAGGCTTATAAAGCCTTGCCACGCCTTGCAATTAGGCTAAGAACACTCTGATTGGCTGGTTTAAGCCAATCAGAGTGCTCTTTGTCATTTTACACAGTGTGGGAAAATTCCAAAGAACTTTCCCACGCTGTGTAAAATGACACAGAACACTCTGATTGGTTAGATTCCAAGCCCACCAATCAGAGTGCTTTTTGTCATTTTACACAGCGTGGGAAAATTCCAACGAACTTTCCCAGGCTGTGTAAAATGACACAGAACACTCTGATTGGTTAGATTTCAAGCCCACCAATCAGAGTGCTCTTTGTCATTTTACACAGCTTGGGAAAATTCCAAAGATCGTTCCCACGCTGTGTAAAATGACACAGAACACTCTGATTGGTTAGATTCCAAGCCCACCAATCAGAGTGCTCTTTGTCATTTTACACAGCGTGGGAAAGTTCTTTGGAATTTTCCCACGCTGTGTAAAATGACACAGAACACTCTGATTGGTTAGATTCTAAGCCCACCAATCAGAGTGCTCTTTGTCATTTTACACAGCACGGGAAAATTCCAAAGAACTTTCCCACGCTGTGTAAAATTACTCAGAACACTCTGATTGGTTAGTAGGTCCTCCCCCATTGTGATTTATGGCCCCCACTCACCGCGAAGGGTTGGGGGCCGGGGGGAGGACAGTAGGTCCCACCTCTCATTATTTTTATGGCCCCCACCCACCGCGCAGGGGTGGGGGCGGGGGGAGGACAGTAGGTCCCCCCTCTCATTATTTTTATGGCCCCCACCCACCGCGCAGGGGTGGGGGCAGGGGGAGGACAGTAGGTCCTCCCCCCATTTTGATTTATGGCCCCCACCCACCGCGCAGGGGTGGGGGCTGGGGGGAGGACAGTAGGTCCCCCCTCATTATTTTTATGGCCCCTACCCACCACGCAGGGGTGGGGGCGGGGGGAGGACAGTAGGACCTCCCCCATTGTGATTTATGGCCCCCACCCACCACGCAGGGGTGGGGGCCGGGGGGAGGACAGTAGGTCCCCACGCTCATTATTTTTATGGCCCCCACCCACCAGGCAGGGGTGGGGGCAGGGGGAGGACAGTAGGTCCCCCCACAGTGTGTATCAGGGTCCCTGAGGACAGGTGCCAATCCATATCTGCCAAGTGACCCTATGTAGGGGGAACAGTCCCTATTCTGCTCTGTGTCAGTGTGTATCAGGGATCCTTAGGATAGGTGTCAATCCATATCTGCCAAGTGACCCTATGTAGGGGGAACAGTCCCTATTCTGCTCTGTGTCAGTGTGTATCAGGGATCCTTAGGATAGGTGTCAATCCATATCTGCCAAGTGACCCTATGTAGGAGGAACAGTCCCTATTCTGCTCTGTGTCAGTGTGTATCATTGATCCTTAGGATAGGTGTCAATCCATATCTGCCAAGTGACCCTATGTAGGGGGAACAATCCCTATTCTGCTCTGTGTCAGTGTCTGGGGGGAGTATCGGCAGTAACACAGAGTGTCAGGAGGGAGTATCTGCAGTAACACAGGGTGTCTGGAGGGAATATCTGCAGTAACACAGGGTGTCTGGAGGGAGTATCTGCAGTAATACAGAGTGTCTGGAGGGAGTATCTGCATTAACATAGGGTGTCTGGAGGGAGTATCTGCTGTAACACAGAGTTTCTGGGGGTAGTATTTGCAGTAATACAGAGTATCTGGGGGGAGTAATTGCAGTAATACAGAGTGTCTGGGGGGAGTATCTGCTTGTAACATTTATATGCACTGAAAAAAAAAAAATAATGGTTGCAGCTTCTGAATGAATCTAAAATGGATGCTGTGCAGTAGGTGGGAGGGTCTGCTAGGTAGGGTGTGCTGCTGATTGGCTGGAATGTGTCTGCTGACTGAGAGGTACAGGGTCAAAGTTTACTCAATGATAAAGAATAGGGGGCGGACCGAACATCGCATGTGTTCCCTGGCGGTGGCAAACGCGAACATGCTATGTTCGCCAGGAACTATTCGCCAGCGAACCATTCGGGACATCACGTATTACAAACTTTATTACCATTAATGCTGGTATCTTCAAGAAGTCCGTGTAATGTGTCCAATCATTCCCTAAGCTAATTACACGGCTATTGATCCTCGTTAATCCCTTCCCAGGACATCACAGTGGTTTTCTTTAGACCATGCTGCCGACATATCATCACCAAAGCTGGATTGACCTCCTGAGTGACCACTCTATCTACACAGACAATGTTTTAATATGTTTGAATAATCATTGGCCCATTCCTATATTGTAAGTGAAGTTTATTAATTTGAGCAATTAAAATCTAATATATATTGTTAATTATGTAATAATTAAAATGTACACTATTTCAGTTTTTACCATTGACTGAGTTCTTTTCTGATGAAGAATTAATAGAAGTGGATCTCTCTAAACTCCAGACAAGACTGCAGTAAGAGGAAATTGGACTATTTTATATCATAAAAAGGACTTTAGTTTTGTTTACATACTATTTATTGTTAGTAGTAGTATTACCTATAAAGCACATTTTCTGCAGCGCTGTGTCAAATCACAAGTTTTACATATTATCAAGAGGTAATGCGTACTTGTTCACACAGCTTACTATTAAAATATTACACATGTGCTTGATATATGTTCTTTCCAATTAGAACATTACCGTACGATGTAACAACACTTTTTTCTACAGATGGTTGTTCGGTAATACCTAATACATTTAAATTACAAACAAGCATAGAAATGTGCAAATACCAAACAAGACTCCAAAGAAGAAGTGCATCACTAATACATCGCTTAACGAGTTGTACAAAGTGAATAGAAGCTCTCACACTTTCGTGTGGAAATACTTTCTCTTCCACACAATATTTAAACCAAAGACATGATACAAGTATACACAATGGAGCTCTAAAAGGAACCGTGTACTCACAATGTTCTTACTCTTAAATATGGAATATAGCAGGAATATCCATCAAATACATAAAAAAAATTGAAAAAAAGGAAAACAAATTATAGCATAGTTGGTTTTGGTAGTAACTCTGAATAGTAAGAAATAGTAGGATCCACTCACATGAATCTGAGCCTGAGAATACTGGCTCAGTAAATTGTACCTGTAAGCTCTTAAGGTAGCATCCCACCTTCTCATGGATAGGATTCAAAACTCTAGTAGTGTAATATGTATGTACTATTTACACCTTATTATTAAAAGATGAATTAAGTTCACCTTATATAGAGCCTGAGAATCCTGGTTCTAGGCTGTAAAGGCTTGATATCACTTAATAGGGTGGCAAAAACCCAAACGATGATCCCTGGAACTGAAGATCAGGCTGGACAGTGAATATAGCTAAGTAAAATTTACTTCTCAAATAAAATCTTAAAACAATCAAGCAGCTAGTAACAAACAGTATATATAAAAGCAATAATGCACTCAACAAGTAATTCAGTCCATTAAATATTTTCAATATCATTTTATTGCAGGTAGACATAGTAATTTGAATGTATTCTTTCATTTTTATTATTTTTTGTCAGAAACTAAATCAAAGTCATTTTCAGAGATTATAATCTGTATTATAAAACATGTCATTAACATTAGAAAATCTTCCTTAGTGCTATCCTGATGTCTTGGTTTCTTAGACTGTAAACTAAAGGGTTAAACAGGGGTGTGAACACAGTATGCAGCAATGATATAATCTTATTCATAAGCAGGAAATGACCTATAGATGGTATCATATATTTCATTATTAATGTCCCATAGAATGCACCAATCACTAGAAGGTGGGAACTGCAGGTTGAAAAGGTTTTTTGTCTTCCGGCTGTAAATGGGATCCTAAGTATCATAAGGAATATATGAATATAAGTCAATATGATAAAACCACAAGGACATATAAAGATAGGTGTAGAGAATACAATGGCTATAAATTCCACCAGAGACGTGTCTGAACATGAAAGTTTTTGAAGAGGTGAAAATTCACAATATATATGTTCAATGATGTTTCCATCACAGAACTGGAAGTTGGATATAGGTATGATACCTATTAGGTTCATAGTAAATCCTAACATCCAAGTAAAGACAGACAGACAGGTACGCAGTGTAATGTCCATGATTAAGGTGTAACGCAATGGGACACATATAGCCAGGTATCGATCATAGGACATCACTGCAAGCAGGAAACATTCGGTAATAATTATGCCACTATAGAAATAGTATTGAGTTATACAGCCAGGAATTGTCATTCTTTTCCCTCCGTTTAAGATTGTATCCAGTAAATTGGGAAGAGTATTTGTTGAGAGCACAATATCAGACATTGATAGATGACAAAGGAAGAAGTACATGGGAGAATGAAGGTGATGACTGATTGAAACTAACACAATGATCAGAAGATTTCCTGTTACTGTGAACAAGAAAATGTTAAGGAATATCATGAAAATTAAAATTTTGAAACCATAAAGATTTCCAAAGCCTAGAAGTATGAGTTCTGTGACTCTTGATGCATTCCCTACAGTCATAGTTCAAGTTTCCTCACTGCATGCAGATGTGACACTTTACAGTCTAAAAAATTATAAAAATGTGTATACTGTTTTAATATACAGAATGGCAAGGTATGGCAACAGTTTAAGAGACATAACTAAACATAATCAGCTGTTTAATTGTAACTAAATACAATGTTTAAAACTATCTACTAATAGTTTTTCTAATTTCTGATGTTTTTACTACGATGAACCTCCTGCTTATTTTCTCAGTCTCCATAACCTTGGTCTAGTTGGCACTGCTCTTTAGGTTCTTATCTTACCACTTGGCTCATCCTTTTTCCTGATAAATCTATCTTTCGGTCTCCTCACCAGCTCCACAATTCTCAAAGTAAATCCCTACATAACCAGGTAAATATTTTCCATATCTAGAAACACCGTAACAGTATTTCAAGTGCATAAATAAGAGAGTGACTACTACATATGAATCATCTGGAGCCTCACATATGGTTACGAAGTAATCTCAAACAGGGGGTAGCCCTTACTGATCAATATAGAAGCAAAAAATAGTTAGAGAAACCCAGGAGAGTGGAAGTTTCACTAAGAGATTACTATAAATAGGTAGAAGCCACTTCATTAGGATAAAAGCATAGAACGTTATGGATTAAGATTAAAAAAGGAAAAAACGTGTCTACAAACTTGAACAAACTAGTGTGGCTAGTGGGCTGAAAATATTGTAACAACAGATATTCTTCGACAAAACAAAGGGAATTAACCACTGTTAGATGTAAGGTCAGCAAATAACTTGTTAATACATTTAGATCACATAGAAGAGGAGTGTCAGAGAAATGACACTCTGTGTCTAGGCAACGTTGCCGCAATAAATCAGTTAGATTGTTACAAAGCATTATTTAAGAGCTCTTGTTTAGGAGAGGTTGAAATTAAGTAATCAATTTACTCATGTGGTAGTAGGCAAGGAGTAAATATAGATGCAGTTATATAAAAGATATACACGTTAGATAAACCGCTTGAGCCATAATGGCAAAATTAGATGGATACTTAGAAAAAGGAGTAACGATACGGCAGAGCTAAGTTAGATGAACAAAACGTCAATATGTACTCTGCCTTTGACTCCTAATAAAATTAGATAGATTTTGAATAAATCGTAATGCTAGATAAACTAATAACTCCCTTTAACTGCTTAGAGGCAGTTTCCAATACCCACTAAGGAGCCCTTTTCTAAAGCTGAAATAGCCAAACGACCTAGCCACACCGTGAAACAAAGTAAGTGCACGTCAATGAATAGTGCTCTGGAGTGACGTCAACCCGACGCGCAGATCGCGCCTTTCTCAAGAGATATTTTTTCCTTTTTAATCTTAATCAATAATGTGCTATGTTTTTATCCTAATGAAGTGGCTTCTACCCATTTGTAACGGATCACCTGGTACCCCGACTGGGTACCTCCGTTAAAGGATGCTCCTAGCGCTTCCTGAGGCCTCCAAGCACTCTAGCCGACACCACAATCACCGAATCAGAGAAGCATATGAATCCTCTCAAGCCTCTGAATGCTGTAGACAGTTGAATAGGAACCATACGAATAGGTTTGCACTCCTAGCAGTCAAACTGGAACAGCATGCAATAAATCCTTCCCCCAATAATGAGACGACACTTCACTTTGAGGGTAAAACAGGAACTCTGGACTGGCTCATCCAGCCTGGCTTTTATTTCCATTTCACACATACAGGCCACACCCAGGGGGAGGCATAAAATGACCAATAGTATCACGGGTGCAACCCACACATCCCCTCCCCTTAGTGTGACACATAATCCCATTATGCATACAGTTTAAAATATACTTTTTACACAATATTTATAACTTCAAAACCATACATCACATTCACACAAAATTACATATCCACAATCAATCCATTCAGGGGAACAACATATTAAAAAATGGCATGGATCAGACCAGGGGTTCAAAAGTTAGTAAATTATCTTTTAAAACCCCTAGCTTTCCAGCTCAGACCGGTTTTTACAGAGCCTTCTCTGTGCTGGAGAAGTAATCCAATTATCTCCAGCACAGAGACAGACTCCATTAACCACATGGTTACAGAAAGACATAAAACACTTTAAAATACAGAAAGTTACTTTTTATCCATAACCCACAGACATTTCACATATCCCCAGATAGCTGGGATCTGAGCGCACAAAACTACCGAATAGCGCGCAGATCCTATTCACACAGTACAATTGCCATGGAGCTAAAGTCTTTCCCATAGTCTTTCATTATATGAATAGGCTCCATGGTATAGCTATCTGGGGTATCAACGCTCACACAGGGCCATAATCACTGAATAAAAGTCCATACGTTTTCAGGGGCCATAGTCTTAAAGGGTATTGTTACCCAAAGTCTCAATATGTCCCCAGACAGTTCTTAAAGGGCCAGCAGCAGTACAATAAAATACCATTCACTGTGCTTAAAGGGCCAGCAGTCGCACAATAAAATACAATATGCCCCAAATAACCCAGGGGCCATAGTCAGCAGGTAGGAGGCGGGCAAACAGGCTTCTCCAGGGCCCAGTGGCGAGGTTGGTTTCGCCACACCATTTATAGTAATCTCGTAGTGAAACTTCCACTCTGCTGGGTTTCTCTAACTATTTTTTGCTTCAGTATTTCAAGTGCACCTGGGGCCACCAATAGACAGTCCTTCCACAGATCATGACCCATTGTTGACCATCTCGGATGACATCTGCCAATGGAAGCTCAATGATTGATAACATTTTGGTGTTTTGGGGAATCTCACTTGAATCCCTTTTGAAATGTATCTAAAATATAATTATAGTCATCATTATTATGATATGCAGATTAATGAAAAACAATGTTTTTTAAATAGATTTCATTGTAAAAAAAATGGTATGAAGAAAATGTTCTTGTTTCAAAGTGTTTCACCTAAAAATGTTTTCAAATATTTTCCAAGAAGTCAACATGAATATGATATGCAAAGATGTGTACTATAGCGTTAATCCGAAGCGGAGAATGTGCTATCACCAAGAGTGTACCTCACTCACTCAACCATACATATAATAATAAAGTGAATTAGCTAATATGACTTGACAAGCAATAAAAGCTAAAAAAAGATTGGATAGCACATAAATAGAGAATACAACCTTTAAACAGGACGTGATCTTGAACAGATCTAAAACATAACAATAAAATATATATGGTGAAGTATGAATGAACAAGAAGGACAATATCCAGGAGGTAGAGAATTTACAACAGATATTGGTGTTCTGCGCTTATCTCCCTTTTTGTGGGTATCTGTAGCAGATCAAAGTGTGGTATAGACGGCAACATTTCTTCAAATGTGAGATCCTCAGAATGGACAAAAAAGAGAAATATACATAGAATAGTACTGTATAAAAATATCAAAGATTTATTGCACTGATTGCACTTACATTCAGGTCACAATCA
This sequence comes from Pelobates fuscus, assembly GCF_036172605.1. Taxonomy (NCBI): domain Eukaryota; kingdom Metazoa; phylum Chordata; class Amphibia; order Anura; family Pelobatidae; genus Pelobates; species Pelobates fuscus. Next base: position 375,704,337 of record NC_086321.1, read on the forward strand.
GCAGGCATATCTCCACTAACAAGTGGACCAAGATGGCAGAATGGGTCGGTGGTGCAAATGGAACACCAGCTGATCGTACCATATGTAGTGTTAAAAATAATATAAAATACAAATATAATAATAAAACAAAATTAGAAATAAGAAGTAAATATGAATACTCAATCCAACGCATTTCGTCTGTATAGACTTCTTCAGGGATATGAGTACTGTCCCAAACGTTCCTTTTTTATATCTGTAAATCCAGATGACTCTCATCAAGCTCCTTTCAAAAAAGCCGCAGAAACTAGCACTTTCGGGGTTCAGCGTATATCGTTCCTCATTGGATAACTCCAGGCGGACGTCATGCATCTTGCGGCCTTTCTTTAACTTCCGCGTTCCACAGTGGAACGCATATCATTACTCTTACTCTCGTGTTCCAACAGTGGAACGCATATCGCAAAGAGGAAAAAGGTGGCAGTGGGTGGGAAAAAAAAAACTCACTGACAACTCGAACTGGCAAGTCTGTGTATAAACAGTCCTAATCAAAAAGTAACAGAGGAGGGGCAGGGCCGGGCTGCCAGGCTGAACAGCAGCAGAACATCATGGCTCCTGGCCTGGGCCCAGGAAAATGGCTAAAAAACAGCACACGAACTGCCATAAAGCTGGATTGCTCGACATATAATTGGAGAGAAACTCATAAGCCATCCGAAGATACCAAACTGAAACAAATAATAAAATTTGAACACTGAGTTTACTAAACCGGGCCTATGTGCAGTTAAGAGCCTGAACGAGTGAGGCACCTGCAGGCACACGGATAATAGCCCAACAGGCCAAGGTAGACGGATGCCCGGCTACAGTACCACCACAGAGGACAAAGACACGAGGGGCGGCCCGGCCCCGCTTCACCCCCCCTGGCCAGTGGGGGTAATCCCGGCCACATGGGGAAGTCACACTCCAGGGTGGGAGATACCGTGTGGAGACTACGCTGATCCCCTAAACAGGCAAAGGCCACCAGACTGGGGCCCGCTTGAAGACTTACCCCAAAGGAGGGGTACCGCAGAGGACTTAATTTGCGAGGACCACTCTATGCACAGGCTTAGCATGATGAAAGAAAGACACGAAGGGGACTACTAACTGCTCAAAGGGCTGGCAGGTGCGGCACATGCGGCCACTGAAGACGCCAGCAGATACGTGGATTCTCCGACTGCCTGTCCACCGACGGAGTGCCGGCCCAGACTAACCGAGTATGTGGAGGTCCTCGTGGAGTCTAGTCCCTGGCGCTGTGAGTCCTGTAGATCGGGAGGGCATGGGCCCTCCGGCGGACCTGTGACCACGAGGGATGCGCATCACCCCCAAGTGTGAGACCGGCGCCAGGAGAGGCGGGGGCTGACACTCCACGGAAGATTGAAAGGTGCTGGGGAGGTGCAGGGGGCAGGGGGCGCTCAGACCCTAGGTGTGGGGGTCCTGTGGACGGTCCCTGGCCCTGAGTGCCCACAGGGCCACAGAGAGCCCAACTGGTGGACTGTGACCAGCCTGGGGAGGACGGGTGGAAGCCCGGTGCACTGGGGCCATATTGTTTCTGTGCCTTGGAAGGCCCGGACCAGACCATTATAAAGTCCCCAACCACGGACACTATGCTTGTGACTAGTTTATATTTCATAGGTCCTTACAAGTTATCTTTATATTTATGCATGTTACCACTGATAGTTTTAGATTAAGTAAGTTAACCTGGTATGGAGCAGTTCACCAACCTGTATGCATATAGTAGGTGTACATATTGGCTTTTCACTGTAATTGCTGACCTAGATGGACTATTAAAAAAACTAGCCTACATCATCCCACTTGGTTAAATAATGTCCCTAAGAGACAAATAACGCGGATGCGAAGAAACTGTTCCAATATCCACATTTTTGAAGAACAGTCACAAATAATTAAAAACAGATATTCTGAAAAAGGATATAATGTAGAACAAATGGAAAGGGAAATTACATATATGAAAAGAAGGGACCGTTCAGAATTTCTAGTTGACAATAAATCAAAAAGCAAAAGAGATAACACTCATGTAGAATTTGCATTTATCACGAAATATAATACACATGCCAGGAAAATGAAAAAATTCTTAAAAAACATTGAGCCATCTTAAAGAAGGACGAAAGTCTGGGTAATGTTATACCTGATAGACCAACAGTTATTTATAGAAAAGCTGACAACTTAAAAAATCAATTAGCACCCAGCCTCTTACCTATACAGATTACCAAGCCTAATAATAATTTTTTACTTTCTCAAAGGACTGCAGGATTTCAAAAATGTGGCACTTGCTCTAAATGTACCTATCAAAAGAAAAAGACCATAACCTTTACAGGTACTTATACAAAAAGGACATACACTATTAAGAAGTGTATACATTGCACATCCACATGTGTAATATATTTATTGCAATGTGGATGTGGAGCACAATACATAGGCAGAACCACCAGGCCAGTACATATTAGATTTTGAGAACACTTCAATAATATTAGAACCAACAAAGTAGAACATAGTGTCCCAAAACATTGTAATACTTGTACATTTTTTAATTGGTCTACCTTCATTGCTATTGGCATAGATTCTATTGAAAAGCATTGGAGAGGAGGTAATAAAATGCAGGAATTAGCCAAAAAAGAGGCACAGTGGATATATAATTTAAAAACCTTAAAGATTGGTTTGAACCAAGACATTGATCTTACATGATTACTATGATCCTTTTTCCAACCTCCCCCCCTTTTTCTTTTTACTTTTTCTTTTTTCTCTTTTATGTGGTGGGTTCACTGGATTTTTGAGCAATGTATATTTTGTATCTGAATTTATTCCATACTAATTTGATTTTCTCTTCCTTGTAGAATATTTGAAAAGGTCATGCTTTTCAGTTAAAATACCATTTGTTTTATGTATATATTTTTCATTTGGAGATTTTCAATTTGTGTTTTTTTTTCTCTGTTTCTTATGACCAACATGTACATATAAGCGGATCTACATGACACCCTATATTTATTTTTATTATCATTATTTTTATTTTTATCTTTATCTTTATTTTTATTTTTATTTTCATTATTATTATTATTATTATTATTATTATTATTATTATTATTATTATATTTATTTATTAGTATTATTATTATTTTCATTATTATTATTTTCTATTATTATTTTATATGTATTATTTATTTTTATTTTTATTTATTTCATTATTATTTTTATGATTTTTCATTTTATATTTATTTTCTTTTCTCTTTTTTTTGTCAATCTTTCTTTTATTGAGGCAGGAGTTAAATGGGGTACAGAATAAAGAAGAGGGGATGCACAGTATTTGTACAAAGTGGGATCGCTTTAACACAGTAGTACATCTCCTACAAAGGACAGCCTCATTTTATATTTTATATTAAGCAAGCAGTAGATCAATAGCACGCATAAAATAACAGTTATAAAAGTAGTTTACACTAAACGATGGAATCATCAGGAGTTAAATGAATGAAAATATGCTATAATACGAAGTAAGTGAGCCAAGCAATCCTGGTAGGTATAAGTGTGTAGCGAACACGCTAACATGCTAGACTAGTCATGTATACAATAATGGTTAGTGCCCTTGAGCGTTTATGATTATGCTAAACATAGTGATAACAACCTGGCTAGTCATGCTCATCTAAAGAGAAGTCATAGGAGTTAAACATGAATGCAGGCATAGAACGGTTAACAGTATACGGCAAAGGCCTTGCTTAGCAGTCGTTATCCCTGAAACAAGATTAAAAGGCCAGATTAAGTTTAGTGAGGCTTATACATTGCATATGCACTTTGGTGCACTTAACGCAATAGTAGAATGAGTAACTGCCTGGCTAGAGTTACTATCAGTGTGGTAACATAAGTGTACACTTTGCTAGGCCTTTGGGTTTGGTTATATTTAACAGGTGAGAGACAATGCCCTAAAGAAGAAATAACAAGTGGTAGGCTGTGGGATACGTTACAGCAGCCAGTAGGTTAATTATGAGCGTTCAAGTCCTTATGTGGCATATTGGAGCCGCGTAGGTAGTCCAGGTTAACCTGATTAGCCTATGCCCATTCGTGAGGCCGGTTTCAGACGTTCGGTCAGTGGTGGTGATGGTTCCTCCCGCACAGCGTCTCGGTTTGCAGCTTGAACCCTGAGATGTAGGTTTGTGCCGCGCTGGTCTATGGGTCTTGGGTCCTTGTTAGGGAGGGTGGTGCCGTCTGCTTGGATGGTCCTGCTGGGAGTTGCAGTGGTGGTCATCTGTGATTTTTGAGGCATGGGGAAAGGTTGTGTGTGGCGAGGGGTTTTTCCCCGGCTCCAGGCGTTATTGAGGGTCGACACCACGTGGCCACAGACTCGGGGACTTCTTGAGGCCGGGTCTTTCCCTTTATGGGCGCTGAGGAAGGCCCAGGTGGTCATCCGCCGCCGGCGGCGGGTGGCTTTCCTGCGGTGTGGTCGGTGTCCCGGAGGTAGTCTCCTGGTGACCCTCGGCCCAGATGAGCATGCCGCCCTTAGCGTTAGGTCGGCCTTGCCCGGGGTCTGCCCTCTCCGCCCTCCTGATTTTTCCAGCAGCACCAACCTGCGCGGAGTGGGGGCGAGTTGGGCCTCCCTGCTCTCCAATTTCTCCCAGAATCTCCTGAACAGTGCATCTAGGCGCTCGTGCAGGGGTTGTAAGGGTGCAAGCTCGACAGCCTGAACCTCGACAGCCATTTTGCCAGTGTCGGTTTGCCTGTCAGGCCCACGTTCTGAGTAGTTGCTAGCGTGTGCAAGCCAAGTTGGTCTGCGGTTCACGATGGTTGTGACCGGGATAACCCCCGCCGGTCCAAAGGGGGGGGGGAGGCCCGATGCTGCGGGTGCTGCTCGAGTTGATGAGCTGGGAGAGCGGCCGTCTCTCCCCTGCCCTGCACGATGTAGGCCCCAAGCCTCTGGTCCGGTGTCTCTGCGGTCATTTCAGCTTAAAAGGTGTCCCACGGTTCCTCTGCTTCTGCGCTTCTCAGTGAGGTATGTTGGGGTTTAGGTTTGGGCGATTAATCCACCGTATTTTACCAATAATCGGTTCCAGGCTCGGGAGCTCACAGAAAGCATGTCTGTCTGGCTTCCCGGTCAGGCTCCGCCCCCTTTTCTCTTTTTTATATTCATTTTTATATTTATTTATTTTTATTATTTTTATTATATTATTTTATTTATTCATTTATCCCTGTATTTATTTTGTTATTGGTTTTGTATTTCTCTTCTGTTTTTTATTTTTTTTATTTTTTTTTCATTGCAGATACACATGTATATGTATGCAAATTGGTTACATGCCCATTGTTTAGACCTCTGGGTCTCTTGTTTATCCGCATATATAAGTGATTAACTCTGTTACTTTTGGATTGGGACTGTTTATACACAGACTTGCCAGTTCGAGTTGTCAGTGTTTTTTTTTTTTCCCACCCACTGCCACCTTTTCCTCTTTGCGATATGCGTTCCACTGTTGGAACACGAGAGTAAGAGTAATGATATGCGTTCCACTGTGGAACGCGGAAGTTAAAGACCGGCCGCAAGACGCATGACGTCCGCCTGGAGTTATCCAATGAGGAACGATATACGCTGAACCCCGAAAGTGCTCGTTTCCGCGGCTTTTTTGAAAGGAGCTTGATGAGAGTCATCTGGATTTACAGATATAAAAAAGGAACGTTTGGGACAGTACTCATATCCCTGAAGAAGTCTATACAGATGAAATGCGTTGGATTGAGTATTCATATTTACTTCTTATTTCTAATTTTGTTTTATTATTATATTTGTATTTTATATTATTTTTAACACTACATATGGTACGATCAGCTGGTGTTCCATTTGCACCATCGACCCATTCTGCCATCTTGGTCCACTTGTTAGTGGAGATATGCCTGCTGATTGTGACCTGAATGTAAGTGCAATCAGTGCAATAAATTTTTGATATTTTTATACAGTACTATTCTATGTATATTTATCTTTTTTGTCAATTCTGAGGATCTCACATTCGAAGAAATTTTGCCGTCTATACCACACTTTGATCTGCTACAGATACCCACAAAAAGGGAGATAAGCGCAGAACACCAATATCTGTTGTAATTTCTCTACCTCCTGGATATTGTCCTTCTTGTTCATTCATACTTCACCATATATCTTTTATTGTTATGTTTTAGATCTGTTCAAGATCACGTCCTGTTTAAAGGTTGTATTCTCTATTTATGTGCTATCCAATCTTTTTTTAGCTTTTATTGCTTGTCAAGTCATATTAGCTAATTCACTTTATTATTATATGAATATGATATGCATTATAAATGACAACAAAATAGATTTAGACTAAAATCTACAATAATCTTCAATAAAGAAGGTTATTAGACAATGAGTTGCAGCGTGTTACAAATCTGAATAGAGAGGAAATTTTAACATTTACATCTGAAAAGAAATCGGGACACAAATAAAATACTAATATTGCTCAATCACATTTAGCTTTATGTTACATTTTTAAGCATATTTTTAGGAAGCATTGGTCATGTCATTAAAGAATGTTATCTGTTGATCCTTGAATTTCAGAATTTACCTGTGATGTCATTTGAATGAGGCGCTGTGACTAGAATACAGAATGTTAGTGCTGGTTTAACACCAAATACATCTCCATGTTTTCCTTTTTTTGAACAAACACAATTATAGACAGAGCAGGAGCTCACATGGAGGCTACACTGGATGCAGGATCTTAATGTGTACACAGTGATAACTGATTGATTATTGTCACCTCGTATAAATAAAGATGATATAGAATTTAAGAAACAGTACTTCACATTAAGACAGAATATTATTTGTTTGCAATTTACATGTTTTAGTGAAGAAAATATCCCTCTGCTGTAAAACATACCATATATACATCATGATAATATTTTAATAATCTCTGTGCAGTTTATTTATTTTTTTTAAATAGATTTTTATTGAAGCATTTTTTTTTCCAAATATAAGACAAATATACTGGGCCTAAGAAATTGAATTCATATATAATACAACAAACAAATACATGATTACATGAATTATTGCAGATTGTTTTGCATTATACAGCATCATAAATATTGGTACAATGATCGCTTAAAGGCCAGCATAAATTAACACATAAAACAGAAAAAGAAACAAGAACCATCACCAAATTTGGAGCACAAGATCAATTATTTCTTTTATCATTAGTCTATATGTCTTCACGTCTGTTTTATCTATTGTTTAATTTCTCACTTTTTAAATGCCAACATATATTTACAAATACGGTTCAAATATGAAAAACTATCTAAGGAGAAGATTGTCCAAATAAACCCTTATATTTTTTTAACCAATCCCAATACCATTGTTTCCTCTTCGACCTAAGAATCAAATTGTTGATCAGCTCGTATTCCATTGATATTTGAAACAAGACCTGATCAATCAGTAGCCGTTTATCGAACGGTTTGGATGATTTCCAGTGTCTCATAATAATAATTTTAACAGCGACTAAACAATGAGTGACAAAACAAATATCCTTTTGAGGTTTAAATATCAAATTTAGATGCAGGAGAGCAGAGGCAGCATTATCCAGTATTATATTTGCAGTCATAGCTGTAAAGATATTAAAAGCCCAAACCCATAATTGTTTAACAGCAGGACAAGTCCAGCAAATATGTAGATAGGTACCTGGGTGACTGCCACATCTCCAACACATTGGATCGGCAGAGTCGTACATTCTAGCAAGTTTTGCTGGAGTATAGTACCATCTATGGAGAACTTTAAAGTGGCACTCGGACAAGTTCAAGCAGTGAATATGTTTGTTTACCAGACTTAAAGAGGAGTTCCAGTCATCTACTGAGATCTGCAAACCAAGTTCTTGTTCCCACGTCTTAATCAATTTGTAAGGAGACTCCTTAAGAGCCTCCAACATAGATGCAGCAACAGATGTAATATTTTTTATAGGTTGGTTACCAAATATAAATTCCAATTTCTTTGCAAATATAGAAGATGATTTAGTAAAGTTTTTATGGATAAAAAATTTTATGCGAAGATAAGTAAAAATTTCTCCTCGTGGGATATGGAGAGTATCAGTAATGCTCTGGAAAGACAAAATTTTGTCTCCATGCATAATATCTGCAATCTTGAGTTTATCAGCATTAATCCAGTATTTTAACGAGAAATCTTTTATCAAAATTTCCTATATATCAAGTGTGCACGACTTAGGTATAAAATAATTTAAGCCTAATTTCTTCCTAATATCAAGCCATTCTTCCAGGGTTTGAGATAATATCAGCGAACTGGTCAAGGACGATTTCGTAAGAGTGTTCCTAGTAACTGTCCACATAGAGTGCTGTAGTTTGTCTATATGAGCCACTTTGGACTCGATGATGTACCAAGGTTCACAGACCTGTTTGGGATCCTGGAGAAGATAAATATGCCTAATAATATTCGCTTGATAACTATACACAATACTGGGAAAGTTTAGACCACCGTTAATCAGCTTTTTAGTTAGGATCTTTTGAGTGATTCTAGGTTATTATTCCAAATGAAATTATTAAAGCTAGATTGGATCATTGCTAACCAGGGTCTAGGGACTTTAAGTGGAATCATGGAGAACAAATATAGCCATTTAGGGAGAATATGAATTAATGTTATTTATTTTACCTTGCCATGAGGTTTCTAGATTTCTCCATTTCTTAAGTTTAAGATTCATATTTCTCATAAGGATCCCAATATTCCTCTCCATTATTCCAGCCACTTTGACAGTTATAAATAGCCCTAAATAATTTATTTCTGAATCTGTCCATATAAATTTATAAGTGTGGGATAGATTACTAACCTGGTCATTATTCATATTCAAGAACATTACTGTAGATTTATTTATATTTAATTTGAAATTTGAGATACTGGAATATCTATCTATTTCAGACATTAAACATTTCAAAGAAGACTCTGGAGATGTAAGAGTAATTAGCGCATCATCCGCATAAAGGGATATTTTGACATCGAGATTATTCATTTGAACATCTCTAATCAGTGGATTGTTCCTGATATTAATAGCCAAAGGTTTGATGGACAAAATATACAACAAAGGGGACAAGGGGCACCCTTGACGCGTTCCATTTTTGAGTGAGAACCATCCTGCAGTAACGTTAGGACCCACAGATCGTGCAGAAGAGACGGAATACAGAGCCATTATAGCATTGTGTATCCAGCCTGTAAACACAAAAGCAATAAGAACTTCACTTAAATATCCCCACCCGACCCTGTCAAATGCATTTTCGGCATCTAATGACAGGGCCAGGAGGGGAAGCCGATCTCTATTGGCCAAGTCTACAATATCTATTATTCTCCTAGTATTGTTGGACGCTAGCCTGCCCGGGACAAACCCAATCTGATCCGGATGAATCAGAGTCGAAATAATAGTCTTAATTCTAACAGCGATAATAGCCGCATATATCTTCATGTCTACGTTAATTAACGCTATAGATCTGTAGTTACTAGGATCAGTGCTGATTTTATTTTGTTTCAATATTGGAATAATATTTGCCTGTAATAATTTGCTTGGAAAAGACTCATTTAAAGCTATTTGATTAAACATTTTTGTCAAAGGTTTGATTAATAAAGATTGCATATGTTTATTATATAAATTCGAAAAGCCATCAGGACCCGGGGTTTTATTAATGGGTAGTCTATTGATTTGGAATTGGACTTCGTCCTCCGAGATGCTTTTATTTAGAGTTAATAAATCTTGGCGAGTAACTTTTGGTATCTGAGTATCAAGTAAGTAATTTTTGATATCATTACAGTTGGGAGACAATTTAAGATTATACAACTCTTCATAAAATTGATTAAATCTCTCCACCATTGAAGAAGGTGTCGAGTAAACCTTTTGACCATCAATCAGTTGTTCCACTCTATTTTTTGCATAATGATTTTGCAATCTTTTAGACAGATTTTTATTTGCCCTGTTTCCAGTGTAGTAGTTATTTAATTTTATAAATATTTTAATTGATTTTCTGTTCGACTTTTAAATTAATTTGTTTTTGTAAAATATTTTAATTAGTTTTTATTTCTGCCAAAGTTTTCTGTTTATTTAATTTTGATAAATTATAGAACTCGATATACAAATCACTTAAAGTCTTTCCACTTTTTATCTTCATTATATGTGCTAATTTGATTAAATATCCTCGCATGACTGATGTGTGTGATTAGCTGGGGATGTATCGGTGGAACTGTTTTCTAACCAGAAATATTTTAGTAATTGTGTTAGTTCCTTACTCTTTGGATCATTAATGAGAGCATCATTTAATCTCCAAGTATTTCGAACTGGAGAAGATTTATTTCCAAGATCCATTAATATTAAACTATGATCTGACCATAAACTTTCTTTAATTTCAATTGAATTGCATAAAGGGATCGAGTTTGCATCCAGTAGACAAAAGTCAATCCGTGCGTATGAACCATGTGCGCAGGATTGGTGGGAATAATCTTTATCACTTGGGTGTAATAATCTCCATATATCATGGAGATTATATTGTTTACAGATGTTATAAAGTTTTTTAGCCTGCTTAACAGTTCTTTTATCAATTGGGGTACCAGACATATACAACTTATCCATTTTGGGGTCACTCACACAATTAAAATCCCCAGCTATAATTAGATGTCCCTTATATACTTTGTCGACTCGCTCCATTATTGACAAAAGTTTAGCCATAGGCTCAACATTCGGCAGGTAAACATTAACTAAAGTGTAAAACGTGTTGTCAATAACACAAATAATAATTATGAATCTAGCTTCTGTGGTATGAAGAAAATTTTTTGTTTCAAAGTGTTTCACCTAAATATGTTTTCAAATATTTTCCAAGAAGTCAACATGAATATGATATGCATTATAAATGACAACAAAATAGATTTAGACTCAAATCTACAATAATCTTCAATAAAGAAGGTTATTAGACAATGAGTTGCAGCGTGTTATAAATCTGAATAGAGAGGAAATTTTAACATTTACATCTGAAAAGAAATCAGGACGCAAATAAAAGACTAATATTGCTCAATCACATTTAGCTTTATGTTACATTTTTAAGCATATTTTCAGGAAGCATTGGTCATGTCATTAAAGAATGTTATCTGTTGATCCTTGAATTTCACAATTTACCTGTGATGTCATTTGAATGAGGCGCTGTGACTAGAATACAGAATGTTTGTACTGGTTTAACACCAAATACATCTCCATGTTTTCCTTTTTTTGAACAAACAGAAATATAGACAGAGCAGGAGCTCACATGGAGGCTACACTGGATGCAGGATCTTAATGTGTACACAGTGATAACTGATTGATTATTGTGACCTCGTATAAATAAAGATCAAATAGAATTTAAGAAACAGTACTTCACATTAAGACAGAATATTATTTGTTTGCAATTTACATTTTTAGTGAAGAAAATATCCCTCTGCTGTAAAACATACCATATATACATCATGATAATATTTTAATAATCTCTGTGCAGTTTAATGGGTTGTGGCATTACCCAAAGTTTTGATAGGGTAAAAAACAGTTTGAGTCTTGTTTTTGCAATTTAGATTTTAATTTAGACACACAGGGCTTGTCACTTAAGTGTGAATTATAGTGAGTTTAAAACCGGATTTTATTCTGATAGATTTAATTTGGAAACATTTCCCCAACCAGCAATTTTCGCAGCTTGACTATTTTTTTGTCACGATTTTGCAACTCTGTTTTCAATTTACCATCGTAGTTTAGTGAGTTAAACCCTGAAAAGCAATCAGCATTACTGTCAGAAAAGCCAATGGTCAGTAATTCATAATGAACTTAAAATTGCTGGCCAAAATAACTCAAATGTTAGCAATTCATGCTGTATTAAATAAACACCAGATTCACAAGAATTTAAATGCGAATTACAAAACTGGGGCTAAAATACTTTTGTTGTGACTTTAGATGATTTGATAATATCTCCAGACCACCAATTTTTAGCTGCATTTTGTAATTCAGGTTTCAGAATTCAGATACAGTTCAATGTTTAGTAAAGAGCCCCGAGAGACTACAATTGCAATGCTAAACAAAACATGAAAATATATTGTATTAAAGCAATCTCTCAGAGTATTGAAACATATACCACTATTTCCAAACATAGGCACATTCACCAGTTCAGTGCCGTCTATCATTACATAAATCATATATTACACTAAGTATGATATTTTGTTTAACTCAGCATTACATTAATTTTCTGTGGATATTCTTTAAATAAAAAAGAGAAATCTCGGGACATTCGTCCTGATAAAACACTTTTAAAATAAATTAGTAAAATTACTTACCAAAAGATGGCTTTGAAATCTGGTTACAGTATGCAGGAAAGGGCGGTTAAAAAAATATCCTCTGATTATTATTTTTAAGCTTTAACTCATCAGAAATAAAAACACATTTCAACACCAGAACTCCATCAAAGCCAAATATTTTAAATATTGCTCAGACAGTCTGTAATCCCATTTTATATTTTATGCTACACCAGGGGAGCTCAGTTCAAGGTCCCTAGAGTGCTGGAGTTATTTCATCATACACATTAAGAAAAAAAAGACAAGTTGTTATAATCTTAAAATGTAAAAGTTTTTCTCCAACAAATGATTCATGCAATGCATGAACATGATCATTTTGATTTCTGACTAATAGTGCAGGTCATGGAACAAGATAATAGTAGGATTATCATGAAAAGAAGTAAGTGAGGTAGTCCCCATTACCAGGAGCTTAAGGTGGATACTTCAAGTGGGTCCCTGGATGACTCCTATGTTTAAGTCACCCTGTGCCCATGGTGGGTGAAGGGTGTGTGTCATGTGGTTGTTTGGTTGTTAGTTATTTTCTTACCTAATATGCTATTGTGTTATTATGATTATTTGTCTTAAATCAAGTTTGTCACTTTAAGTTGGATGTAATGAACATATAGGCTAGTCCCGAGTAAAACCACAGAGTTGGGCCAAGCAAGCATGGCAACCACCAACTCTGACTCAAAGCTTTTTAACAAGTTGGGGATGTGGCTGGTCTTCTATTGGCCTAACTACTTGGAGGAGACAATAGAGCACTTTATGGCTGAGGTGACTGCTTGTCTGCAATCACAAGCGAAGTGGGAACACATGATCCGGATGGTGTTGTTGGGGAACTTCCCACCCAGAGCGGCAGATCACAATGACGGGAGAGAAGGAAGTCAGCCTCCCTCCCCAGTGGCAGCTGGCAACCATGTGAGAGGAGTTAAGGGTAGTTAGTATACCTCCTTCCCCGGAGGTAGATTAAACACAATGGAGTGGGGGTTGTTGATCTCCCTCCCTAGCTGCAGATCACAACCAGGGGAACGGAAGATATCAGCCTCTCTCCCCAGCAGTTGCCAAACATGTGAGAGGAGGTAGAGGCAGCCGCTTCCCTCCCCAGTGGCAGTTGCCATCCCTGAGAGAGAGGGTAGAGGCAATTGGCTTCCCTCCTTCGCGGCAGCTGGTAACCCTGTGGGAGGAGGTAGAGGTAATCAAATGAGAATTGGCGTTTAATTTTTCTTTTTTTTTCTCTTATTTTTCCACCTCAATTTTTATTGATATATAATCTTATATGCAATCGATTCTATAGTATATACTAACAATAATTGTTATAGTGTTATTCGACTTTAACGAAGGAAGACAAGAATCACTTAGGAAGTCAGTTAAACGGTCTTAATTCAGTCTTGATAAATGAATCAGTATTGATCTATTTACTAAAACATAGCATTTATCCCACTTGTTATCTAACACATTATCATGGACTTATTGCAATGCCCATAGTCTGTAAATAGTACGTGCCATTAAAAACAAAGTAATTGTGGGTAAGTGTGAAATTCAATAGGTCCATAAGAAAAATATGCCTGCATGAAATTCAATGAAAGACGGCAACACCCACTGATCCACCTATGAACTTAGGGATTAGCCTGATATATGGAGACTCTAAGGAGGGGGTTATTAGATTATTTTTTGTTACTTGTGGGTTTTTTTTTTATATAATTGTGGTTCGGTCCCTGAGGAAGCTCCTTATAGGAGCGAAACACGTTGGACCTATATTCCTTACTATTTATCATATGCTGGTGGTTATTGTCCACTTTTTAAAAATACATTTCTGATACTTTTTCCTAATTTTCACCGCCTGGAGTCCTTGTTTTACATTCTATCCATTGGAGTGGAAGTGGGAATACTGGATGTAGCCACCCATCTACATCGGGGGAGGCACCTTTGACGCGCATTATACGTCTCTATCTTTTGAGTGTACTACATTTGGCTCACTATAACTTGTATATAACTGTACTTCACTATATATGCTTTTATGTTCCTTATTTTAGATTCTGTTGAGCCGTATCCCATATTTCCTCTGGTTTGTCCATATACCTTGTAAGAAGGTCGTTTTAGGGTTACGACCCTGGCAGGCTGCTTATTTTTAATTAGAGATAAGTATATTTTGTTCTTATATTATCACACCTTTTACACTTTGGTGCTGTATTTTGTTGTCCATAAGAAAAACCATTTGAGTTTTTGTGATTTTTCCAGAAAAAATAGGATTGCTCTTAGGTCGATATTGTGAGGGATGTTATTATATAATGAAACTGCATCCAGACTTGCTATGCGAGCGTATGGCGAAACAGTTAGATTGTCTAGGGTTTAACAGGGTTTGTTTAGTGTCTTGTATAAATGAGGGTAGATCCATAACGAAAGGATGAAGTATTTTTTCAAGAACTTACTTGCTTGTTCTGTAATATGGGGACCTTGGATCATGACCCAACAGCAGTTATTGCAATAAAATAAAAAAGCAAAAATAAATAAACTTAAACAACTTTATTTTAAATGGTAGTGACATTTTAGATTTATGGGGGCTGGGGTGAGAGGGGAGTTCCATTTAATTATTTCAACCAATATCTATAACATACATTAGAGATAAAAAGGCAAGGGAACAGGATGAGCCATGGGTAAGATATATTTAAAAAATTATATTGGTAAATAAAAAAATGCTGAACACTAGAAAGATAACACTACAGTAAAAACAATAATTTGGATGAAAAAACTGTCTCAATATTGTAGTTGTATCCGTACATAATTTCTGATAGTAGCTTCACTCCATAAAAGCATATGAAAATAGTGCAATATGTGGGCTCAGGTGAGTTACATACAACATATACATCCACAATTGTCAACTCACGTGTAAAGGAGCTCAGATCAGCTCCAGTTAAATTAGCATGCAGTGGATTAGATCCCCACTTAAAGGATATCTCTCTCATGTACAGAAGAATAATTGTGAGGTGGACCATATAGAACAAAAGGAAAAAACAATAGTGCTTTCGGTATGAATAATTATATAAAGAATAGTTGGAATCTTAATTAATATTACTTGCTTAAAGTATTTGACAAATAAAATTTATAATATCATGGTAGCCAAACAATAGTTTATTAATAACAGTATACAATCCACAACGCATTTCCCCCTATAGGGCTTTATCAAGTGGAAGACCATATTTCATCCTATAGGGCTTTATCAAGTGAAAGACTATGTTTCGCCCTATAGGGCTTTATCAAGTGGAAGACTACTTTTTACCCTATAGGGCTTTATCAAGTGGAAGACCATATTTCATCCTATAGGGCTTTATCAAGTGAAAGACCATGTTTCACCCTATAGGGCTTTATCAAATGGAAGACTACGTTTCACCCTATAGGGCTTTATCAAGTGGAAGGCCTTGCATTTCATCCTATAGGTTCTTTAATTATTTATTTATTTATTACTGGCATTTATAAAGCGCCAACAGATTCCGCAGCGCTGTACAATTAGTGGAGAACATGCAATATACACAGACAAACACAAAAGGTAGAGAGTGCCCTGGCCGTAAGCTGAAATCTTGTATTTTAAGCTCTTTTATACAAATTGCATAGGTAGATAGCCCATGAGCTTACAATCTAAAGGCTTTATTAAGTGGAAGACCACGTTTCATCCTGTAGGGCTTTATCAAGGGAAAGACTGTGTTTCCCGCTATAGTGCTTTATCAAGTGGAAGACTTTGCATTTCACCATACAGGGATTTATCAAGTGGAAGACCATGTTTCATCATATATTGCTTTATCAAGTGGATGGCTTTGCATTTCATCCTATAGGGCTTTATCAAGTGGAAGACCACGTTTCATCCTGTATGGCTTTATCAAGTAGAAGACTTTGCATTTCACCTTACAAGGCGTTATCTAGTGTCTTATACTTATTTAACCTGTCCATTAGTTGTGTAATGCTTCAGAAATTGATTAAGGAACACAACTGCAGATTTTGGAGTGGACAAAATGATTCCTTTAATTACTAAAGAAATATAACCTGAATAGCATAAAGCCCAGATAACAACATTAATTACTGTAGCATTAAATACACTCTCCAGCAGGAAAAAATGTTGGTGGTAGTAACTGAGTATAGCAGGAATTTAGAACACGAGATATGCAGTAAGCAGCAGCAAGAGTAGCAGGCTTTTGACAAATTAAGCAGGAAAGTTAAATTCCGAAATAAGCACCACAAGATAAGATAAGTAGTTTTTTTTAGTATACTTAAGTTTAGATGAGAAGGGTCTTTTAACAATCCGAGTCAATTTGGATTGGAGAAGGCAGCTTGGACAATAAACAGGGTATTTAGGGTTGGAGAGTGTGGCATAAATGGGTGAGAAGTCCGAGATCAGGGTTAGGAGAAGCCACCAAAATCCATAAGAAGGTCCAGAGGATAAGTACACAATTAGGAGAAACAACGAGGAGCTTAGCAGGCACGAAACACGGAGGTAACTAACACATTAACTAAGCACCGTGTGTTTGGTGAGAATTCCCTAAAAGGCATGGAAGGGTCACATCATAGAGGTCGGCAGGTTAAGGTAAGAACTGACAAGTTGCTGGATCCATTCCAGCTGCATTTCTCAGCATTCCTACCCTTCCTGTCGGGAGGAGTGCCGCATTCCAAACCTCTTCATTGTGTGGGGTTTTCCAACAATCTTTGTTTTGCAAATTTTACATTTAATTATTTCATCCAATATTTATAACATATACTGCCTGGAGTGTCCCTTTAAATAACTCCATTAAACATTGTGCAGCCAGACACAAATGCGGATAAACTACAAATAACTAACCACATACATCACTATCACTTTCCAGATAGAAAGAAATTTTTGGACTAAAAGAAATCATAGATTTCATGTTTTATTTGTTAATGTGAATTCAGTTTTATATAATGTAACGTATGTGTTGAACGGATCGTGGTATGAAGCTGTTACATTGTCTCATACATAGTCTGTATTAGTTCTACCCGTTTAATAATACATTTATGTTAATATTTTAATATAACATATTTTTTATCTCAGTTTCATGCTATTTTTTTATTTGTTTTTTAATTAAGATAAAGTAGGACTCAACCATACAATATTATCAAACATAGGCTGCAATAATCATTTAAAGACACATTCATTTAAAGACAAGCTATCTTAAAAGACCACTATAGGCACCTAGGCCACTTCAGCTTAATGAAGTGGTTTGGGTGCCTGGTCCCTCTAGGATTAACCCTTTTTTCTATAAAAATAGCAGTTTCAAAGAAACTGCTATGTTTATAAATGGGTTAATCCAGCCTATAGTGGCTGTCTCATTGACAGCCGCTAGAGGCGCTTCCGCGCTTCTCACTGTGATTTTCAAAGTGAGAAAATGCCAGCGTCCATAGGAAAGCATTGTAAATGCTTTCCTATGAGACTGTCTGACTGCGCGCGCGGCTCTTGCTGCGCATGCGCATTCAGCCGAAGAGGAGGAGAGGAGGGTGAGAGGAGGTGGAGAGCTCCCCGCCCGGCACTGGAGAAAGAGGTACGTTTAACCCCTTCCACCCCTAGAGCCCGGCGGGAGGGGGACCCTGAGGGTGGGGGCACCCTCAGGGCACTATAGTGCTAGGAAAACGAGTATGTTTTCCTGGCACTATAGTGGTCCTTTAACTGCTACATTTTTTGAAACAATATGAATATCCATTTTTAGTTGCTGGCTAATTATATAATATTTCATATGGAGCAAGCACAGCTTATATTAGTTCAGGTAATAATTTAATTCTGGTTGAGTTTATGTCTAAAACATTGATTGTTTGTGCCTAATCAACTTTGTAATTTTCAGCATTTGTGATAAAGACATGAAGCATTATTGATGTAGTTTTGTCTTTGAGAGGATGTTACCGTTAAAATGCATTTTGTGTCCTCATTTAATTTGTAATTGACCTCTTTCATAGAAATCCCATTCTACTTTCAATAACATTATCGTATTTAAAACTCAGTACTGATTGTGTGTATAATACTCAGCAGCAATGATCAGCGGAGCCACTCTCCATGCGTGAAATCTATGAATGCCTAGAAAGCAAATATATAGACCACGTACAGATCTTCATCCAAATATCTTGCATCAAATTGTATTTGAATTGCACCAATAAATCATTATAATATTGCAGTCCCACAGAATAGACATTTTGCTCAAAAAGCTCAACTACTTGGACCATAGGCGTGCGCACGGGGTGTGCCGGGTGTGCCTGGGCACACCCTAATCCCCGTGGCACGCCTATGTATAGAGTCCTGCAGGAACAGCATTCCTGCACTTTTATTTGAGCAGGAACGCTGTTCCTGCAGGCACTCAGCTCCCCCTTCATCACCCTATGTTCCCCCTGTCATGGGGGGCAGGTGATGAAGGACCCCCACCCCCTGGTCAGGCGCCGGTCTCCACTCAGCCGCGGCGAGGGAGCTGTGTGCTCTCTGCTTCCTCTCGCCGCGTGCTGTTTGCTGATGCTGGGAGACGGAATATGACGTCATATTCCGGCTCCCAGCTACAGCAGACAGCCCGCGCGGTGAGAGGAAGCAGAGAGCACACAGCTCCCTCGCCGCGGCTGAGTGGAGACCGGCGCCTGACCGACCCACTGGACCCCAGGGACAAGTCCACCAGCACTCCAGGTAGGGAGGCTGGGTGGACATTTTTTAATTAAAAAATACTAATTTGTATGTATGTGTCTGTGAGTGATTGTGTCTGTGAATGTATGTATGTGTGTGTGTGTCTGTGTGTATGTGTCTGTGAGTGATTGTGTCTGTGAATGTATGTATGTGTGTGTGTGTCTGTGTGTATATGTCTGTGAGTGAGTGTGTCTGTGAATGTGTGTGTGTCTGTGTGTATGTGTCTGTGAGTGAATGTGTGTATGTGTCTGTGTGTCTGTGAGTGTGTCTTTGAATGTATGTGTGTGTGTCTGTGTGTGTGTGTCTGTGAGTGAGTGTGTCTGTGAATGTATGTATGTGTGTATGTGAATGTAGGTGTGTATCTGAGTGTGTGTGTCTGAATGTGTGTGTGTGTCTGTGAGTGTGTGTGTGTATGGGTGTGTGTCTGTAGGTGTGTGGGTGTCTATGAATGTGTGTGTGTGCACGCGTATATATGTGTGTCTGTGTATGTGTCAGTCTGTGTGTGCACGCATATATATATATATATATATATATATATATATATACACACACACACACGTGTATATTATTTTTTTTGGGAGGTGGGAAAAGAGTTCCCACACTTTATTCCCCACGACTTCACCGGAGATCTCCGGATCTCCCCTGTAGGCTCACGCAGAGTTGGCGCTATCTGAGTGCCGGCTCTGCTCTAAGCCTCCATGGGCTGGCGGGGAGATCAAAGATCTACCTCACCAGCCCACAGCAACATGGAGGGAGGCAGTAGAGGACCCGGGGAGCTCTAGACAGCAGCTCCGCCAGGTTCCTCTCACGAGATCTGAGCATTGCCACGGCAACACTCAGATCTCGCGAGAGTTAACTCTAGCCCCGCAGGCTAGAGTTCACTCTCCACTGGACCACCAGGGATGGCACATGGCAGCAAGGATCCCCCCTCCCTATATAAGGTAGGGAGGGGGGATATTTACTAATCTGCCCCCACCTCCACAATCCCTCCAAACATACAGCCCGCACGCTCACACACACAGTACACTAACCGCACCCTCACAAACACACAACACCCTCACACACAGCACACTAACAGCACCCTCACAAACACACACAAACAGCACCCTCACAAATACACGACACCCACACACATCACACAAACGGCACCATCACACGCACACATCACACAAACAGCACCCTCACACACACAGCACCCTCACACAGCACAGTAACAGGACCCTAACAAACACACACACAAACACCCTCACCCACATAGCACACTACCAGCACCCTCACACCACCCTCACACAGCACACGAGCCTCACACCACCCTCACACAGCACACGAGCAGCACACACATACACAGCAGTGTATGTGTGTGTGTGTATATGTGTGTATGTATGTATGTATGTATATATATATATATATAAATATATATTACATATATACACATGCGCCGTGGTTTTGTGCTTTAGGGTGCACACCCTAATGCAATAGGCTGCGCACGCCTATGACTTGGACAGAAACATTGCAAAGTATATATTACTATTAATGAAGTCCGTGTAATGTGTCCAATCATTCCCTAAGCTAATTACATGGCTATTGATCCTCGTTAAACCCTTCCCAGGACATCACGGTGGTTTCTTCAGACCATGCTGCCGACATATCACCAAAGCTGGATTGACCTCCACTCTCTCTACACAGACAATGTTTTAATATGTTTGAATAATCATTGGCCCATTCCTAATTTGTAAGTGAAGTTTATTAATTTGAGAAATTAAAAATATTATATAAGATATATTATCATTTATATAATAATGAAAATTTACACTATTTCCCTTTTTACCGTTGGTTGAGTTATTATCTGATGAAGAATTAATAGAAGTGGATCTCTCTAAACTCCAGACAAGGCTGCAGTAAGAGGAAATTAGACTCTTTTGTATCATAAAAAGGACTTTAATTTAGTTCACGTACTATTTATTGTTAGTAGTAGTATTACCCATAAAGCACATTTTCTGCAGCACTGTATCAAACCACAAGTTTGACATGTTACCAAGAGGTAATGAGGCCTTGTTCAAACAGCTTACAATCATAATATGTGCTTGATGGTACAGATGGTTGTTCGGTAATACCTAATACATTTAAATTACAAACAAACATAGAAATGTGCAAATACCAAACAAGACTCCAAAGAAGAAGTGCATCACTAATAAATCGCTTAACGAGTTGTACAAAGTGAATAGACGCTCTGACACTTTCGTGTGGAAATACTTTCTCTTCCACACAATAATTAAACCAAAATCATGATACAAGTAAACACACTGGAGCTCTAAAAGGAACCGTGTACTCACAATGTTCTTACTCTTAAAAAAGGAATATAGCAGGAATATCCATCAAATACGTACCAAAATAGAACCAAAAAGAAAACAAATTATAGCATAGTTGGTTTTGGTAGGAATTCTGAATAGTAAGAAATAGTTGGATCCACTCACATGAATCTCAACCTGTGAATACTGGCTCAGTAAATTGCACCTGTAAGCTCTTAAGGTAGCATCCCACCTTCTCATGGATAGGATTCCAACTTGAATTTAGGATAAAAGAAAGAACTCTAGTAGTTTAATATGTATATACTATTTACACCGTATTATTAAAAGATGAATTACATTCATCTTATATAGAGCCTGAGAATCCTGGCTCTAGGCTGTAAAGGCTTGATATCACTTAATGGGGTGGCAAAAACCCAACAATGATCTCTGGAACCGAAGATCAGGCTGGACAGTGAATATAGCTGATCAAAATTTACTTCTCAAATAAAATCTTAAAATAATCAAGCAACTAGTAACAAACAGTATATATAAAAGCAATAATGCACTCAACAAGTAATTCAGTCTATTAAACATTTTCAATACCATTTTATTGCAGGTAGACATAGTAATTTGAATGTATTCTTTCATTTTTATTATTTTTGTCAGAAACTGAATTAAAGTGATTTTCAGAGATTATAATGTGTATCATACAAAATGTATTTAACACTCAGAAATCTTCCTTAGTGCTGCCCTGATGTCTTGGTTTCTTAGACTGTATACTAAAGGGTTAAATAGCGGGGTAAACACAGTATGCAGCAATGATATAATCTTATTCAAAAGCAATGAATGACCTATGGATGGTATCATATACTTAATTATCAATGTCCCATAGAATGCACCAACCACAAGAATGTGGGAACTGCAGGTTGAAAAAGTTTTTTGTCTTCCGGTTGTAGAAGGGATCCTAAGTATCGTAAACAAGATATGAACATACGTCACTGTGATAAAACCACAAGGACATATAAAGAGTGGTGTAGAGAGTACAAAGCCTAGAAATTCCACCAGAGATGTGTCTGAACATGAAAGGTTTTGGAGAGGGGAAATGTCACAATATATATGGTCAATGATGTTTTCATCGCAAAACTGGAAGTTGGATACTGGTATGATACCTAATAGATTCAGGGTAAATCCAAAAATCCAGGGAAATACAGACAGACAGGTTTGCAATGTAAAGTCCATAGTAGAGGTATAACGTAATGGGACACATATAGCCAGATATCGATCATAGGACATCACTGCAAGCAGGAAACATTCTGTAATAATCACACCACTAAAAAAGTAGCATTGAGTTATACAACCAAGAATTGTCATAACTTTCCCACCATGTAAGATTGCTTCCATCAGGTTGGGAAGAATATTTGCTGTCTGCACAATATCAGACAATGATAGATGACAAAGAAAGAAGTACATGGGAGAATGAAGGTGATAACTAATTGAAACTAACACAATGATCAGAAGATTTGCAGTTACTGTGAATAGGAAAATGTTACAAAATATGATGAAAATTAAAATGTTGAAGCCAACAAGATTTCCAAAGCCTAGAAGTATAACTTCCGTGACCTTCGATTCATTCTTTCCAGACATAGTCCGATCAAGGTTTCTTATGTCACAACACTTTACAAACTATAAAATTATACAAACTTATGTATATTATGCTACTGTACAGAATGGTAACTAAATCCAAATATTAACACTCTACTAATTATTTTTTTTGTTTTTGCATGGATGACCTCCAGCTTCTTCTTCTCAGTCTCCACAACCTTGGCCTCGGTGGCACTGTTTTTTAGAACGTTTTATATTACCTTACACACTACATTCTCAGTATTTCTTTTTTCTGTTACCAGCTTCACATGTCTAGTTGAAGTAAAGCTGTAAATAACTCTGGTACAGTTCTTTTTTTTACAGTTTACATTTACGTCTGTTAATTTTTTTGTGAAATGGAATTAGCTTGAATAAACCGTGTGAATTTGCATTTGAACATCAAAAAATCTAGGATTTCCTACATGCAATATCTATAACATTAAAGGATATTATACATGTAATTCTGCATTGTTCATTTACCTAGTAAAACACACGGGCAGTGAAGTATACTGTATGAAGACCATTGATAAGTGAAAGGTCCGTGTCTTTCTAAATCATTTCTCTCAATGGGCGGCCAATGATCGAGTCTGGGAACTGAGCAATATCAATATATTAAGGATATTATCACATATAATCACATATTGCCACTGTATAACTATAATGTGCAGTGAGCTATGTAAACGAATAAACACAGATTTTATAAAATCACTAAAAATAAAAATGAGACTTTTGTAGTAAACAAAGTAATCTAGATTCTCTAAGAGGGTTGTAGGTTTTATAACATCAATAAAAGTCCAGACTCCTAGTACCGCGGGAGATTGGTACAGGTCATGTCAGTACCACATGGATCCCAACTCTCAACAGTACACTACAGATGCCAACTCCCAATATGAAGTTCTACACATAGGTAGCTATTCCTGGCTTCCACATAACATTCAGTATGTCAGACAGAATGGGAGCAGAGATGGGGGCTACACAGGGCCGGTGCAAGGATTTTTGGGTACATAGGCAAAGATGTATTCCCCCCCCCTCTAAAATTAACATCTTCACCTATGTGCCTCCTAACCAGCCCCTCCCTCTTCCCCGTCCCTTAGTGTTCATCTCCCCTCCCCCCTCTTTTCCCTGTCCCTTGGTGTTTCTCTCCCCTCCCCTCTCTGGGTGGTGCACCCCCACCCTCTTAGCGGTCACACTCCCTTTCCTGGTGTGCCTCCTACCTGTCTTGTAGCGTTGCAGAGCAGATCCTCTACAGGAGCTTCAGTTTTCTGTACCTGGCTGGACTGACAGAAAGTGCTCTCTCAGTGAGCACTTCCTGTCAGTCTGGCCGGGTACAGGAAACAGAAGCTCCTGTACTGTGCTCCTCTCCGCCACGCTACACTCAGTGGTGTATACACACTAACAGCCAAACACACTCAATGACAAACACACAGACGTCACTGACAGACACAGGCTCACTGATCTGACACACTCATTCATTGACAGACACACACTCAATCACAAACATACTCTCACTGATTTGACAGACACTCACAAACACACACTGATAGACACACTCACTCTGACAAAACACACTCATACACTGACAGACACACACATTCATACAATCATTCACAGACACACACACACTCACTCACAAATGCATAAACACACACACACACTTACAGACACACACTCACAGACAAACACATACACAGAGACACACACACACACACACACACACACACACACTCACAGACAAACACATACACAGACACAAAGACACAGACACATACACACACTCACACATACACACACACTCACAGACAAACACATACACAGACACACACTCACACATACACACACTCACAGACCAACACATACACAGACACACAAACTCACAAACACATACACAGACACTCACAGACAAACACATACACAGACACACGCTCACAGACAAACACACACTCACACATACACTTTCAGACACACACAAATTATTAATAATATCCACCCAGCCTCCCTACCTGGAGAGCTGGCGTGGATCTGTCCCTGGGGTCCAGTGGGGCTTAGTGCGGCGGGCGGCAGTGTTCTAATGAGAGGCGGCGAGGGAGCTCTAACCTATCTGCTCTGCTCCCTCGCGGGCTATCTACTGATGCCGGGAGCCAGAATATGACGTCATATTCCGGCTCCCGCAAAATCAGCAGACAGCGCGCGAGGGAGCAGAGCAGACAGGTTAGAGCTCCCTCGCCGCCTCTCATTAGAACACTGCTGCCCGCCGGGGGTTTAGAAGGTGACCTGGCAGGAGGGAGCACTTCCCTCCTGCCGGTCACTGAAATCTGGTGCCCCCAGAGCCGGTGCGCCCTAAGGCGGCCGCCTTGTATGTTCTCCACTAATTGTACAGCGCTGCGGAATCTGTTGGCACTTTATAAATGCCAGTAATAAATAAATAATTAAAGAACCTATAGGATGAAATGCAAGGCCTTCCACTTGATAAAGCCCTATAGGGTGAAACGTAGTCTTCCATTTGATAAAGCCCTATAGGGTGAAACATAGTATTTCACTTGATAAAGCCATATAGGATGAAATATGGTCTTCCACTTGATAAAGCCCTATAGGGGGAAATGCGTTGTGGATCGTATACTGTTATTAATAAAATATTGTTTGGCTACCATGATGTTATCAATTTTTTTTGTCAGATACTTTAAGCAAGTAATATTAATTAAGATTACAACTATTATTTATATAATTATTCATACCGAGAGCACTGTTGTTTTTTTCCTTTTGTTCTATATGGTCCACCTCACAATTATTCTTCTGAATGTCTTCTGAAACAGTACATGTTATTTCTGGTAAAGAAAATATTCCACTACTATATAACATACAATAAATAAGTCATGATAATATTGTAATAATCTCTAATGTGCACTTTAATAGGTTGTGGCATTAGCCAGAATTTAGAAAGGTAAAAGCATTTTAAGACTCTTGATTTAGATTGTAATTTGGCATTTATTAATACATTTCCCAGATTCAGAGTTATTTACTGAAGTGTGAATTGAAAACCAAATAACAAACCTTACGTCAGAATGGATGATTTGGAAAAAAAATAGTTGGCTTAACTTGTTTTTTCCTAGAGCTGCGCTTTTTACGTCCAATTTTAAATGTAATATGATTTTATGATGAATTCTCAGCAATTCACACTTTACCGATTAAAACCACGTATAAACAGTCAATTTAAATCTCATTTACAAGTGGCTACTTTAGATAAATTAAAGAATTTCTACAGATCAGCACTTTCTGTTGCATTTTGTAAATCAGGTTTCAGAATTCAGATACAATTCAGTGTTTAGTGAATAAACCCCTGAGCGACTACAATTACAATAATAAAATACTCAGATACATTATAACAGATTTATAGAAATGCAAGGAGAGATGACAAGGTTTGTAATAAAACAATCTCACAGCTTAATGGAAAATGAGTCAACACCCCCAAACACAAGGAATATACGGCAGTTCAGTACCCTCTACCTTAAATAAATTGTATATTACACGGAGCAGGATATTGTATTAAACTTGACATTTTATTATTTTTCTTTGGGCATTTTTAATAAAATAGAGAAATCTCAGAATATTCTTACAGAACACTTTCTAAATAAAAAAGCAAAATGACTTACCAGAATATTGCAGGAAAATATGGTTAAATATTTGGGAAAAGGTGCTAAATATTTTGATTATGTTTTAGCATTTGAAAGGATCAGAAATAAAATAACGCTGGAACTCCATCAAAGTAAAATATCTGAAACAATACTAAGAGCGTCTGTGAGTCTATTTTATATTTGACGCTGTTGATACCAGGAGAGTTTAGTGCAAGGTCCCTATAGAGTTGAAGTTTAGTGTAAAGTTATTTCATCACACAGAGAAAGAAAAGTTGTTGCAATCTTAAATGTTAGAGGTAGTGATGTACCGAACTGTTCGCATAGCGTGTTCGCGTTCGCCACGGCGGGCGAACACATGCGCGGTTCGATCCGCCCCCTATTCGTCATCATTGAGCAAACTTTGACCCTGTGCCTCACGGTCAGCAGACACATTCCAGCAAATTAGCAGCAGACCCTCCCTTCCAGACCCTCCCACCTACTGTACAGCATCCATTTTAGATTCATTCTGAAGCTGCATTCTTAGAGAGAGGAGGGGAAGTGTAGCTGCTGCTCATTAGATAGGGAAATTGATAGCTAGGCTAGGGTATTCAGTGTCCACTACAGTCCTGAAGGACTCATCTGATCTCTGCTGTAAGAACAGCACCCCAAAAAGCCCTTTTTAGGGCTAGAACATCAGTCTGTTTTTTTTTCTGTGTAATGTAATAGCAGTTGCCTGCCTGCCAGCTTCTGTGTCAGGCTCACAGTGGATACTGTGCCCATTTGCCCAGTGCCACCACTCATATCTGGTGTCACAATAGCTTAAGCTTGCATTTAAAAACAAAAAAATTGTTTTCACTGTAATAGATTGAAGAGCAGTTAGTTGTCTGCCAGCTTCTGTGTCAGGCTCACAGTGGATACTGTGCCCACTTGCCCAATGCCACCACTCATATCTGGTGTGACTATAGTGTGCCTTTAAAAACAAAAAAAGTTTTTCACTGTAAGCTAATAGCAGTTAGTTGTCTGCCAGCTTCTGTGTCAGGCTCACAGTGGATACTGTGCCTACTTGCCCAGTGCCACCACTCATATCTGGTGTCACAATAGCTTAATCTTGACATTTAAAAACAACAAACTTTTTTCACTGTTATAGATTGAATAGCAGTTAGTTGTCTTCAAGTGGGTGTCAGGCCTTCAGCATGTACTCTGCCAACCTCAGCAAGTGCACTTTGCCACTCATATCTGGTGTAACTCTAGTGTGTCTTTAAAAACAAAAAAAGTTTTTCACTGTAAGCTAATAGCAGTTAGTTGTCTGCAAGCGACTGGGTGTCAGGCCTTCAGCGTGTACTCTGCTAACCTCAGCAAGTGCACTTTGCCACTCATATCTGGTGTGACTATAGTGTGCCTTTAAAAACAAAAAAGTTTTTTACTGTAAGCTAATAGCAGTTAGTTGTCTGCAAGCGTCTGGGTGTCAGGCCTTCAGCGTGTACTCTGCCAACCTCAGCAAGTGCACTTTGCCACTCATATCTGGTGTCTCTATAGCGTGCCTTTACAAAGAAAAAAAGTTTTTCACTGTAAGCTAATAGCAGTTAGTTGTTTGCAAGCGTCTGGGTGTCAGGCCTTCAGCGTGTGCTCTGCCAACCTCTGCAAGTGTACTTTGCCACTCATATCTGGTGTCTCTATTGCGTGCCTTTACAAAGAAAAAACTTTTTTCACTGTTATAGATTGAATAGCAGTTAGTTGTCTTCAAGCGGGTGTGTCAGGCCTACAGCGTGTACTCTGCCAACCTCTGCCACTGCACAGTGCCACTCATATCTGGTCTCACAGTAGCTTGCATGCATAGTACCACTAATCCAAAAAAAAAAAATGACAGGCAGAGGCAGGCAACCCCGCAGGGGCCATCATGATTGTGGTGCTGTGATTCCCTTTGGCCCTAGAATAATGCCCGGTTTTCAGAGGCCACGTACCCTGAACTTGAAAAGTTCTGAGGACATAGTTGACTGGCTAACACAGGACCCCCAATCTTCTACAGCTTCCGCTCGGAACCTTGATGCACCATGCTCCTCCAGCTTAGCTTCAGGCACCTCTCAAGATACCACTCACCTGCCTGCCGCCACCACCAAAACTAGCACCACAGCCGCTTTACTTGGTATGTCAGAGGAGTTATTCACACATCCGTTTGAAGAAATGAGTCATGCGCAAACAATTATTGCCAGAGGATGTAGATAACAGGGATATGTCTCAGGCAGGCAGCATTACACACATGGATGTACGGTGTGATGATGATGATGTTGTACCCGATGCTGCTTCCTTTGCTGAGTTGTCAGATACAAGTGAAGCGGTTGATGATGACGATGTGTCCATGGTTGTCACGTGGGTGCCCGCTCGGCAAGAAGAAGAACAGGACGAAAGTTCAGATAGGGGGACAGGAGGAGGAGGAGACGAGTTGGAAGCAGGGGGAGGTCATCGCAAGGAGCTAGTGGCACAGTCAAACAGCATGCATCGGCACCCGGGGTCAGCCCGACAGCACGCCAATCAACGCATGCTGTGTCCACCACCAGAATGCCATCATTGCAGAGCTCAGCAGTGTGGATTTTTTTTGGTGTGTCCGCCTCTGACAACAGCGATGCCATTTGCAACCTGTGCCAAAAGAAACTAAGTCGTGGGAAGTCCAACAACCACCTAGGTACAACTGCCTTGCGTAGGCACATGATCGCACATCACAAACGCCTATGGGATCAACACATGAGTACAAGCAGCACGCAAACTCTAAGCCGCCATCCTCCTCCTGGTCCAGCATCTTCAGCCACATCAACCACTGCTGTCCTCCTTGCCCCCTCTCAACCATCCGCCACTCTGTCTCCTGCCTTGAGCAGTTCCCGCTCATCTGCCCACAGTCAGGTGTCTGTCAAGGACATGTTTGAGCATAAGAAGCCAATGTCAGAAAGTCACCCCCTTGCCCAGCGTCTGACAGCTGTCTTGTCCGAACTATTAGCCCGCCAGCTTTTACCATACAAGCTGGTGGAGTCTGAGGCGTTCAAAAAATTTGTAGCTATTGGGACACCGCAGTGGAAGGTACCCGGCCGAAATTTCTTTTCACAAAAGGCAATCCCCAACCTGTACTCGATTGTGCAAAAGGAAGTAATGGCATGTCTGGAGCACAGTGTTGGGGCAAGGGTCCATCTGACCACTGATACCTGGTCTGCAAAGCATGGTCAGGACAGGTATATCACCTACACTGCGCATTGGGTAAACCTGCTGACGGCTGCCAAGCATGGAATGCGTGGCTCTGCAGAGGAGTTGGTGACACCGCCACGACTTGCAGGAAGGCCTGCTGCCTCCTCTACTCCTCCTACTCCATCCTTTTCCATAACCTCCTCGGCTGAGTCCTCTTCTGCTGCTGCATCTTGCTCCACATCAACGGCACCCCCCCCCCCCCCCCAGCTCCCCAGGTACTATTCCACATCCCGGATACGGCAGTGTCACGCCATCTTGGGTTTGACTTGCTTGAAA
This sequence comes from Pelobates fuscus, assembly GCF_036172605.1. NCBI lineage: Eukaryota > Metazoa > Chordata > Amphibia > Anura > Pelobatidae > Pelobates > Pelobates fuscus. The sequence continues at coordinate 375,734,358 of NC_086321.1, forward strand.
GCAGAGAGTCACACCGGACAAGCACTCCTGTCTGCCCTGAACGCACAGGTGGAAAAGTGGCTGACTCCGCAGCAACTGGATATCGGCAAAGTGGTTTGTGACAACGGAAAAAAATTGTTGGCGGCATTGAAGTTAGGCAAGTTGACACATGTGCCGTGCATGGCACATGTGTGTAATCTGATCGTACAACACTTTGTGCATAAGTACACAGGCTTACAGGACGTCCTGAAGCAGGCCAGGAAGGTGTGTGGCCATTTCAGGCGTTCCTACACGGCCATGGCGCACTTTGCCGATATCCAGCGGCGAGACAACATGCCAGTGAGGCGCTTGATTTGCGACAGCCCGACACGTTGGAATTCAACACTCCTAATGTTCGACCACCTGCTCCAACAAGAAAAAGCCATTAATGAATATTTGTATGACCGGGGTGCTAGGACAGCCTCTGGGGAGCTGGGAATTTTTTTGCCACGTTACTGGACGCTCATGCGCAATGCCTGTAGGCTTATGCGTCCTTTTGAGGAGGTGACAAACCTAGTCAGTCGCACCGAAGGCACCATCAGCGACATCATACCATTTGTTTTCTTCCTGGAGCGTGCCCTGCGAAGAGTGCTGGATCAGGCCATAGATGAGCGTGAAGAGCAAGAGTTGTGGTCACCACCAGAAACAGCCTTATCAGCATCGCTTGCTGGACCTGCGGCAACGCTGGAAGAGGATTGTGAGGAAGAGGAGTCAGAGGAGGAATGTGGCTTTGAGGAGGAGGAGGAAGAACAACCACAACAGGCATCCCAGGGTGCTCGTTGTCACCTATCTGGTACCCGTGGTGTTGTACGTGGCTGGGGGGAAGAACATACCTTCATTGACATCACTGAGGAGGAGGAACGGGAAAAGAGTAGCTTGGCATCCAACCTTGTGCAAATGGGGTCTTTCATGCTGTCGTGCCTGTTGAGGGACCCTTGTATAAAAAGGCTGAAGGAGAACGACCTGTACTGGGTGTCCATGCTACTAGACCCCTGGTATAAGCAGAAAGTGGCGGAAATGTTACCGAATTAAAACAAGTCGGAAAGGATGCAGCATTTGCAAAATAAATTAAAAAGTATGCTTTACACAGCGTATAAGGGTGATGTCACAGCACAACGGGAATCTAACAGGAGAAGAGGTGGAAGTCATCCTCCTCCTCCCACGACCACGCCGGCAAGGACAGGACGCTTTAAAGACGTGTTGTTGATGGAGGACATGCAGAGCTTTTTAAGTCCTATGCATCGCCACAGCCCTTCAGGATCCACCCTCAGAGAACGACTCGACCGACAGGTAGCAGACTACCTTGCCTTAACTGCAGATATCGACACTCTGAGGAGCGATGAACCCCTTGACTACTGGGTGTGCAGGCTTGACCTGTGGCCTGAGCTATCCCAATTTGCGATAGAACTTCTGGCCTGCCCCGCTTCAAGTTTCCTGTCAGAAAGGACCTTCAGTGCAGCAGGAGGTATTGTCACTGAGAAGAGAAGTCGCTTAGGTCAAAAAAGTCTAGATTACCTCACCTTTATTAAGATGAATGAGGGATGGATCCCAAAGGGACTGACACTGGGCGATACATTCGAGTTAAAACGGCCTGATGAGATGAGCTGCCTTGGGCTAAAAATGGTGACCCTATGTAGGAGGAACAGTCCCTATTCTACTCTGTGTCAGTGTGTATCAGGGATCATTAGGATAGGTGTCAATCCATATCTGCCAAGTGACCCTATGTAGGGGGAACAGTCCCTATTCTGCTTTGTGTCAGTGTGCATCAGGGATCATTAGGATAGGTGTCAATCCATATCTGCCAAGTGACCCTATGTAGGGGGAACAGTCCCTATTCTGCTCTGTGTCAGTGTGTATCAGGGTCCATGAGGACAGGTGTCAATCCATATCTGCCAAGTGACCCTATGTAGGGGGAACAGTCCCTATTCTGCCCTGTGTCAGTGTGTATCAGGGTCTCTGAGGACAGGTGTCAATCCATATGTCAAGGTGTCAATATGTCATATGGCAGGTGTCGATCCATATCCTTTGTGATTTAGGAATGTTAGGTGATTTATGCCCTTTATGGATTAAAACCAGACTCTGCATCAACTGTGTAATTTTCCATGGGTGTTTTGCCATGGATCCCCCTCCGACATGCCACAGCCCAGGTGTTAGTCCCTTTGAAACAACTTTTCCATCACTATTGTGGGCAGAAAGAGTCCCTGTGGGATTTAAAATTCGCCTGCCCATTGAAGTCTATGGCGGTTCGCCCGGTTCGCCGGTTCGCGAACGTTTGCGGAAGTTCGCGAACGTTTGCGGAAATGTTATGTTCGCGACATCCCTAATTGTTAAGCATCCAATCTCACAAATGTGACTTTTCACAATGGCTGTCAGAACTTGGTAAATCCCTCTAAAAAATACATTTATAATTTTTTTTTTTTTTTTTTATAAAAAATAAAAAAATTTTTTACTAACAGTAAGTCAGTAAGTAACAGTAAGTAATTTCTTTCAAAGGGTAGCTGAAACCTTAACAAATTTAGTAAAAGTGTTATTGTGACAATTTTTTTTATTTTTTTTGGTATTGTAAGCTTATAACTGTAGTTATTATATTTTTGCTAATTGTAACTTCGGGAATAATTTATCTTCTCCCTAACAGGACAAATAAAGATTATTTATTTTCATTACTACCTGTTTCCAATTATCAACTATTCCAAAAATATCTTGAGAGATTTTGAATAAAAGAACATTTTTAACACTTAAAGAGATAGTGCCAACTATATCATATTATTGCTAGATATATCTGTATGGTCAGCTCTGCTAAATTATATGTTTTAAGACTTTATAGTAGTAAATAGGGGTACCATAGTGGTTACAAAATAAAGTATTATTGATGTAGTTTTGTCTTTGAGGGAATGCTATCGTTGAAATGCATTTTGGGTCCACATTTACTTTGTAATTTACCTTTTTTGTAGATATCCCATTCTCCTTTATGTAACCATATTATATTTATCACCCAGTGCTGAGTGTGTGTATAATACTCAGTAGCAATGATCAGCGACGCTATGTTCCATGGCTTCATTACAATATTTCAGTCCCAGCAATGGACATTGTTAGAACTGACAGTTCACCACAGGGTCTGGAAACTCTTTTGCTGCAATGGACTTATGAACCAACAAAGTTGTTTTTGCTCTCCCTTATCTCTCTGGGAATATTAAATGAAATTGTGGATCAATGATGTTGTGGATCAGAAGATTTTATCTTTGTTATATTCAGAGGAAACCCAAATTGTTGTTACAAGTGCACTTGGAGAAGCGAGAATTAGACCCCAGACACCTGTTGGTATTCAAAATAAGCCTCTGACGTTTTATTCATCAACTTGGTTTTATACATTAAAAAGTAAGTGCTTAAGTGCAAATACTCCTAGAACAGTAATAGTAAGGGAGTACAGATATGACATAGGGATGAGCGTCATGTACACATAACAAATAAGTTTCAAGGTAAGAGAGAACAAAAAGATTAGAGTAGAGACATCTTAGGTGGGGGCTCTCTGCTCCCGGAACTTAGACATATATGGTCTTAAGTGTTGTTTAAGCATCAAGCATTTCTTGAGTCCAAGTTAGCCAATTTTAATATAGGATATCATTATATGACACCTATAAGCTTGAGCCTTGGAATTAAGATAAATTCTATCAAAATCCCCTCTTTTGAACCAAGGGTCACCCAAATGTCCAAGGTATTTCCAGGCCTGCTAGCCAAAGCCTGTGGGACTTAATTTATTGCTTCACCACGGTTCCCTTGGACTGAGCGACCACCAGAATCAGCAGAGGAGAGTTCCTTCATTTGTTAGGCGAGGTAACATCATAAAACCTTATCTCTCTTCAGCACTGGGAATATTAAATGAAACACACTACACAGATGTACTATCAAGACGCATTCAAAAGTGTATTTCATATTACAGTATATATATATAGTGCACACTTAACTAGGGGTATATACATCAACAGCATTATCAACGAATGGCAATTAGTACACGTACATAAAATAAAAAATAACTGCAATATTTCTGTAGAACAAGTAAAATAGGGAAGTAGGCAGTTCAAAGCAGGAAGCATGAGGCTGTGGTTAAACTGTATGTTAAAAATTGAGACAGGTCAAAAGAACATGTCAGACAAAGTACAAGTATTTTAACAATCGCATATCAATTTGATTCAGGCTTATTGACCTTGATACTTTCAATCCCCTCTTTGTTTACAATGTGAACTCAAAAGTAAAAATGCATATAAGGATTATGGGTAGATGGGTGGGAATAGGGTCATCAGGATATGAACGAGAAGGCCAAGCGTACCTAGGAGGTATGGGCTCTTTGGGTGGCCTCTTCCCATAAGTTGGCTCAAACAAACCGTAGGGTTTAGTGCATCTTGGAAATGGATGGGTGTATCAGATTGTTTTTTATATCTTTACATTAATTTTATTAATCACCTTACTACCTTAATGCACCTTGGTATGTTTTAGATTTTGCAACTGTAAAACAAATGTCAGTATATTTATACAAACATCCCTACCTCGATGTATATCGATGTTTTTTGATTAAGACCCTCTAGCAATGTCATGAACTTGTAATATAACAAAACCTTCAGTAAAATACAAATATGAAAAAAATCAGATAAGCAAAACTAAATAAAATGAAACTCTATTTTAAATGGTAGCGACTACTTACAGTCTCTCACAAAAGTGAGTACACCCCTCACATTTTTGTAAATATTTTATTATACCTTTTCATGTGACAAGACTGAAGAAATGACACTCTGCTAAAATGTAAAGCAGTAAGTGTACAGCCTGTAATAAGTTTAAATTTGCTGTCCCCTCAAAATAACTCAACACACAACCAGTATTGTCTAAACCGTTGGCAACAAAAGTGAGTACACACTCACATCCATTGCATCCATTGTTTTTTCTTGGATGTTTATTTTTAACATAGCTTGGTGCCAATATATATATATATATATATATATATATTTTTTTTTTTTTTTTTCTTTATTTATAAATTATATTTTTTTGAGCTTTGCACTTTACAATGTGTTCAAACATAGGTTGATAAGTAATATAGCATGTGACAAAACATTAAGTGCATGAACAAAACAGAGATTACATAGAATAGCATCAGCATGTTGTGATTATACATAGCATGAACATTATTAACTTCATCAATTATTACATGTGAGGTGTAATGCCACCAGCAAGGTTTTGTGTGTGAGGTTCGGCGTGAGTGGGCAGAGATCATTAGGGGATCACGTTGCGCACTGTGTACATCTCAGTTGAGGTGCGGGGTGGTGTCATAGTCTTTGATGTATTGATCCCATGGTAACCACGTGCTGATAAACTCATCATATTTGTTGGAGAAAGAGTATGAGAGCTCTGCCATTTGTCTAATAAGGGCTACTTTGGATATGAATTAAATAATGGTCGGAGGTGTGTTATGTTTCCATTTAATCGGGATTAGACTATTTGCTGCGGTGAGAAGGTGATTGATCAGGTATTGTGTTGGTTTGGCTAATGGGGTGGGGTATAACAAGAATATAAGTGTTTCTGGGGTCTGAGGAATTTTGGAACCCGTGATGAGTGTTATTGCATTGGAGATTTTATTCCAGTACGTTTGTATTACGTCACACGACCACCAGATGTGGCCTGGGGTCCCAATTTCCGCTTTGCATCTCCAGCAAATGTTAGAAGTGTTAGGGAAAAACTTTTGTATTCTGGTCGGGGTGAAGTGCCACCTGGAGATTCGCTTATAATTGCTTTCTTGTGTGTTCGTGTTGTTAGAGGATTTGAAGATGTTTCGAAATATAGTTCCCCAGTTTTCCTGAGTAATTGTAATATTTAGGTATTTTTCCCAAGAATTCGCGAATTCCGGGACATGGGCTTCCCCATCTGCCTGTATGATCTTATAGAAGAAAGTAATATGTTTCTTTCTCTGGGTCCCGGTAATGGACCTGGATTCAAAGGTAGTTAGTGGTCTGTTTCCCTGGCCGAGAACTGGTTGTGATCTAATATAATGTGCGAGCTGCGTACAGTTGAAGTTTTGCATCGTCGAGTGTGTAGGTGTGGGAATGAGTTCCGAGATCGAGAGAAGTCCCTTTTCGTTTAGGACGTTGTGTAGGAGTAAAGGGCCATCCTGGGTCTTAAAGTCCCGGAAGGCTGTTTGTCTAAGGCCTGGGGGAAAATGGGGGTTCCTGGTTATCGGGAATAATGGAGACGGATGTGGGGCAATGTGTTTGTGTTTCTTGAGGCGGTTCCAGTAGTGTAGTGTAGGTACCATCGTTGGGTGGTTCATGTGGTGTGGGTGCAGTAGGTCGTGACTTGACTCGTGCCAAGGTAAGGTGCTTATGTGGACTTTCGAGCTAATTGCTTCTATTCGTACCCATTGTTTCTGGTCGTGTGAGTTTGTCCAGTCATAGATTCGGGAGAGGATCATGGCCTTGTGGTATGCGTCAATGTCCGGTGCTCCTAGGCCTCCCTTCATTTTGTGTCTTACTAAGAGTGTGTAGGGGAGCCTGGGGTGTTTCCCTGCCCAGATAAATTTGGAGAGAGTGCGTTTCACGGTTGTGAAGAAAGAGGCCGGTATTTTTATGGGTAACGTTTGTAGGATGTAGAGGAACTTTGGTAGGATGGCCATCTTTAAAATATGGACTCTACAGAGCCAGCTAAATTGTGGCTTATTCCAATGTTTCAGGTCCTTGTCTACGTTAGCCAACAATGGTGGGAAGTTAAGGTCAAACAGCTTGTCTAGAGAGGCAGTCAGATGGACTCCCAGGTACTTTACCGATGTCTGTGGCCATTGGAAAGGGAATGTCCGCTGGAGCCGAGTCTTGGTCCTATCTGAGATATTTAGGGACAGGATCTCACCTTTACCGCTATTTATTTTGTAATTGGACACTAGGCCATATAAGTCTATCTCTTTCATTAAGTGGGGCAGCGACTTCTCCGGGTTCCTTAGTGTGAAGAGGAGGTGGTCAGCTAAGGCTGACACCTTGTATTCTTGGTCGGCTATAGGTATACCTTGGATGTTTGGGTTATCCCTGATTCCCTGCAGGAAGGGTTCTATCGTTAGGATGAAGAGAAGGGGGGACAGGGGACACCCTTGTCTGGTACCGTTGGAAATGTGCACTTTGTCTGAGAGCTGGCCATTTACCCTTATCTTTGCCCCGGGTTTGGAGTAGATGGCAGAAAGCCACGACATCCAGTTAGGGCCAAAGCCCATGGCCTGTAGCGTGGCCATCAGCAAGGACCAGTCCACCCTGTCAAATGCCTTCTCCGCGTCTATTGTGAGCATGAGACAGGGGTCTTCGCTTTTCTTTGCATGGCATATGAGGCTGATCAGTTTGGTTGTGTTGTTTTTGACTTCCCTTCCTGGTATGAACCCCGCTTGATCAGGGTGGACCAGTCCCCGCAGATAAGGTCGTAGTCGAGTGGCCAGTATTTTTGTGAATATTTTTAGATCAATATTTATGAGCGATATGGGCCTGTAACTGCCACATTCCGTAGGGTCTTTGCCAGGTTTGGGTATGAGTGTAATATGCGCTTCTAGGGTGTCCTGTTGCAGGCTATGACCTTGGGAAACAGAATTGAAAGCTGTAATGAAGGGTTTATTCAAGATTGGGGAGAAGGTTTTAAAGTATTTAGCGGTGAGGCCGTCTGGGCCTGGGCTTTTCCCTAGCAGTAATTGTTTTGTGACTATGGAAAATTCCTCGGGTGTGAGTGGTGCGTCTAAGATCTTTCTAGCGTTTGGTGGGATCGTTTGTGTTAGTCTTTCTGTTAGGAAGTTTTGAATGCTTCCCGGGTCTGGTGGCTGGGGTCTGAGATTATACAAATTAGAATAGTAAGAGTGGAATTCTTGTAATATGTCCGGTACTAAATGGGTGAGTGAATCTGTAGGTTTTTTAATATGCGTTATATAAGTTCGTTGCCGTTCCCTCTGCAATGCACGTGCTAGCATGCGACCACATTTTCCACTTTGAGTATAGTATTTGTGTTTAGAATATAAAAGAGTTTTTTTAATTTTCGCGTTCAGTATCGATTGGAGAGCGGAGCGTTTGTCTATGAGTTGTTTGTATGTATCAAGGGTCTGGTTCTGTTTGTGTATGGTTTCCAGATGCCTAATGTCGGCTGTAAGTGAGATGACATGTGCCTCTTGTGTTTTTTTGCGTCTGGATGCTAGTGCTATTAAGTGTCCCCTCACTACTGCTTTGTGTGCCTCCCAAACTACCGTAGGTGAGGTTGTGGGCGTGTTGTTTTCTTCAAAGTATTTAGTAAGTGTCTCCTGAAGTTGTGCTATGTGGACGGGGTCATTAAGAAGTGAGTCATTGAGTTTCCATAATGGTCGTGATGGGGTCAGGTTAGGTATTGATATAGTCATGGAGAGGGGGCCATGGTCCGACCACGTAATGGGGCCGTATTCGCATGTATGGATATAGTGGAGATGTCTGTGTTATAGGAAGAGCATATCTAGTCTCGAGTAGGTGTGTTTTACCTCTGAGAAGTAGGAGTAATCTCTAGCGGCCGGATGCGTTATGCGCCATCCATCAAAAAGCTGGTGGGTGTCTAAAAGCTGGACAATTTTGGTCCTGGAGTGTGCGTTGTAATGAGTGAAGTTGGAAGTTGTGTCCAGGTCTGAGTCCAATGATATGTTGAAGTCCCCACCTAGTATAAGTATCCCTTCTGCGACTTGTTCCACTGCGTTTAGATACTTGCGCATGTGGGTGCATTGTTTCTTATTGGGGAGGTATAGATTAGCAAGTGTCACTACCGTGGGGCCTATTTTTCCTTTAACGATTAAGAACCTCCCATCTGCGATGGAATGATGTGATAGACATGTGAAGGGCGTGTTTGCCCCGACCAGAATAGCTACTCCCTTAGATTTTGATCCCTCAAAGTTGCTAAAATACCCAGTTGGGTAGTATCTATCGCGTAAGGTAGGCACATTGTCAGCTTTGAAATGCGTTTCTTGTAGAAATGCAATGTCTGATTTCAGAGCCCGAAGTTCCCTTAGCACCAGGGACCTCTTGGTTGGGGAATTGAGTCCCCTAGTGTTTAAAGTAGTTATGCGTATGGATGCCATGTTCGGGTGACCCTATATGAGTGGTGGTCAGGTAAGTACTGGGCAAAGAGATGGTTTCGACTGCAGCAATACAATAGACCAGGTATAAGGCGGAAGGCGAGAAAGGTATTGAGTGAGAGAGAGGGGGCAGAGAAGAGACAGCGGAAGACCTCTAGTTATCCCAGTAGGTAGATGCATATTGTTACAGTGGATACCCTTTTGGTGGTATGTTAGGCCTGAGGTCACTGGTTGGGAAAGTCCCGGCTCAGTCCACACTCCCTCTCTGGGTCAGGATGTAAAGTCTCTGGTTTCAACCAAAGTCCGGAGAAAGAGATCGCTGCAGTCTGTCTGCCATATCTCTCCAATGTCTAATGTTCTTGCAATTTGGTGAAGGTTGGATACGTCTGAGAGTGAGGCTCTAATGCAGCCCGGGAGGAGGGTGTAGGTGAGCTAAACAAAGCAGGGGAAATTGCTTCTCAGTCAGTGAGGGTCAATGAAAGCATGGTCGGGAGAGGGCCCCAAGTGGTGGCCTGGTATGTGAAGGTTTAGAGAGCCTCACAGCTCTGGCAACTTGCCTGACTGTCCCGTTGCGTCTTTGATGTGCTCCTGTTCTCATGGTCAAATTCAAAGTGGTTCATCTCGTTGAGGCTGCAGGTTTCTGTGTTGGTGTAGCTGGTCGTTTCGGCGTCGTTTAGGGGGTGTTTGCCATCTACCTTCGGGCGAGGGTAGTTGTGCGGGGCTTGCACTGGACCGTACCAATCGGGGACTTGTATGCTTGGGAGGTTTAAGGAAGTAGTGAATGTAGCGATGTCTTCCGACGTGGTCACAGTGGCCGTGGTCCCGTTGTGCGTTGCTGTTAGGGAGAGAGGAAAACCCCACCTGTACCTGATATTCCCGGTTCTGAGGAGGTCAGTGAGAGGTTTGAGGGTTCTCCTAGCTTGGAGAGTCATCCAGGACAGGTCTGGATAAATTTGTATGTGGGCCCCCAAGAAAATAAGTGGTTGTGTGGTTTTCCGCAGTTCACGGAGTATATCTTCTTTCCCCCCAAAGTAGTGTAGGCGGCATATTATATCACGAGGGGCTTCTGATGTTGGGCCTCTGGGTTTAAGGGCCCTGTGGGCTCTGTCAAATAACATACGTTCTGACGGGTCTTTATTGAGCAGGCGGTTAAACAGCTCTTGAAGGGTAGCAGGGAGGTCCTCCCCTTCGGTCTCTGGCATACCTTTGATTCGGAGATTGTTGCGGCGCCCCCTATTATCTAGGTCGTCAATTGCGCGGTACATCAGTGCTAATTGGGTGTTTTGCGCTTCTAGGGCTTGTTGCACTAGGTTAACTTGGGTTAAAGTGTGGTCTTGGTTGTCTTCTAATGAGTCAAGCCTTTCCTCCGCCATTTTAACGTCCGCCGCCATGTTTTCCACTTTTGTTTGGAAGTTCGATTCCAGTTTGTGAATCATGGCCGCTATGTCTTGTTTGGTGGGCACATTTTTTAGTATCTCTCTGAGATCAGTGTCTATATTAGTGGACATGCTGTCCGAGATGGCCGGGCTCAAAGGGGGTGAGGAGTGCTCTGACCTGAGTTCTGCCGCCATCTTGGGGCCTGTCTCCTCGAGGTGCTGCGCTGCATTATCTTTGAAAAATTTGTTTAAGGCGCCCGATTTTGCTCCGGATTGCTTGCTGTGCTGTTGAGCAGGGGTAGTGCCTTTTTTGGGGTGTCCCATGGTTTGTTAGGAGCTCGATGTTCGCAGATTGCCCGTCGTTCCCTCCGGAGCTCAGCTAGCACACTTCCAGCTTGTCTCGCGGTTAGCTCCGCCTCCGCCAATATATTTTTTATATTGCGATTCTTCTTAAAAATAATTGAAGGGTGGTTAGGCAATACTGGACCCAAAATCGGGTCTTGCAACAAGATTGGCCAAAATTTACAGCTTCTATTTTAGATTTAGGCTTCTCTGGAACCTCAGTGATCATTGTTAAATTTCTTAATGAAGGTCTGTACAAAGTTAACCCCCAATTCCTCTTTCTGTTTATCTAATAATAGTTCATTCCTATCTTTTTTTTTACCAGCCAACTTAATTTCTTTATCAATAGTATTTTTATTGTATCCATTTTATACAAGTTTCATTTTAATATGCTCCCATTGTGTTTTCAAATCTCAGAACAATTGCATCTCATTTGTGGGAGGACTTGCTCTCTAACATGGCTACTATTATGATGAACTTCACTGTTGCCATCTGTTGGCTTAACAAAACATTTAGAATTCGCCCTTCCTTCTTCATTAAATAATGTTACACTTTAAAAAAAATGTAATTTTTGTTACAATCCAAAACTTAACTTTAAACTGAATTGTGAAGTAGCTCCCTGTTGAAACTTACTCCTAGGTGATCACCAAACCTCTGCCATGGACTTCAAAATATTCTTCTATCCAGGCCACACCGTTTTAATACTTGGAGACACTTCATTAAAAGACATACAAGGGAGTCTCTGTTTATTAAACAGAACAAAGTTTTGTGACAACACACAATAAGGGAGCCTGGCAGAGTATCATTACGTACCAATCAAATATGGGCAACTATTAAGTAACATCATGAACAATCTCATGCACATATCATTGGGAAAAGCATTTAGCAAATCATTGATGTAAAACTTATCTGGGGACTGACACAGCCTTACTTTAAAAGTTTTTAATGCCTCCTCTTTAAATTGAACTCTAATCACACACAGGAGGCTTCTGCAAGGTCTATCATGCTTTTAACAGAGCAGGAGATAAAGAAATTCTAAATGAAACTAAATTTGCAATAAACGAAGTGTAAACATTAGATGACTCTTTATGGGAAGTGTTTAGGAATGACTTAAAAACATTTTCTCAGATTATCCCCTTAAGGACGAGTGACGGACGAGGTCCGTCACTCAGGGGAATGCGTTAATGACGAGTGACGGACCTCGTCCGTCACGCGTTAAAATTAACCCCAGATCGCTGCAATCGCGGCGATCGTGGGGTTAATGGTGCTCCGGTCTGCCTCTGTATTAGAGGCAGACCGGGAGCATCGGATAGGGCTGTCCCAGTACATGTGCCCGCTCTGACAGCATGTCAGAGCGGGCACATGTGCTCTGTATACTCACCTCCGCCTCCCTGCACTTCCTGGTTCTGTGTGAAGTGCAGGGAGACGGATCTTCAGTGATCCTGCCCCCTGGTGGAAAAAAACCATAGTAAAATTAAAATCCCACCCCCCTTTACCCATTTTAATAAAACAAATTAACCCCTTCCCTGCCAATTGATCACTGACTACAGTGATCAATTGGCAGGGATTACATTTTACTATGATTTGATTTTTTTTTAACCCCTGAGGGTTAATTCTTTTTTTTTAACCCTCAGGGGTTAAATTTATTTTATTAATTAATTTAAATATTTTAAAATTATCAATTTAGCTAGCTGGGGAGGGTGGAAGTTAGTGGGGAATTGGGGTATTTAGTGTTAGGCTAACTAGGGGTTAACGTAAAAAAAGTTTTAAAATAAGCTTTAAAAAGTTAAAAAATTCAGTTAAAAAAGTTTTAATAACGTTTAAGTAAAAAAAAAAAAAATAAACCCTTTGCCCAGTCCAAATAAAAATTAACCCCTTCCATGCCAGTCGATCACTGCCTACAGTGATCAAAATACAGATCATGGTATTATACTGTGATCTAATTTTTTTTTTTTAACCCATGACGATTAACTTTTATTTATTTTTTAACCCTCAGGGGATACATTTATTTAATTAACTAATTTAAATATTGTATAATTAAATATTTTGCTAGCTGGGGTGGGTGGGAGTTATGGGAAAATAGGGGATTTTACTGTTAGTGCTGCTTACTGCTAGTTAGGGGTTAACGGTAAAAAAAGCTTAGAAAAATGTTAAATCTGTAAAAAAAAGTTTTACGAAAGTTTAGGAAACTTTAAAAAAATTAATAAGCAAAACAAACAAAAGTTTAAAAAATAGTTTTAAAAAGTAAAAAAAGTTTTAAAAAGTTAGAAAATACATTTAATAACGCTCATTACCACTACACCTGGTACAAGCTAGCGGAAAAATGATCCCACGCTAAGGTTCAAAATATGCCTTTTGAAATACCCTGGGATGTCTTCTTTAAGAAATGGTATGGCTTTATGGGGTATTTGGATTATATAGCCTGGTAAAATACTCTAAAATTGGACATGGGCACAGCGTAAAAATTTAAAGTTTGAAAAAAAATGGAATGGCTGTGTCCCAAATGTGCCCCTCCGATGTCCACATATACATGGCAAAGGTACATACGGGGGTATTTTTGTACTCAGCAGACATAGCTGAGCAACATATGTATTGCTAATTGTAAGTATTATACAGTGGTAGTACACATGGTTTGCAAAATATACTGTGCAAACTCACATTGTGTGTCAAAAAGGCAGAAAAAAACGCTTATTACCACTACACTTGGTACACGCTAGCGGAAAAATGATCCCACGCTAAGGTTCAAAATATGCCTTTTGAAATACCCTGGGGTGTCTACTTTAAGAAATGGTAGGCCTTTGTGGGGTAGTTTGAATTTAAAACCTGCGAAGATGCTTGGAAATTGCACATAGGCCCAGCGCCAAAATTCAAAGTTCGGTAAAAACTGATATGGCTTGGTCTCCTATATGGCACTGTAGCTTCACGAAATAGTGCCAAAGACATACAATGGGGAGTGTCCTTTTACTCAGAAGGGTTTTTTTATGAACAGTCAAACTACTATAATACCCCAAATGGAAGCATAGGCTCATTAAATCCGTCTCTCAAAATTCTACTGTGAATACTGAAAAGGACAGGTCTCCTGTATGGCACTGTAGCTTCACGAAATAGTGCCATAGACATACAATGGGGGGTGTCCTTTTACTCAGAAGACTTAGCTGAGCATAATTTGGGCGGTTTGAACTTAGTGGCACATATGAAATATACAAAATGCCCAGCAAAAATGCAATCCGTATGTAAAAAATGCACAAAATGATTTTTTACCACATACTTTGGCATGTAATGGTAAAAAAATGGGGGCATGTTAAGGCACAATATGCACCTTATGAGATACCCTGGAGTGTCTTCTTTTACAAATGGTAGGCCTTTGTGGGGTTTTTTTTAACAGTCAAACTGTTATAATACCCCAAATGGAAGCATAGGCTCATTAAATCCGTCTCTCAAAATTCGACTGTGAATACTGAAAAGGACAGGTCTCCTATATGGCACTGTAGCTTCACGAAATAGTGCCAAAGACATACAATGGGGGTACCGTTGTACTCAGCAGAAGTAACTGAACACAAATAAAACTTTGTACAGGAATAGCATACACCAACTTTACAAAATACACATGAGAAGTTCTTTGTTATAAGTTTGTGTGCGAAAACCCCCAAAAAACACAATTTTACTCCAATATTTAGCAGAGGTTGGCGGTAAAATGGCTACGTAGAAAGTGTCAAAACAACCTTAGGTAAATAGCCTGTGGTGTCTACTTTATATAAATATATACTTTTGTGTGGCAATTTTGTTTTCTTTTATTTTCTTTTTTAATAAGCTTACAAGACAAACATCCCAAATTCTAAAATCGCTCCACATTAAAAGTTTATTTTACTCCTTGTGCTTTGTGACCTGTAACTACCAAAAAAACGTGAAAATACCAGACACATTATATATTCTGTAAATAAGAACAACTAAATGAATTTATTTTTAATTACTTTCCTTAACCTGCACTAATTGTGCACACATTATTATTGCAAAAACTGTAAACAAAAACACATTTTTAATTTTTTTTTTAATTTTTCTGTATTTTTTTTATAATAAATAAGCATATATATATATATGTTACATCAAATTAAAGCCCTTTCTGTCCTTTAAAAAACGGTATATAATATGTGTCTGTGCAATAAATTAGTCAAATGCAAATTGCAGTTGAACGTAAACAGCAAAAAATGCAAAAAATGCCGTTGTCATAAAGTGAAAGACAAGCTTCTGAAGCTCTGTCCTTAAGGGGTTATGATGTATATGTATAAACAGTGTCTCTAATGTCCGGAAATCTTTCTCAGTGCTATCCTAATGTCTTGGTTTCTTAGACTGTATACTAAAGGGTTAAACAGGGGGGTAAACACAGTATGCAGCAATGATATAATCTTATTTAAAAGCAATGCATGACCTATAGATGGTATCATATACTTTATTATTAATGTCCCATAGAAGGCACCAACCACAAGAAGGTGGGAACTGCAGGTTGAAAAGGTTTTCTGTCTTCCGGTTGTAGAAGGGATCCTAAGTATCATGAGGAAGATATGAACATAAGTGACTATGATAAAACCACAAGGACAAATAAATAAAGGAGTGGAAAATAAAAAGGCAAGAAACTCCACCAGAGACGTGTCTGAACATGAAAGTTTTTGGAGAGGGGAAAATTCACAATATATATGGTCAATTATGTTTCCATTACAGAACTGAAAGTTGGATATAGGTATGATACCTATTAGGTTCATGGTAAATCCTAACATCCAGGGCAAGAGAGACAGACAGGTGCATAAGGTAAGGTCCATGATAGTGATGTAACGCAATGGGACACATATAGCCAGGTATCGATCATAGGACATCACTGCAAGCAGGAAGCATTCTGTAATAATTATACCACTAAAGAAATAGAATTGAGTTATACAGCCAAAAATTGTCATTCTTTTCCCGTCATGTAAGATTGCTTCCATCAGGCTAGGTAAAGTATTTGTTGTGAGAACAATATCAGACATTGATAAATGACAAAGGAAGAAGTACATGGGAGAATGAAGGTGATGGCTGATTGAAACTAACAGAATAATCAGAATATTTCCAGTTACTGTGATAAGGAAAATGTTCAGGAATATGATGAAAATTAAATTGTTGAAGCCATAAAGATTTCGAAAGCCTAGAAGTATGAGTTCTGTTACTCTTGATTCATTCTTTACAGTCATAGTCTAATCAAGGTTCTTCACAGCATGTAGATGTGACACTTTAGATTCTAAAAAATCTAAAAACATGTAAATTGGTTTAATTTAGAGAAGGTACGGCAACAGTTTAAGTGACATAACTAAAGGTAATTAATTTTTTTAATTGAAACTAAAGCAAAAGTGTATTTTTTTCTAATTTCTGATGTTTTTCCTACGGTGGACCTCCAGCTTCTTTTCTCTTGGTGTAGTTGGCACTGGTCTTTAGATGTTCTTATCTTACCTTTCCTAGTCCATTCTCAGACAGTATCTATTTTTTCTGTCACATACTCTTCCCCTGGCTCATCCTTTTCCCTGCTATCGATGTCCTTACCAGCACCACACTTTTTGTAGTAAATCCCTACATAACCAAGTACAGTTATTTCCTTGTTTATAGATGATAAGACTCAGGGCTCATTTCTCCATCTCAAAACACCATGACAGTGGTGTTTCAAGTGCAGCTGTGGTCACTGGATAGAAATCAGGACTCAAATGAAGGAAACAATGTTACTGAATTACTATTGGACTGATTTTACATTTTTAGACCTATTTTTAAGTAGCATTGGTCATATCATTAATGATTGTTATATGTCGATCCTTTCTTAGATTTTTAGAATATAACTATGATGTAATTTAAATTAGGTGCTGTGATTAGAAAACAGAT
This sequence comes from Pelobates fuscus, assembly GCF_036172605.1. NCBI lineage: Eukaryota > Metazoa > Chordata > Amphibia > Anura > Pelobatidae > Pelobates > Pelobates fuscus. The sequence goes on from NC_086321.1 coordinate 375,751,080, forward strand.
AGGTTGTGCCGATTTGAAACCCAACACGTTTGCATCTATTCCTTTTTTTTGGACAAAGCGAATTGCAGCCATAACTCAAACTCACATGGGTGCTACACTGGAGGCATGATCTTAATGTAAATGCAGTGACAAGTGATTAATCATTGTCATCTCATATAAATAAAGATCAAATAGACTTTAATAAACGAAACATGATATTAAGACAGCATAATATTTATTTGCAATTTACGTTTTAGTAAAGAAAATATTCCACTGCTGTAAGACATACCGTTTTAAATCATGATAATATTTTAGTATCTGCGCAGTTTAATGGGCTGTGACATTAACCGGAAATCAGAAAGGGAAAAATGTAGGTTTCAATTTAGACACACAGGGTTATTCACTGAAGTGTGAATTGTAGTGGGTTGAAAATCAAACTGCAGATTTTATTCTGAAATAGTTGATTCGCACACATTTCCCAACCAAGCAATTCTACAATTCTATTTTCAAATTACCATTGTTTGTAGTTTAGTAAATTAAGCCATGAAAGACAATTAGCATTATTGTCTTAAAAGTTAATTGTCTGTAATTCATAATGAACTTAAAAATTGCAGCCCAAATTACTGAACTGACATAGATGATTCCGATTTTCTTCAAATTCATTTCACTTAGAATTGTTGGCAAATCACACTTTTTTAACTAAAGCTAAAATACGCATGTTGTGACTTTAGAAAAATGTGAGAATTTCTATAGACTTTTAACATTTTTAGCTGCATTTCTTTAATTCAGATTTCAGATTTCTGATACAGTTCAATGTTTTTTTAAATACAACAAGCCCCTGAAAGACTGCAATTACATTCAGAACATTAAACTAGATTGCATTAAAACAATCTTTCAACTTATTGAAAAGTATACCAATATTTCCAAACATAAGGTATATACGCCAGTTTAGTTCCCTTTATTATTAAAAAACCATGTATTACACAGAGTATGATATTTTGTTTAACTCAACATTTTATTAATTTTCCTTGAATATTGTTGTTTTTTTTTTTGTTTTTTTTAAATTTGCACATTTTCCCTGATAAAACACTTTTAAAATAAATATGTAAAGTTACTTACCAAAGGATTTCTTAGAAATCTGGTTACAGTATGTGGCAAAACGGTAGGGAAATATCCTCAGATTATTGATTTTTTTAAACTGTAACTCATCAGAAATAATATATGGTTGAACGCCAGAGCTCCATCAAAGCCAAATATTTGAAATACTGCTAAAAATGTCTGTGATCCTATTTTATATTCTATACTGTTTATACCAGGGGAGTTTAGTGCAAGGTCCCTTAAGTGCTGGAGTTTAGTGTAAAGTTATTTCACCACAAAGGAAAAGAAAAGTAGTTACAATCTTAAAAGTTCCCTCAAACAAGTGATTCATGCAATGCACGAACATGCTCATTTTGATTCATGATTAAGAGTACAGGTCCTGTGGCCATAAAATAAGGGGGCTTACTTTTTTTGGTAGAGGGCAAATAAGCAATAGTTTGCCACCACGATCAAGAGGTCTGCCAAATCATGTGAGCTGTATCTCCTGCTCAATCAAGAGGAGAGAAACAAAAGGTGATTTAGGGGACAGCTGTAAATTCACAGGTCAAGTGACAACTGACCTAGAGGAGGGTGCAAAGTATTAGCAGTTAATTAATATATACTTTATCTACCTAGAAAGCTAGTACTAGTGGCCCTTGAAACAACTTTTGGGGTTATTTTAGTAAAGTATGAATTTGAACGGATTTCATAAAGAATTTCACATTTCAGGCCAGATTAGTTGAAATCAAAACATAGCTGATTTATCTTTGAAATGTGCAATTCCCGCTTCTGTGAATAACCCTGATAAAGTGGGAGATAGGATATTGTCATTGTATCAATGATAATAGTGTGAGAAGAGTTTCAAGGTAATGCTGTATCTAGGGCCATCTGGAACAAAAAATCGACACTGGCATGTAAAGGCAGAGCAGCCCAATTTGAAGGATAGGGGATGAGAAGGAACATGTTGCATCATCACCAATGATATGCAGGCCCCTAAAGTGTACTTGGTGCTCTAACATAGGGAAATTCTTACTAGGAGCTTCCTTTAGGTTTCCTGAGATAAACTCTGGCTGAGAGTATCAGCTGATCACTCTCAGCCAATGAGCTATGCCCTCCACCACCAAGATTAGCTCAGTCTGAGAGCTTCTGACTGTAAGAAGCAAAGATCAGTGGACCTCTGGTAAGAAGCCAAACTATTTGTGGGGGGGAGCCAGTGAACTAAAGAATGCTTTAGTTAGTGTGCTTGGAATGTTCCATTATTGACACACTTGTTCTGCATTTGCTAGAGACCTAGAGACAGTGGTTAGTGTAGGGCGAACACTAGGTGTAGTGTTTCTGTGGGGGAAAGGCTGTATTGTATGTTTGGGAGTTAACTTTTATTTAATAATAGAAGAAAGAAAAACACTAAAATATGTTCATACCCCTTTCTTCTGGTTAACCTTGGGGTAGGAAGGGGAGATGCTGTAGCACCAATCGTTGTATCTCAGGCCTTTAAAATAAGAATAGATAATTTGTACGAAGATTTCAGAGTGCTTAAAAAGATTAATCTTAAGTACCGCCTGTCGGTGTTTTGTATACATTTGACTGACAGCACATGTGTTTGTTCTAATTTAATTTTAACCTTTTAGCTGTTAACCTTGTGGGATGTCATTGAAAGTGTAACGTTTTCAAATCTAAGCTAAGTTAAGAAGCCTGTAGTATTTCATAAACCAAATGTACATTAGTATTAAATATATATATATATATATATATATATATATATATATATATATATATGTATGCGCCACACCATATAATACACATATATATTGCAAACTGCACATTAAATAATGATCCACACTCCACACCGCCTAACCCCAAGATGCTCTTACTCAAAACGCATAACCGTGAGAATCCTTAATGTTATGTCCCCCTAGCCCCATTTCTTGGCGGGGTGCCAAGTCGTATCCGGGGAAGAGGTGCTACAGATGTTCCTGCTGGAACATTGCTTTGATAAATTATCCACAGGAGTCAGAGAGTGGGTCTGGGACCGTAAACCCTCCACCCTGCATGAAGCAGCCCGCCTGGCAGATGAGTATACGGATGCCCGTAAACTGGACAATGCCACCAAGACTCCTGCCAGAGTGGAGTACCGACCAGCAGCAACCCCAGCAGCTACTGCCCACCAAACTCCGGCGCACCGCACTCCAGCACCACCTCCAGCCACTATTTACCCACCTCCACCCCAGTTTAACTCACGGGACTACTCCCAGCCCATCCGGTGTTTCGGATGCAAGTAGCTAGGACACAAGAGGCCAGAGTGTTCGCTAAATACTGCTAACCAAGCCCAGTCCTGGAGGAGACCCACCGGCAGAGGTTAGCGCTGTGATGAGCCGTGCCCAGACCCGTGCCGCCGAGACTGGCCCGCCTGCTGCTGAGACCCAGGTAAGACTCTCTCACCCGACTTGTACCCTAGATTAGGCCTCCTTAGGCTGGGATACCCCAAAGGGCGTACGGGAGGGAAACCCGGGAGGATCTGACCCTTCAGAAGTATAGGGCTAGGGCAGATGCTGGGGAAGAGCAGGTAGATGGGGAACGTTATGAGTGGGAGCAGGATAGGCTGTATAGGATCCCTAAACCTTCCCAGAAAAGGGCTACCCCTCCGGAGAATCAGATTTAATTGCTGCTCAGCACAAACCCTCCTGTGGATTTGATTGCTGCTCGACACAACTTTTCCTGTCAGAACAGTAAATGTCATTAATCACATTTTTATATGCGGATGAATACGTGACATTACCCCCCACCTGAAGAACACCCACCGGACGGGCAAGAAAAGGCTTGAGAGGAAACTTGGTGTGAAAATAGCGAATCTTGCAGCCAGCATGTATATCAGATGCCGGAACCCAAGAACAATCGGCTGGTCCATAACCTTTCCAATCCACCAAGTACTGTAAAGTGCCCTGAGAAAACCTGGAATTAATTATGGAAGAGACCTCATACTCATCCTGTCCAGAAACAACTAAGGGAGGAGGAGGGACACTTGAGACAGCATAATTATTTCAAACAAGAGGTTTGATTAGTGACAAATGAAAGGTATTTGGATTACGTAATGAGGCCGGGAGGGCCAGAGAATATAACACAGGGTTAATCCTCCGTAGGATACGAAAGGGGCCCAGGAATCTGGGTGCAAACTTCATACTAGGAACTTTCAATTTGATGTTGCGCGACGATAACCATACCCTGTCACCCACTTGGTAAACGGGGTTGGCACGCCACCGTTTGTCCGCATTGAACTTGAAGCGATCAGCCGCAGTTTTGAATGAATTAACTTTGGTCCAAGTATCACGGATAGAAGAAAGGCGATCATCCAAAGCAGGGATAGTTGTCTCGGAGAAAACAGCCGGCAGGACAGTAGGATGATGACCGTTATTAACAAAGAATGGGCTGTGTCAAGAAGAGTCATGGGTAGCATTGTTCCTATCAAACTCGGCCCAGGGTAGTAATTCGGACCAATTATCTTGAGTGCTATTTACAAAACAACGCAGATATAACTCTAATGACTGGTTAGCCCTTAGTTTGGGGATGGTAAGCTGAAGAAAAAGACAATTCAATGCCCTACTGTTTACTGAACGCCCTCCAAAACCGAGACACAAACTGAGAGCCCCTATCAGACACAATATTGTGAGGAATGCCATGCAGTCGGACAATCTCACGTATAAAGATAAGAACCAGGTCTTGAGAGGATGGCAAATGAGCCATCTTGGAGAAACGGTCAACCACCATAAGAATGGTGGTATAGCCATTGGAACTTGGAAGTTCAACGATGAAGTCCATTGACAAGTGGGACCATGGAACACTAGCTACAGGAAGTGGTTGCAACAAACCACAAGGAAGCTTATGAGGGACCTTAGAAACAGCACAAACTAAACACACATAGTCCTTCACATTGTTTTTAAGGGAATCCCACCAAAATGATTTTGTGAACGTAGATATGGATTTATTGATACCTGGGTGTCCAGCAGTCACATTGCCGTGCAACACCTTCAGCACATTCTTTCTTTCACCAAATGGAACAAACAATTTGCCTAGTGGTTTATTGCATGGTGCCTGAGACTGAGCCTCCATCATAGCACCAAGCAAGGGAGAAGACATTGAAAGAACAGTAGAAACGATGATACATTCAGGAGGCATGATAGGGGATGTTTCGTGTTCCTGTAAAGACTCAGTATCAAACTGTCTAGACAAGGCAACAGCCTTCACATTTTGGGACCAGGTCTGTAAGTTATATGAAGTTAAAGTGAGACAGAAACAAAGACCATCTAGCCTGTCTAGAAGATAGACGTTTAGCATCCCCTATATAAGCCAAATTCTTATGGTCCGTAATGATCAAAAGGGGATCCTTGGAACCTTCCAAAAGATGTCGCCACTCTTTAAGTGCTAGGACAATGGGCAACAATTCTCTGTTGCCAATATCATAATTACGCTCAGCGGGAGACAACTTTCTGAAAAAGTAACCACAAGGATGCAAATAGGTGTCCTGACTCTCCCTTTGAGAAAGAACTTCCCCTACCCCAGTTTCTGAGGCATCGACTTCCAATATGAAGGGTTTGCTGGTGTCAGGGTGTCTCAGTATGTCGGCAGAAGCAAACCTTTGTTTAAGAAGTTCAAAAGCCTCTCTAGCTTCCTTAGACCATACCGTACTACTAGCCCCCTTATATGTCAGGAATGGCAACAGTTCAAGAGACATAACTAGAGGTAACCTTTGTTTTAAGTGTAACTAACTCCAAAGTTTAAGACTCTCTGCTAAAAGTTTTTTTCTTATTTCTGATGTTTTTCCCACAGTGCGCCACCAACTTATTTTCTCCATATCTTTGATGTAGGTGGCACTGGTCTTTAGAAGTTCTTATCTTACCTTTCCCAGTCCATTCTCAAAAATTATCTATTTTTTTGCTTTCACATCCTCTTCCCTTGGCTCATCCTTTTTCCTGATAAATCTATCTTCTCACCAGCTCCACACTTCTCGTAGTAAATCCCTACATAACCTGGTATAGTTTCTTCTTGGTTTATCAATAAGACTCAGGACTGTTTCCCGCATCTCCGACCAGTGCAGTTGTGGCCACCAATAGACAATCCTTGCACAGATCATGATCCATTATTGACAATTTCTGAAGACATCTGCCAATGGACGCTCATTGATTGATTACATCTTGATGTTGTCAGAAGTCTCAGTGGAAACCCTTCTTAAATTTATCTAAAATATAGTTTTCATAATAATAATAAGCAGATACATTTCTTTGACACCTTAACCGAAAAAACAATGCCTATTTAATAGATTTTTTTGTAAAAACAACAACAAAAAACTAGTATGAAGAATGTTTTCTTGTTTCAAAATGTTTCTCCTAAAACTATGTTCAAATATTTTCGAAGAAGTCAATATGAATGAAAAATGTATTAGAAATGACAAAACAAAATAGATTTAGACTAGAGTAAAATCATGAATAAGTTCAAAGAAAGAGGGTATTTAGAAAATGAGTAGCAACATGATAAAAATGTAATAGAGAGGAAATTCTAATATTTACCCTGGATAGAAATTGGGAATCAAATAAAAGATTAATATTACATAATCAATATTAGGCTAATGTTACATGTTTATATTTCTAGGAAGCATTGGTCCTATCGTTAATGAATGTTATCTGTTCATCCTGAAATTTCATAATTTATCTATGATGTCATTTGAATAAGGCGCTGTGATTAGAAAACATATAGGTTAAATTACAGACAGAATGGAAGCTCACCTGGGTCTATACTGGATGCAGGATATTAATGTGAACGCAGTGAAAAGTGATTAATCATTGTCATTTCATGAAAATAAAGATCAAATAGAATGTAATAAACAATACATGACATTAAGACAGAATAATATTTGTTTGCAATTTACATTTTAGTAAAGAAAATATTCCACTGCTATAAAACATGCCGTTTTAAATCATGATAATATTTTTTTAAAAATCTCTGCAGTTTAATGGATTGTGACATTAACCAGAATTTAGAAAGGGAAAAAGCATTTGAAGTTTTATTTTTGCTATTTAGATTTTAATTTAGACACACAGAGCTATTAACCAAAGTGTGAATTGTAGTGAGTTAAAAATCAAATTGCAGATTTTATTCTGAAATAGTTGTTTTGGAAATATTTCCCAACCCAGCAATTTTCGCAACTGTTTTCGCCTAAATGTTGTCATTCGGTTTTCAATTTACCATCATTTGAAGTTTAGTGAATTAAACCCTGAAAAAACAATCTGCATTATTGCCTTGAAAGTCAATTGTCGGTAATGCATAATTCTAATAACAAAAAACAAGTAAAAAGAAGATGGTTCTACAACAATTTAATTAAAATAATTATTCGTTACAGTGAGCTGCATCTCCAATATAGTGCACGGATGCATGTGAACCCAAAATCGAATAGACAGGGCAGCCAGAGTAACCTTCAAAAACACTTTATTAATGCAAATTATAAATCTGCTCAATGAAAATTAAAATTTAAATAATTTATTGAACTTAAAATTGCAGCCCACTGAGCTAAAAACATAGATGACTTGCAGATTTTTTTCTAATTTAGCTGTGTTTGCATCCAGTTTAAAGTTCACTTTAATTTCACTCTGAATTGTTGGCAAATGCACACTTTATTAACTATAGTAATTCACAAACGGAGGATACCACACTCACACTTCGGAATCCAGGTGCTTATCAGGGTCAGGCTTGACAAAAAACAGTTTAGTAGATAAAATAAATTAGGTCCAGGCACTCAGGATTGCTGTAGGAAGGCAGGTTTATTGGAACAAAATGTGCAACGTTTCAATCTACAAAATGCTTGACTTGATAAAGGTCTCTGTGTAGGCCGAAACGTTGCACATTTTGTTCCAGTAAACCTGCCTTCCCGCAGCAATCCTGAGTGCCTGGACCTAATTTATTTTATATACTTTATTAACTAAACACCACATTCCCAGGGAATTTAAATGTGAATTACAAAACTGAGGCTAAAATAATCATGCTTTGACTTTAGAAGAATTGGGGAATTTCTCCAGATCAGCAAATTTTAGCAGCATTTTGTAAATCCGATTTCAGAATTCTAAAATTAATTCACTAAATAGAACAAACCCCTGAGAGACTGCAATTACAATGCTAAACGGAACATGAAATCATGTTGTGTTAAATCAATCTTTCAGCATATTGAAATATATACCACTATTTCCATACATATAGCCAGGTCAGTGCCCTCTACCGTTTAATAAACCATTTATTACATAGAGTATAACATCTTGTTTAACTCAACATTTCATGATTTTTTTATTAGATATTCTTAAAAACAAAATTAGGGAATTCTTAGCACATGCATCCTGATAAAGCACTTTTTAAAATAAATTAGTACAATTACTTACCAAAAGATTGCTTAGAAATCTGATACAGTATGCAGGAAAAGAGGAGAAAAATATCCTCTAATTCATTTTTTTTTTTTTTAAAGTGCAACTTATCCGAAATAAGACTCAACTACACGTCTGGGCTCCATCAAAGCCATATTAGATGTTTGAAATAATGCTAAGACCCTCTGTGATCCTCTTTAATATTGTACGCTGTTTATGCCGGGGGAGTTTAGTAGAACGTCCCTGTAGTGCTGGAGTTTAGAGTTAAAGTATTTCATCATGCAGGAAAGAAAAGTTGTTGCAATCTTTAAAGTTTAAAGTTTGCTCCAACAACTGATTCATGTAATGCATGAACATGCTCAGTAAATGTTGATTTAATTCACAGATCAAATAACAAACAACTAACCAATAGAGTAGAACAAAGGATTAGCAGTAAAACAATCTATTCTTCAAAGCAGAATAATTGCAGACACTTTGACTGCAGCTAATGAGAGAGACAGATCTCTTGACCTGTTTACCTTTGCTGTGCCTTTGTGGTAGTGGGAGATAGCCAAGATCATTGATTCTAGAGTGAGACTAGGTTTAGATTACGTCTGTATCTACTTCACTAGCTAGTGCTAGTGGCACTTGAAACAACTCTTTGAGTTATTTTAGTAAAGTATGCATTCAAAGTGTTTTTATAGAGACTCTTTAACATTTTAGGCCAGAGGAGCTTGACTGAAATTTGCTATTAAAGCTTAGATTTGAAATCACTTTGAATTCTCACTTTACAAAATAAGTCTGTTAAACTTAGAGATTGTAGATTGTCATTGTTTCAGTGATCCTAGTGTAATAGTTCCAAGGTACTGCTGTATCAAGGGTGGGACTGGAACAAATATTTGACCTGGGTACTTAAAGGCAGAGAAGCCCGATATGAGGTATGGGACCTGAGAGGAGTCATGTTGTGTCATCAACAATGAATTGGATTCGGGCATTTTCTATTTTGGCCAGCGTTGTGTGGGAGAAGTCTCCTCAGAAGTGCTCCACATTGTTCTGTTATCAGGACACGATTTGGAACGCTTGTCGCACCTATGGGGGGCTGGGTTGGTGGAGGTGCGATGAGCAGTTTCATCAGCGGCTGGCAGTGCTTCCCTCGCTGTCATGGCACCAGATGGATATTGGCCTCTGGCTCTCGATTATGACCCGTCCAGCCCCCGAGCAAGGCGCTTTTTTGTCCTTTCTTGGGGGGGCCAGTGGGGATACATCCTCCTCCTCATCGGCTCCAACCAGAGGCCGTGCTGTTGTTGGAAGTTTAACGACAGTCACTGTAAGTGGGGGTCCTCGTGCCAGTTTAAGCACAAGTGATCCCGTTGCGGTGGCGCCCATCCCGTCTCCTGCTGTTTCAAGCAGGGCAAAACTGGTGAGAAATGGGACACGGGGGCTAAGGGCGACGACTACTGTAGTTGTAAACGTGATGCTCCCGTGGCTCGACCTTTATAGGAATCATGCAGCGGTGCAGATCTTATTGGAAGGGTTTGAGCAGGGTTTTTGGATTCCCTTTTCGGAGCGTCCTACCTCACTCTCTGTTTGGAACCTTCGGTCCGTGCGGGAATTCCCTCAGGTGGTGCGGAAAAAAATGGATAAGGAAGTCTCCTTGGGCTGTATGGCCGGCCCGTTTTCTACTCCCCCTATGTCTAACCTGCGGGTTTCTCCTATAGGCTTGGTGCCTAAGAAGGACCCGGTAAATATTGCCTGATATTCTACCCTCCAGGGGATTCAGTGAATGATGACATTTCGGCCGAACTCTGGCGGGTTTCCTATGCATCCGGCAGCTCACATGGTGCGGGCTGCGGGCCCAGGGGCACTGCTAGCAAAGGCGGTTGTGGAATCGGCTTTTCGGTTGCTTCCGGTGCACCCGGAGTGTCATCATCTCCTGGACTGTACCTTTGTCGGACAGTTTTTTGTGGATATGCGCCTCCCTGTGGGTTGCTCTTTATCCTGTTTTTATTTTGAGTGCTTTAGCACTTTTCTGGAGTGGATGGTGCATAGGGAAGCAGGGGTCACTTCCCTCCTGCACTACCTGGATGATTTCTTGTGTGTGGTGCCGGCCGAGTCTCACGTCTGCGCTCTGCTGCTACGGGTCCTTGGGGATGTGTTTCAGTGGTTCGTTGTTCCGTTGGCTCATGACAAAACCGTGGGTCCGGTCATGTGCCTTAGTTTCCTGGGCATCGAGATTGATTCGGTGGCCGGGGAATGTTTGTTGCCTCAAGATAAGGTTCTGGACCTCTGACTGCAATCTCTACTGGGGAAGCTAAATTTTGCCTGTCAGATTTTGCCCATGGGGCATATCTTTAACAGGCGCTTTGTGGTGGCGACATCTGGGGTTGTTCGCCTGCAGCCCTTTAACCGGCTTACGTGGCCCTTGTGAGCTGACTTGGCTTTCTGGGATTCCTTCTTGGCCTCTTATAATGGTAGGACTTACTGGCAGGCCCCGAAAGTTTGTAATGTTGACCTCCACCTGTTTACCGATGCGACTGGCTCGGTGGGTTTTTGGGGCCATCCTGGGCTCAAAATGGTGTGCTGACTCATGGCTAGTGATGTCGCGAACATAGAATTTTCGGTTTGCGAACGGCGGACGCGAACGTCCGCAAATGTTCGCGAACCGGCGAACCGTGCGAACCGCCATAGACTTCAATAGGCAGGCGAATTTTAAAACCCACAATAGTGGTTGAAGGGGGGGGGGAGGAGACCTACTCTCCTTCCCCCCCCGGCCCCCACCCCTGGGTTCGGGTGGGGGCCATAATGATAATGAGGGGGAGGGACCTACTGTCCTCCGCCCCCGGCCCCCACCCCTGTGCGGCGGGTGGGGGCCATAATGATAATGAGGGGGGGGGCTACTGTCCCCCCCCGGCCCCCACCCCTGGGCGGCGGGTGGGGGCCATAATGATAATGAGGGGGGGGGGCTACTGTCCCCCCCCGGCCCCCACCCCTGGGCGGCGGGTGGGGGCCATAAAGATAATGAGGGGGGGACCTACTGTCCTCCCCCTCTCCGGCCCCCACCCCTGTGCGGCGGGTGGGGGCCCTAAAAATAACAATAAGGGGGGACCTATTGTCCCCCCGGCCCCCACCCCTGAGCGGTGGGTGGGGGCCCTAAAATTAACAATAAGGGGGGGGACCTATTGTCTCCCCCCGCCCCCACCCCTGAGCGGTGGGTGGGGGCCCTAAATACAAAGGGAGGGGGGGTGCCCCTGTTAACCCTTCCCCCCCCCAAAAAAAAGATCTACCTACCTACCCCCCTCACCCGAAAAATAATGAGGGGGGGGCCTTTAACTAAAACCCTGTAAAAAAATAGATAAAAACAACTTACCATTTGATGTTTTCTTTCTTCTACAATCTTCTTTTTTCAGCCCCAAAAAGGCCAAAAAAAAACCATAATAACCGACGCAATTAAAAAAAAAAAAAAAAAAAAAAACGACCGCACAAAAAAATAATCCATCTTCACCCATGGAGGGCTCCGCGCAGACTGAGCTCTGCAGGGCGGGGGAAGGCTTATAAAGCCTTGCCACGCCCTGCAATTAGGCTAAGAACACTCTGATTGGCTGGTTTAAGCCAATCAGAGTGCTCTTTGTCATTTTACACAGCGTGGGAAAATTCCAATGAACTTTCCCACGCGTGTAAATTGACACAGAGCACTGTTATAGGATGGCTTGAAATCCATCCAATCACAGTGCTCTGTGTCATTTTACACAGCGTGGGAAAATTGATCCATTTGTATTTAGGGCCCCCACCCACCGCTCAGGGGTGGGGGCTGGGGGGGACAATAGGTCCCCCCCTTATTGTTAAGTTTAGGGCCCCCACCCACCGCTCAGGGGTGGGGGCCAGGGGGGACAATAGGTCCCCCCCCTTATTGTTAATTTTAGGGCCCCCACCCACCGCTCAGGGGTGGGGGCTGGGGGGGGACAATAGGTCCCCCCTAATTGTTATTTGTAGGGCCCCCACCCGCCGCTCAGGGGTGGGGGCCGGGGGGGACAATAGGTCCCCCCCTAATTGTTATTTGTAGGGCCCCCACCCGCCGCTCAGGGGTGGGGGCCGGGGGGGGACAATAGGTCCCCCCCTTATTGTTAATTTTAGGGCCCCCACCCGCCGCTCAGGGGTGGGGGCCGGGGGGGACAATAGGTCCCCCCCTAATTATTTGTAGGGCCCCCACCCGCCGCTCAGGGGTGGGGGCCGGGGGGGGGACAATAGGTCCCCCCCTTATTGTTAATTTTAGGGCCCCCACCCGCCGCTCAGGGGTGGGGGCCGGGGGGGACAATAGGTCCCCCCTAATTGTTATTTTTAGGGCCCCCACCCGCCGCTCAGGGGTGGGGGCCAGGGGGGGACAATAGGTCCCCCCTAATTGTTATTTGTAGGGCCCCCACACGCCGCTCAGGGGTGGGGGCTGGGGGGGACAATAGGTCCCCCCCTTATTGTTCATTTTAGGGCCCCCACCCGCCGCTCAGGGGTGGGGGCCGGGGGGACAATAGGTCCCCCTCTTATTGGGATTTTTAGGTCCCCCACCCCGTTTTTTTTTTTTTTAAACAGTGAGCAGCCACAGGCTGCTCACTGTTTAATAGACATGCCCCTACTCGCGGTATTGCGAGTAGGGGCACAATTTACTAATACTAAGTCATTTTTACTTAGTATTAGTAAATTAATAGGGGGCGGACCGAACATCGCATATGTTCGCCCGCCGTGGCGAACGCGAACACGCTAAGTTCGCCGGGAACTATTCGCCGGCGAACAGTTTGGTACATCACTACTCATGGCAAGAGGCCTGGCATGCGGCCGGGTTTATGCGGAACTTGGCTTTTCTGGAGCTCTTCTCCATTGTGGAGGGTTTGGAGGTGTGGGGTCCCCTACTCGAGGACAGATGGGTGGTTTTTCATTGAGACAATTTGGGGGGGTGCAGGCTATTAATCAATTGACTGCTTCTTCTCCCCCGGTGGTACGCTTGCTGCGGTGCTTGGTTCTGTGCTGTTTGTGGCTTAATGTGTCTTGTAGGGCTGTACATATCCCAGGAGTTCTCAATGTGATGGGCGATGCTCTCTCTCGTTCGCAGTGCGACGTGTTTCGGGCAGTGGCTCCGCAAGCTGAAGTGGAGGGCGTCCCATGCCCAGTAGAAATGTGGTCGCTAGGTCTGGCAGAGTGATGGAGTTGATCTGTGGGTCGGTCTCAGTGGCCACATGGGCCCGCTATAACAAGGTGTGGAGGGAATGGGACGGTTGAGAGCAGTCCCTTGGGGGTTTCCAGGACTCGCCCGCTCGTCTGCAAGGTCTGTCACGTCTCCTTGGGGCGTGGGAGGCTGCAGGGTTGTCCCCCTCTGTGATTTCTGCACATTTTGCAGGGCTCAGTTGCGGGGTTGGGAAGACGCTACCAAAGTGTTTATAGTCCACCAGGCCCTTAAGGGTTTGCGGTGGGGGGTGTCCACGCAGGACTCGAGACGTCCCGTTTCAGGCGCTCTATTGGCTAGTCTGTGTGATTCCTTACATAGGGTTTGCCATTCGGAGTTTGAGGTCTGTCTCTTTCGGCTGGCCTTTTCCCTGGTGTTCTTTGGTGCCATGCGGATTGGGAAGCTGGTGTGCCCCAGTCGTCAGAAGGTGGGGGGGTGCTATTTGGGGATGTTACTTGCACAGCAATTCAGATTTCCATCAGGATTCGCCGCTCAAAGACCGATGTCTTTGGGAGGGGTAAGTGGGTCCAACTGGGGGCTGTGGCGGGTTCCGGCATTTGTCCCGTTTTTTCCTTTGGAGAGTATTATTCCTTACGCCTGGCTTCTCCCGCCCTCCCCTTTTGGTCCATGAGGATGGTAGCTTTCTCTCTCACTTCCAGTTTATTAGGGTGTTCCGTTTGGGGCTTGAATTTCTGGGTATTGATGGCAGGGAGTTCGGGGGGCATTAGTTTTGTATTGGGGCGGCTACTGAGGCCTCTAGACTTGGCATTCCAGCGCAGGTGGTCCAGAGAATTTGGAGGTGGGAGTCAGGGCGTTATGTTTCCTGTGTTCGCCTGGCTGGTCTCCTGACTTGATTTCTCTCTGCAGGTTCAGTTCCCCCAGGATTGGATCATGGGACACTCCTATGTCTATTGTGCCAGGCAGCATGCGGCGGTCTGGCCTGGGGGCGAGCGGTTGGGATTTACGCCTTCCAAGCATATGAGAGGCATGAGGTGGGTGCGGCTCCTCCCTGAAGTATTTCAGTTGTCCCACCTACTGGGGGTTCCGAGTGTCCTGGTGATCCATCTGGGGGGGAATGACCTGGGTTCGGTGCCCATATGGGATTTGGTATCGGCCATTAAATGGGACTTGGTGCGCATTTTAATTCTCTTTCCCGACGTACGCCTGGTTTGGTCCGAGGTTATGGCAGCGCGCTCGGAACCAGAGTGCTATGGAGCGCTGCCGCCGTACGTTGAATAAGAGGGTTTCTTGGTTTGTTTTGGGGGTTCGGGGGATTCCGGTTCGCCATAGAGTTTTTGAGTGGGATGGTGTGCACTTGATGGAGGTCGGGCTCAACCTCTTTAATCTCGCCCCGCAGGAAGCAGTGGAACAGACCAGGACAGCGGGGTTGTGGCCGGGGGTATGTCCTTGTCAATTAAGTTTGAGGTGGTTACATTTAAGTATATGGAATGAAATGAGCAAGTTTTCAACCTGCCCTGCTCTAAAGGGTTAACTTTAGGTTACCTGTTATATCGTGCCCACCGAGCAAGAAAAAGGTTGGCTGGTGGTAAGCATTGGAAGGAAAATGAGTTTATGTGTATTTTATAAGTGTTTGGGAGCTGCTTGTGAGGTTTTGTTAGTGGAAGTAGGCTGCTTGTGGTGTTGCATGAGCGGGGTAGATCATCTAATGTGTTGTGTGTGGTGTAACTGCTTTTGTGGGGTTTGTGTTTGGGGATGCATATGGAGGGAGGCTGCTTATGTACTTGTATGTCTGTGGATGGGTCTGTTTTCAGTGTAGTTATGCATAGGGGCTATAGTTAGCGTTGGAGGATAGGGGCTGTAATGTGTCTGCGTGTTGGTGGGATAGGTGGTGCAGTGTGTCTGTGAGGGATTGAAGTTTAGTGTGACTGTAGAGGAGATAGGGGTGTAATGTGTCTGTGGTGCAGATAGGGGATGTGAAGTTTATATGGGAAAATAATGTGTCTATTGGGGAGATAGGGGGTGTCAGTGAGGAGAGATAGGGGTGTTATACGTCTGTGAGAGAGATAAGAGTGCAGTGAGCCTGTGGGGGAGGTAAGGGGTGTATTGTCTCTGTGGTAGAGATAAGGGGTGTCTGTGGGGGGAATGATGGGAGTTTTGTGTTTGTGGGGAGGAATTAGGGGTGTAGTGGTCAGTGTAGAGAGAACACTGGGTGTAGTGTTTCTGTGAGGGAAAGACTGTATTGTATGTTTGGGAGTTAGCTTTAATTTAATAATAGAAGAAAGAAAAACGCTAAAATACTGTATGTTATAGCCCCTTCTTCTGGCTAACCTTGGGGTCAGAAGGGGAAATGCTGTAGCACCAATCTTTGTATCTCAGGCTTTAAAATAAAAAAAGATCATTTGGACGAAGCATGCTTAATCTTAAGTACCCCTTGTGGCAGGCCACCGCCATTAAGTACCCTTTACACTGAGTAGTTGTATATTTTGCCCCTTGTATTTTGTGTTCACACTGTTTATTCTTAAGGTCTTCCCTTGCATTCTGTGTTCACATATATATTTGTATGCATTTCATGTATTTTTACTTGTTGACCACTTGGGATCGCTCATGCGAACAGAGCCCATTCGCCTCCCGAACGCAGACCACCCCGGTACCCCATTAGAATGTTCACACCAATCAATAAGAACGTTTGCAACTGCAACATAAGTGTGAAACCACAAGAGAAGTACTTAATGAGTGCTCCCCTGAGTGGCTGCAATTTCGTATAGGCGAATGCCACCCAGATGGAAACGATACGCTTCCCTTGCAGGGTCTTCACTCCGGGACTATCGCCCTGCAAGGAGCTACATGACTAGGCTCATTCCAAAGAGAGCGCTCTCTCTGGTGGTACATGTGTGGAGGTATCCACCAGACAGAGAGACGCAAGCCAGCATGGAATTCCTGGAGCTGTGAGTCGGTCTCAAAGCCACAGAGTCCCCGCTGGCCACCTGAAGTCTGTGCCTACCAATGGGAGAAGGCGCTCCCATTCAAACTGGGTTTGCGCAAATTCTCCTGATTGGTCGACACGAGGGAGCGCTGATTTGTTGCTGCGGGACGCAGGTGACCAATGAGAGGAGCACCCTTTTAAACATGGTTTTGTGGCCTTTCGTCTGATTGGGCCACGATACTCCTCTCTTCCCCAAGCACCGATTGGTGCAACCGAGTTTCGTTCTCTTTCCTCTGATTGGGTGGCGAAACTCCTTTCCTCCCTGAACGCTGATTGGCTCGCTTTGGTTTTAGAATACTTAATTTTTGCTGATTTTGTTGGTTACTGTAGCTGTGTACGTGACATTATTTTTTCCTTTCTCTCCCTCCCTGTTAACCTGCAGTGTTTCTCCAGTAGTACAGGTATTTGTGTCACCCGCTAAGGATTCTGGGAGTTACAGTTCAGCTTATAGCTGTCATAGGTGTAAAGCTGGTATCTGTACTCCCTCTCCCAGATGCTCTGTTACACCCATAAAGACTTACTGTGAAGTGTGAGAGAAATCCAGCATTTGAATAATTCAGCAGACATATAGATTTGTAAATATGTACATTTACAATTATAGTCCCTTCCTGCCTGTAAGTCAGTTTGAGGCATAGACTTATTTGTCAACAGCATAGATGTCTATCATGCAGATGGCGTGACAGTGAAGAGCTGTGGAACCCTCCTGCAGCTGGTTCTAATGCTCTCCATCAGTGAGTGCATAAGGGCCCTGTAACTGAGACTACTTACATAAATGGACTTCCAAAATCTATCAAGAGCTGTGAATTTTATTTTGGCTAACATCATTTTTTTTTGGCTTACAATAAATGTACAGGTTGCTCCAGGTGGTGAGGGCTTCCTTTGGCGCTCATCAGGACAGTCTCCCGACTCTCTCTTATTGTTACTAACAGTAGACCAAACCATGGCCCATAAATATTAATGGCCTACAACTCCCAGAATTCTGTGACTGCAATTGATGGCCAGAAAATCATGGGATTTATAGTTCAGAAATATCTGGGGGCCCAGAGTTTAATTAAAATGCCTGCTTTAAACAGTGAGTCTGTGCACACTGGCCTGTCATGCCTTAATTATAATATCCCCTTACTTCCTGGTTCCACGGAGCTTAGCCACACCTCTTTATGACCCGGTCTCCCTATTTAATCTGACCGCACCAGCTGATCGACGCTGGATTAATGAACTACGTTCCGTACTCACGAACCGGCTGCAACATCGTTGTGAAAGCCTGCTGTTACCAGACCGGACTGGAAGACTTCAAGTTCCCTTCACCTTCCTCATCTACGGCTAAAGCTGATCTCTATCCATGCAGGATAAACCGCCTCTGAGGAAATCTCGGGAACCAGTGTTCTATGTGCCGGAAGCTAAGTAAAACCTCTGTGATAAGCGTTGCATCTCAAAGCTGTTATTTCCTGTCTCCAAAGTCCTTCGTTAAAGCCAACCGTTACAGCTAACTTCAATTCATGCTTGTCTCAGTTAGCTGCATCTATCTTACTTCAGTTAAAGTCTATGGAACAGCTATTGTAACTTCTTATCACCTAATTAATTAATACAACTAAAGGACTCTTGCTACTTCAGTTATCGTTTACTACTTAAAGCTACAGTGCATATAATTGTGGACTTCAGTTATCGTTTACTGCTTAAAGCTACAGTGCATATAAATTGTGGACTTCAGTTATCGTTTATTACTTAATGCTACAGTACCTGTAAATTGGAATTAAAGTCAATACCATTTACTTCTAATAAATATTTGAACTATAAGAAATCTGCAGTTGTGTTCCTTCATAACAAATGTTTAAACGTGACATGGCCAATAGCAATGCCATTTTTCAACAAAGGCTGCTTACGGATGTCTATGTGTAACCAACATCTGGGGCTCTTTTTACACCCCTATCTAAACTTCATCACAAAAATGAAAACCCCATGCTCTGTATGAAGGGTCTAAAATGGAACATCTTCTATGGTAAAACCATCTATAAAACAATACGGGGACCTGGGGCTATGCCCCAACAGTTGTTATCAAAATATTTTTTTTTTGGTTTTTTATTTAAACAACAAATAAGCAAAAATAAATAAAATGAAACAACTCTGTTTTAAATGGTAGCGGCTTAATTACATCTAATTATTTCAACCAATACCTATAACATGCATTGACTGGAGTGTCCTTTTAAATACCTCCAGTGAACATAGTGCAGCCAGACACAAATAGCATCCTTATCTATTTCCAGATAGAAAGAAACTATTGATAAGGATTTACACAAATATGTACGTCCCTACATATTTGGCAGCCGGCAATTATTCCCCCCATGTTTTAAGCCACAGTTAAAAAAAAAAAAAAAAAAAAAAGTAATTACTAAGTTGTAAAAATAAACCACATGCAAACACTTCCCCCTACCTTCTAGATTGAACAATAAACATAAAAAAAAAATGGAAATTCTAATTGTCAGCGGTGTATCTAAAATATATCGTAGCGTAATCAAGTGAAGTAATTCCCGAATGGACCAGAGTTTCTTCTATTTAAGTTATAAGTATATGCAAAAAGGGAAAATAAGAAAGATCACGTTCAGGTCTTCCAAATATCTTTTAGCAAATTGACTTTATTTGCATCAATAAATCATTGCAACATTTCAGTCCCATTTTGCTTAAATAATATCAGCTGCTTTGATCGAAACATAGCAAACTCTATTAACACTGATATCTGCGAGAAGTCAAGCTTGATAAAGACCCTGTAGGATCGAAATGTTGCTTTTTTTGCAACAATAAAGTTGATATTTTTTGTTATTCCGGAGTGTCTGAACCGTTATTTATTTTGCCTATCAGAGAATGATTTAGAGACATTTTCTGAGATTATAATGTGTATGTATAAAAAGTGTCTCTAATGTTTAAAAATCTTTCTTAGTGCTATCCTGATGTCTTGGTTTCTTAGACTGTATACTAAAGGGTTAAACAGGGGGGTAAACACAGTATGCAGCAATGATATAATCTTATTCAAAAGCAATGCGTGACCTATGGATGGTATCATATACTTGGTTATTAATGTCCCATAGAATGCACCCACCACAAGAAGGTGGGAACTGCAGGTAGAAAAGGCTTTCTGTCTTCCGGTTGTAGAAGGGATTCTAAGAATCGTAAGGAAGATATAAACGTAAGTCACTATGATAAAACCACAAGGACATATAAATAAAGGAGTAGAAAATAAAAAGCTTATAAATTCCACCAGAGATGTGTCTGAACATGAAAGTTTTAGGAGAGGGGAAAATTCACAATATATATGGTCAATGATGTTTCCATCACAGAACTGAGAGTTGGATACCGGTATGATACCTATTAGGTTCAAGGTAAATCCTAACATCCAGGGTAAGACAGACAGACAGGTACGCAGTGTAAAGTCCATGATCGAGATGTAACGCAATGGAACACATATAGCCAGGTATCGATCAAAGGACATCACTGCGAGCAGGAAACATTCTGTAATAGTAATACCACAAAAGATAGAAAATTGAGTAAAACAGCCAAGAATTGTCATTTTTTTCCCACCATGTAAGATTGCTCCCAGCAGGTTGGGGAGAGTATTCATTGTGAGCACAATATCAGACAGTGATAGATGACAAAGGAAGAAGTACATGGGAGAATGAAGGTCAAGACTGATTGAAACTAGCAAAATGATCAAAAGATTTCCAGTTACTGTGATTAGGAAAATGTGCAGGAATATGATGAAAATTAAAATGTTGCAGCCATAAAGATTTCCAAAGCCTAGAAGTATGAGTTCCGTGACTCTCGATTCATTCCTTGCAAGCATAGTCCAATCAACTAAATGTAGATGTGACAGTTTACATTCTAAAAAAATATAAAAACATGTGTATATTATTTTTATGTACAGCATAAAAGGTTATGGAAACAGTTCAAGAGACATAATTAAAGGAAATCATTTTTTTTTAGGTATAACTAAATCCAAAGTTTAAGACTCTCTGCTAACAGTTTTTCTAATTACTGATGTTTGTCCCACGGTGAACCGTCAACTTATTTTCTCCATAACCTTGGTCTAGATGGCACTGGTCTTTAGAGGTTCTTATCTTACCTTTCCCAGTCCTCCTGGCTTGACAAAGACTTAGCAGGTCAAAACGTTGCTGCTGTTTTCTGTTCTGTTAAAACTGCCTGCGGCTTGAACACTTTGAGTAGCTTATCCTTGTGGAATTGCTGGTCCTGCTCTGGAGCACTGGGTGGCTGCTGGGATTGATCACTGGATCTCCTCACCAGCTCCACACTTTTGGTAGTAATTCCCTACATAACCAGGTACAGTTTTCCCTGGTTTATAGATAAGACTCAGGACTCTTTTCCCCATCTAGACCACAATCTATTGTTTGGCCTCCACATTGAAAAATGTGCATATAAACTTTATCCAAAACTAGGTGCTCTGTACAGAAACAAATCCTGCCTAAGCCCTACAGTAAAGGAAAAGATTGTTCAGCAAATGCTGATGCCAATCATTGATTATGGGGATGTAGTATATGCACCTGCACCGCAAACCCACCTTAATAAACTCAATACATTGTATAACTGTCACGTATTCAACCTCACCTTATGGTGTTGGCAATAGGAATTGCCTTCCTAGCAGTTATGAAAGTGCCGTTCAGCAGAAGTGCCATTCAGCATATCTGTGGACGCTGGTCGCTGCGGATCCTCATCATATTATAGCCCCGCGATCCTCCTTTTCCTACAGAGCACCGCAATTATGGAACAACCTCCCGCACACTTTCAAATCTTCCCCAAGCCTAGAGACCTTTAAGAGATCCCTCTCTACATACCTCAAAACAGAATGCACGTGTCATGGTTGATTATATATTTCCTACCTGTTGAATGTTGAATGTTGTATATATTGTGTATTAATATTGTTTTTATATTTTATTGTATCCTATTGTATCAATGCAATATTTTGTGGACCCAGGACATACTTGAAAATGAGAGAAATCTCAATGTATCCTTCCTGGTAAAAATATTTTATAAATAAAATCATTTCCAAATTCCACGAAAGTGGTGTTTCAAATGCAGCTGTGATCACCAATGGAAAAAGATTCTTCCATAGACCATGATCCATTATTTCAACAAAAGTGAAAGGTGAGAGCACTCAATGCAAATTTACCCTTATTAGCACATAAAAAACAGCCTCCTCGAAAATCTGAAAGCAAGAATAAAGTGCATATAGGGTAATAACGTAACAGATAAAATTAGTGTATAGTCTGTAACTGGTTCAACTCACATGGTCTTGAGCCACTTATACAAGCTGGCTCAGACTAACAGCATATAACATCAGTATCTGGATGTTGGTGCTTCAATTTTTTTCCCCTCTGTGGTCCTTAGGTCTCTTTTGTTCCAATTACTCAGGATGCAAAAGGTGTTGTAAACAAAAGCTTTATTGGACACACTATGGGTACCAAGATACAAATAAAATAAATAAAATAAAAGTCACCACTTTTATAAATAAAGTCCTCTGGACATAAGTAAACTCAACGCGTTTCGGCAATTAGCCTTTTTCAAGAGTTAATTTTCCATCTTCCTTCTCGTCCGTTTAAATGCCGTCCTTTGGCGCCTTTGCGATGTATTCCACTTCCGTGTTCCGGTTTCCGGTCACGTCAGACGTAGCGTCCATTGAAAATTACTTCATGACGTTCTCTCCATATCAATGTCAATGACGTCTATACAGGGGTGGAGTTATCTGCTGTCCGGACTGCCCGATTTAGAGATGGACTCTCAAGAGTTCAAAAGAGGGCACCAAGTGCAATTTCTACATTTAAAAGTCTCTACATTCATCCTGCATTCCCTTTTTTTCTAAAAGAGTTTAATCTAACAGTCTGTTTATTTAACCCCTTAAGGACCAAACTTCTGGAATAAAAGGGAATCATGACATGTCACACATGTCATGTGTCCTTAAGGGGTTAAACATGATAAAAAGACATATACAACAGAGGAAACATACTAAAAACGTCAATTGAACCTATTATATTGGAAGAAAAATTTGGAAAAGACAATTATCATTCTTATTAAACAATCTTACTTTAATTAAGCATCCTTAGGTAGATTTAAAAGTAGATCCATATAAAAATTTAGATCAACCCAAAAATAATCCTTTAAAATGTATATAAACTCTACTACCTAAAATCTATTGAAAATTAATTTTAGACAAGTGAAACATATATTATAAAAAATATATAAATATAAAGATATATAAAATATATAAAATATATATGTTATTTAAAAATCCTTTAAATGAAAAACCTTTACTTAAAAAATAGGAAAAAGGGGATTATAAATATGGGGTAATCTCAAAATCTACATTAAGTCCTTGTGGTATTAAAGTGTCTATATTAAAAATCCACTTAATTTCAGTTTTATTGAGTAAAGTGTCTTGATCTCCCCCTCTCCAATGAATATCTACTTTCTCTATTGCTATAAAGTTTAATTCTTTAGGGTCACTATTGTGGTGTTCCATGAAATGTTTTGAAACACTATGATTAATAAATTGGCGATTTATGTTATAGATGTGCTCCCTAATCCTAATTTTAAGGCTACGAGAGGTTCTCCCGATATACTGTAATCCACATGGACATGTTAACATGTAAATGAAATTTTTGCTATTACATGTTATAAAAGATTTAATCTCATATTCTTTTTTGGTAGTATTTGATAAAAATGTGAATACTTTTCTATATTTACTTGTTCTTAGTTTACATCCCCTACACGTTCCACAATAATAAAAGCCATTTGGTTGTTTTAAAAAATGATTTTCATCACTCTTTTCAACGTCTAAAAAGCTTTTAGTTAAAACTTGTTTAAGATTCCTCGCCCCCCTAAAAATAATTTTTGGCTTATCTTTGATAAAATTAGTTAATTTATCATCCTTTTTTTAAATATGCCAGTTTTTATTAATTATTTCCCTCAAATTTTTACTTTGAGTACTAAAATCAAAAACAAGGGATACTTCCTCTTCTCCACTTTGAATCGGATTCTTATTTTTTTTGTAGCCTTTTTCTTCAAATTGTCCCATTAATCTTTCTGCCTGTTGTACAAATTCTTCATTTTCGGTACAGTTTCTTTTGATTCTCAACATTTGACCTTTTGGAATATTTTCCAGCCATGGTCTAAAATGGCAGCTCTCACAATCAATGAAACTATTGACGTCAACTGTTTTAAAATAAGTTTTACTTTTAATTTTCTGATTTTCTACATAAATTGTCAGATCCAGAAAATTAATATTTTTGCTGCTAATATCATGTGTCAAAGTAATATTCCAATCATTATTATTAAGTTCTTTAAAAAGTATTTCAAGTGATTCCTCACTCCCTTTCCAAATTAAAAACACATCATCAATGTAACGTCTATATAGGACCAGATTTGCCCCGATCTGTTCATTCCCAAAAATGAAGAGATCTTCCCAAAAAGACATAAAAAGGTTCACGTAACTCGGGGCAAATCTGGTCCCCATAGCAGTCCCCTTAACCTGTAGAAAAAATTTATTTTCGAACCAGAAAAAAATATTTTTAAGTATTATATTGATTCGTTCTATAATAAAGTTAATTTGGACATCTGACAGATCACTAAACTTCTTAAGAAAATAAATAGCAGCTTCACACCCCCTTTCATGGTCAATATTAGTATATAGGCTGCTGACATCAGCAGTCGCCATTATATAATTTTCTTCCCACTTCAAATTATCAATCATATTTAAAAGACTTATCATAGCCTTGAGATATGCTCTACACTTTTTTACGGGATCTTGTAAGAATTGGTCTATATATTTAGAAAGTGGAGCTAAAAGTGACCCTATGCCGGAGACTATAGGCCTCCCTGGTGGATTTTCTATATCTTTATGTACTTTCGGAAGTACATAAAAGACAGGGATTTTAGGAAATTTAACATTCAGGAACTCAAATTCTTTTTTATTTAGAATCCCATTTCCAAATCCTTTATTCAAAAAGATCTGATATAATTCCATTATATCCTTAAGAGGGTTCTTTTTAAGCTCTTTATACGTACTTGAATCTTTTAATTGTTTATATATTTCTTCTAAATATTTGTCCTTTTCCCAAATGATTACTCCCCCCTTTATCCGCGGGTTTAACCACTATACTCTTGTCTTTTTGTAAATCTTTAAGTGCCTTTCTTTCCTCTATTGTAAGATTATTTTGATATTTGTTTAAGGGTTTAATTCTTTTGATTTCTTTTAAACAGGATCTTTCAAATGTTTTTATCGAATCTGTCTTAAAATTATATGGATAAAAGGATGATTTATTTTTTAAAAGAGTTCAATTGATGTTTTTAGTATCCTAGTTTCCTCTGATGTATGTGTCTTTTTTATCATGTTTAAATAAACAGACTGTTAGATTAAACCCTTTTAGAAAGAAAGGGAATGCAGGATGAATGTAGAGACTTTCAAATGTAGAAATTGCACTTGGTGCCCTCTTTTGAACTCTTGAGAGTCCATCTCTAAATCAGGCAGTCCGGAAGGCAGATAGCTCCGCCCCTGTATGGACGTCACGACATTGATACGGAGAGAACGTCATGACGTCATTTTCAATGGACGCTACGTCTGACGTGACCGGAAACCGGAACAAGGAAGTGGAATACATCGCAAAGGCGCCAAAGGACGGCATTTAAACGGACGAGGAGGAAGATGGAAAATTAACTCTTGAAAAAGGCTAATTGCCGAAATGCATTGAGTTTACTTATGTCCAGAGGACTTTATTTATAAAAGTGGTGACTTTTATTTTATTTATTTTATTTGTATCTTGGTACCCAGAGTGTGTCCAATAAAGCTTTTGTTTACACCACCTTTTGCATCCTGAGTAATTGGAACAAAAGAGACCTAAGGACCACAGAGGGGAAACAATTCGAAGCACCAACATCCAGATACTGATGTTATATGTTAGTCTGAGCCAGCTTGGATAAGTGGCTCAAGACCATGTGAGTTGAACCAGTTACAGACTATACACTAATTTTATCTGTTACGTTATTACCCTATATGCACTTTATTCTTGCTTTCAGATTTTTGAGGAGGCTGTTTTTTATCTGCTAATAAGGGTAAATTTGTATTGAGTGCTCTC
This sequence comes from Pelobates fuscus, assembly GCF_036172605.1. Lineage (NCBI taxonomy): Eukaryota > Metazoa > Chordata > Amphibia > Anura > Pelobatidae > Pelobates > Pelobates fuscus. The sequence goes on from NC_086321.1 coordinate 375,776,796, forward strand.
ACCTTTCACTTTTGTTGATATATTGTATTAATTATATGTGGATAAGTGACTCACATTTGATGATTGGAGCACCGTGAAATCCATAATCTTTTAACCTTAATTCTCTTTTATTTTATTATTATCATGATCCATTATTGACAGTTTCTGAAAACATCTGCCAATGGACGCTCAGTTATTGATAACATTTTGACGTTGTTGGGAGTTTCAGTGGAATCCCATCTTAAATATATCTAAAATGTAATTATTGTCATCATTATAGTGTTAAGCAGATTAATTTCTTAGACACCACAACTAAAAGCTAATGCTTATTTGAGAGATTTTAAAAATTGGTATGAAGAAGATTGTTTTCTGGTTTCAAAATGTTTCTCCTAAAAATATTTTCAATTTTTTTCCAAGAAGTCAATACGAATGGAAAATGTATTATAAATAACAAAAAAAAATGATTTCGACTAAATTAAAATCACCAATAATTTTTAAGAAAGAGAGTTTTTAGAAAATAAGTTGCAATATATTAAAAATCAAGAGGAGAGAACATTCTAACATCCAAAAATCCAAAATAAAGGATTAATATTACTTAATTACTATTAGACTGATGTTACATATTAGTCATATTTTTAAGAAGCATTGGTCGTATCATTAAAGAATGTTATCTGTTCATCCTGGAATTTCAGAAATGATGTCATTTGAATGAGGCGCTGTAATTAGAGAACAGATAGTTTGTGCTGATTTAAAACCTAATACGTCTACATCTGGTCCTTTTTTTGGACAAACAGAATTATAGACAGAGCGGGAGCCTCACATGGGGCTATACTGGATGCAGGACATTAATGTGGACACAGTTATAACTAATTAATCATTGTCATCTCATATAAGAAATATAATTTAATAAAATTACATGACATTAAGACAGAATAATATTTGTTTGTAATTTACATTTTTGTATACCATGTATAAATTATGATAATATTTAAAAAAACGTTCTATGCAGTTTAATGGATTGTGACATTAACCAGAATTTAGAAAGGGAAAAAAGTATTTTAAGTCTTATTATTGCAATTTAGATTTTAACTAAAGTGTGAATTGTAGTGAGTCGAAAATCAAATTGCAGAGTTTATTCTGAAATAGTTGTTTTGGAAATATTTCCCAACCCAGCAATTTTCGCAGTTTGACTGTTTTCGCCTAAATGCTGTCATTCGGTTTTCAATTTACCATCATTTGAAGTTTAGTGAATTAAACACTGAAAATACTATCGGCATTATTGCCTTGAAAGTCAATTGTCGGTAATTCATAATTTTATGACCAAAAAAAAGTAAAAAATAAGATGGTGCTAAAACAATTTAATTCAAATAATTATTCGATACAGGCTGCACCTTACAAGTGTAATAGCTCAGGGAAAAAAATAACACAAATCAACGAAAAAAAGGTGCACTATATCTGTAAATCTTGAATAGTGACTCACTCTATTATTCACTTTGATGAATTGTGTTGTAATAAACATAAAGTATCACTCATGCTGTGCAAATGGGATTATTATTCTACTGTAAAATGGATAAAAAAGTGTAACCTCTATAAAGTTTATTTTTAGTATAAAGTGGATCACGCTTTACTCACATATATAGGACATTTAGTAGTTACAAAAAAAAACCCCACACATATAGAGTAGTTTTGTTAGATGCAATAATTTATAAGTGCAGATGGAATGCGACTCACAAGCCAGGAGTAGGTAAGCATGCTCAGACTACAAGCAATTTTCTCCCCCTCCAATATAGTGCACGGATTACAGGTGGACCCAATATTGAATAGAAAGGGCAGCCAGAGTAACTTTCAAAAACACTTTATTAATGCAAATCATAAATCTGCTCTGTGAAAATTATAATTAAAATAATTTAATGAACTTAAAATTGCAGCCCACAAAAACTGAACTAAAAACATAGATGGCTTGCAGATTTTTTTCAAATTTAGCTGTGTTTGCATCCAGGTTTAAGTTCACTTTAATTTCACTGTGAATTGTCGGCAAATTCACACTTTATTAACTATAGTAATTCCCAAACGGAGGATACTACACTCACCCATAGGAATCCAGGTGCTTATCAGGGCCAGGGGATCGCAAAACCCAGTTTAGTAGAAACATAGAAACATAGAATGTGACGGCAGATAAGAACCATTCGGCCCATCTAATCTGCCCAGTTTTCTAAATACTTTCATTAGTCCCTGGCCTTATCTTATAGTTAGGATAGCCTTATGCCTATCCCACGCATGCTTAAACTCCTTTACGGTGTTAACCTCTACCACTTCAGCTGGAAGGCTATTCCATGCATCCACTACCCTCTCAGTAAAGTAATACTTCCGAATATTATATTTAAACCTTTGTCCCTCTAATTTAAGACTATGTCCTCTTGTTGTGGTAGTTTTTCTTCTTTTAAATATAGTCTCCTCCTTTACTGTGTTGATTCCCTTTATGTATTTAAATGTTTCTATCATATCCCCCCTGTCTCGTCTTTCCTCCAAGCTATACATGTTAAGATCCTTTAACCTTTCCTGGTAAGGTTTATCCTGCAATCCATGAACCAGTTTAGTAGCCCTTCTTTGAACTCTCTCTAAGGTATCAATATCCTTCTGAAGATAGGGTCTCCAGTACTGTGTACAGTACTCCAAGTGAGGTCTCACCAGTGTTCTGTACAATGGCATGAGCACTTCCCTCTTTCTACTGCTAATACCTCTCCCTATACAACCAAGCATTCTGCTAGCATTTCCTGCTGCTCTATTACATTGTCTGCCTACCTTTAAGTCCTCAGAAATAATCACCCCTAAATCCCTTTCCTCAGATGTTGAGGTTAGGACTCTATCAAATAGTCTGTACTCTGCCCTTGGGTTTTTACGTCCAAGATGCATTATCTTGCACTTATCCACATTAAATGTCAGTTGCCACAACTCTGACCATTTTTCTAGTTTACCTAAATCATTTTCCATTTGGCTTGTCCCTCCTGGAACATCAACCCTGTTACATATCTTAGTATCATCCGCAAAAAGACACACCTTACCATCAAGACCTTCTGCAATATCACTAATAAAAATATTAAAGAGAATGGGTCCAAGTACAGATCCCTGAGGTACCCCACTGGTGACAAGCCCAAGCTTCGAATATACTCCATTGACTACAACCCTCTGTTGCCTGTCACTCAGCCACTGCCTTACCCATTCAACAATATTGGAATCCAAACTCAAAGATTGTAGTTTATTGATAAGCCTTCTATGTGCAACAGTGTCAAAAGCCTTACTGAAATCTAGGTAAGCAATGTCTACTGCACCACCCTGATCTATAATTTTAGTTACCCAATCAAAAAAATCAATAAGATTAGTTTGGCATGATCTCCCTGAAGTAAACCCATGTTGTCTCTGATCTTGAAATCCATGTGTTTTTAGATGTTCAACAATCCTATCCTTTAACATGGTTTCCATCACTTTCCCCACTACTGAAGTAAGGCTTATTGGCCTATAGTTGCCCGACTCCTCCCTATTACCTTTCTTGTGAATGGGCACAACATTCGCTAACTTCCAATCTTCTGGGACTACTCCTGTTATCAATGATTGGTTAAATAAATCTGTTAATGGTTTTGCTAGTACACCACTAAGCTCTTTTGATAGCTTTGGGTGTATTTCATCAGGTCCCATTGACTTATTTGTCTTTACTTTTGACAGTTGAAATAGAACCTCTTCCTCTGTAAACTCACGTGTAATAAATGACTCATTTATCCTTTTTCTTAACTGAGGTCCCTTTCCTTCATTTTCATCTGTAAATACTGAACAAAAATATTCATTGAGGCAGTCAGCTAGACCTTTATCCTCATCTACATACCTTCCTTCTTTTGTTTTTAATCTAACTAATCCTTGTTTTACTTTTCTTTTCTCATTTATGTATCTAAAAAAAAGTTTTGTCCCCCTTTTTTACTGACTGTGCTATTTTCTCTTCTGTGTGTGATTTGGAAGCTCTTATAACTTGCTTAGCCTCTTTCTGCCTAATCTTATAGGTCATTCTGTCTTCCTCACTCTGGGTTTTTTTATAATTACTAAATGCTAACTTTTTGTTTTTTACTATTTTGGCCACATCTGCGGAGTACCACAGTGGTTTCTTGAATTTTTTGCTTTTACTGACAAGCCTAATGCAATTTTCTGTTGCCTTCAGTAGTGCAACTTTTAAATAATCCCATTTCTTTTGGACTCCATTTAAATTGCTCCAGTCTGATAATGACTCCTTTACACATATTCTAATTTTAGAAAAGTCTGTTTTTCTAAAGTCTAAAACTTTTGTTTTTGTGTGGTGTGACTCAGTCACTGTTCTTATATTAAACCACACTGACTGATGATCACTGGATCCTAAACTTTCACCTACAGTAATATCTGATACCAAATCTCCATTTGTTAACACTAAATCTAGTATGGCCTCTTTACGAGTTGGCTCCTCAACGACTTGTTTTAGAGACAATCCCAGTAGGGAGTTTAGAATATGTGTGCTCCTGGCACAAGTAGCTATTTTTGTTTTCCAATTCACATCAGGAAGATTAAAGTCACCCATGATGATAACTTCCCCCTTCATTGTCATTTTAGCTATTTCTTCAACTAGTAGATTATCCAACTCTTCAATTTGTTCTGGGGGCCTATAAATCACACCTACACGAGTTACTGTGTGATTACCAAATTCTAACGTAACCCAAACGGACTCTATGTTTGCCTCACTAACCTTTATTAGGCTAGATTTTATGCTATCCTTTACATACAGGGCCACCCCTCCCCCTTTCTTGCCTTCCCTGTCTTTTCTATATAAAGAGTACCCTGGTATTGCTATGTCCCAGTCATTTTTCTCATTATACCATGTCTCAGTAACAGCGACTAAATCTACACTATCAGTTGCCATTATTGCCACAAGTTCATGTATCTTAGTCCCTAAACTGCGAGCATTTGTAGACATGACTCTAAGCTTATCATTTTTTAACACACTTGCTACAGGCACCTTCTGTCCTTGTTTTGGGGGACAATTGGATTGATGTTTTATCACTCTTTTGCCCCCCCCCCCCCCCTCCTAGTTTAAATACATCCTAGCAAAACCTCTGAACTGCTCACTGAGAATGTTTGTTCCCTTTTGAGAAAGATGCAAACCATCTTTTTTGTACAGTTTATTTCCATTCCAAACAGAGCTACCATGAGCAATAAATAAATAAAAATAAATGATTCCAATAAACCTACCTTCCTGCAGCAATCCTGAGTGCCTGGACCTAGTTTATTTTATTTACTTTATTAACTAAACACCACATTCCCAATGATTTCAATGTGAATTACAAAACTGAGGCTAAAATAATCATGCTGTGACTTTAGAAGAATTGGAGAATTTCTCCAGATCAGCAATTATTTGCTGCCTTTTGTAAATTAGATTTCAGAACTCTAAAATGCGTTTAGTAAATAGAATAAACCCCTGAGACACTGCAATTACAATGCTAAACGAAACATGAAAATAGATTGTATTAAAACAATCTTTCAGCATATTGAATAATGTACCACTATTTCCAAACATATGGCCAGGTCAGTGGACTCTATCATTTAATAAACCATTTATTACACAGAGTATAATATCTTGTTTACCTCAACATTTCATAATTTTTTTCTTGGATATTCTTAAACAAAAGTAAATAGAGAAATCTTAGCACATGCATCCTGATAAAACACTTTTTTTTAAAAAATAAATTAGTACAATGACTTACCAAAAGATTGCTTAGACATCTGATACAGTATGCAGGAAAAGAGGAGAAAAATATCCTCTGATTATTTTTTTTTTTAAAGTGCATCTCATACGAAATAAGATTCAGCTTCACGCCAGAGCTCCATCAAAGCCATATTAGATGTTTGAAATAATGCTAAGACCATCTGTGATCCTCTTTTATATTTTACGCTGTTCATGCCGGGGGAGTTTAGTGGAACGTCCCTGTAGTGCTGGAGTTTAGAGTTATAGTATTTCATCATGCAGGAAAGAAAAGCTGTTACAATCTTTAAAGTTAAAGGTTTGCAGCAGCAAATGATTTATATAATGCATGAACATGCTCAGTAAATGTTGATTTAATTCACAGATCAAATGGCAACTAACCAATAGAGTAGAACAAAGGATTAGCAGTAAAACAATATATACTTCAAAGCAGAATAATTGCAGAAATTTTTACTGCAGCTTATGAGAGAGACAGGCCTCTATTAACCTATTTACCTTTGCTGTGCCTGTGTGGTAGTGGGAGATAGCCAAGATCATTGATTCTAGAGTGAGACTAGGTTTAGATTACTGCTGTATCTACTTCACTAGCTTGTGCTAGTGGCACTTGAAACAACTCTTTGAGTTATTTTAGTAAAGTATGCATTCAAAGTGTTCTTATAGAGAATTTGTGACTTTTTAGGCAGGAGGAGCTGGTTTAGCATAGCTGATTTAGAGAATTTTCCCAGTTTGATATTTGTTGTTAAAGCTTAGATCTGAAATCACTTTGAATTTTCACTTTACAAAATAAGTCTGTTAAACTTAGAGATAGAAGATTGTCATTGTTTCAGTGATGCTAGAGTGAGAATAGTTTGAAGGTACTGCTGTATCTAGGGTCGGACTGGAACAAAGATTTGACCTGGGCACTTAAAGGCAGAGCAGCAGAATATGAGGTTTGGTACCCGAGAGGGGGCATGTTGTATCATCAACAATGACTTGCTAAAGTGTGGATCAACTGGTGCTCTCACGTAGGGAAATTCTAATATATTGGTTTATCTCAGTGCAAGAAAATCTAAAGGAACACTACTGCTCTTCTATATGGCTTTTTATCTGGGGTCATCCAGGTGCCTGTCCCTTCCTATAGTGAGAATCAAAATCTCCTACTAGGAGCTTTTGTTAGGTCTCCTTGGATAAACCCTGGTTGAGAGTATCAGCTGACCACTCTCAGCCAATGAGCTATGCCCTCCATCACCAAGATTAGCTCAGGGAGAGAGCTTCTGGCAGTAAGATGAGAAATGACCAGTGGTCCCCTGATAAGAAGCCAAACTATTAGCATTGTGGGGGTAAGCCAGTAAACCCCTGGTACTCTAACTACTAAAGAATGCTTTAGTTATTGTGCTTGGAATGTTCCATTAATTACACACTTGTTCTGCATTTGCTAGAGACCGCTGTGCCCCCATACATGGAATACCGGAGAATAAAAGAGGAACAGAGATAAAGGGGCCTGTTGTGTGTCTGTGACAGAGTCTGCCTCTGGATTTTATAAGTGTTTGGTAGCTGCTTGTGAAGTTTTGTTAGTGGGAGTAGGCTGCTTGTGGTATTGCATGAGCTTGGTAGATCATCTAATGTGTTGTGTGTGTTTAAAACAGTTTTTGGTGGGTTTGTGTTTTGAGGTTGCATGTGGAGGGAGGCCACTTATGTACTTGTGTGTCTGTGGATGGGTCTGTATTCAGTGTAGTTATGCATAGGGGCTATAGTAAGGGGCTCTAATGGGTCTGTGTGAGGGTGGGATAGGTGGTGGAGTGTGTCTGTGAGGGATTGAAGTGTAGTGTGACTGTGGAGGAGATAGAGTGCTTAATATCTCTGTGGACGAAATAGGGGGTACAAGAGGTCTGTGGACAAAATAGGGCATGCAATGTGTCTGTAGATGAGATAGGAGGTGTAGAGTGTCTGTGGAAGAAATAAAATGTGTAGTGTGTCTGTTGGGGAAATATTGTGTGTTACGGGCGCTCTACAGATCGTTACGGGATTACCCTGTTTATTTTACCGTATACTCTGTTTCGGTAGTTATAATGTATAAAATGCATTACACGAACAGTCAGGACTATGTATTTGTGTATTTCACCTTTAAAACAACCGAACGACCGACCACCCGACAAGCGAAGTGTGCTTCCAATTGACCACTGGGAAGCTGCGGTCTGCAGTTAACCGTAAGCCTAATTGACTGCCTCAGAGTGGCCTCGTTCGGGTAATAATTCTCCGAACTGAATCTCCCGAAAGACCCCCACACCCGGGCGTGTGGCCCCAATTAGAACGTTGGGTCTACGGTTAACCGCAAGTTAAGTACCCCCCTTCATGGCAGTCTCTGTTCGGCTCACGAAGGGCTGGGACAACCATCCTCTGAGCGGTATTCGTGCAATTGTTCAGCCGCTACTCGCTCCAGGGATTTTACGGCCAGGTCCCGCTCTCTATTCACCAGCCTGAAAACATGCCCACCATCTCGTGTTCGGGACAAAAAGGCACGAAAGGACTTTGTATTGAAGAGGCTGGATATACCGTTCGTGAGATCTAAGTGCTATTCGCCTATCTGCTGCGCTCAGATCTGGGCTATCCAACGAATGGTGGAATATAATATGTGTCTATTAAAATGTTATAGTTATGTATTTTTATACTGTTTTATCTGTTACAATAAAACGTGGGATTTTGGGCGCTTGAAGATAATTAAATTGCCATAACCGTTAGAGTCATTATCTCCAAGCTGGGCGGTGACCATTTCAAACGATACACTGTAATGCCATTGGTCAACTGTTTGTATTGTCCCTGTATCCCATCAGGTCCAGAGGGGGCTGTCCCTGGGGTTTTGCAGAAATAGCGATGACTGTGTGCCATTAAAGCCAGGTCGTTTTGACCCTCAAATCGCAGCCTCGACTCGTTTTGTGAGAACAAGGGTATCCTAGCTGTACCATAGCTAGTGGGATTGCTTTATATTCGCAGGATTCTTGTGGTATGCTGAACGGAACGGCGCTCTTCTCTCTCCACACTCGGGAACCAGGACATCCAAGTGGGCCAGCCTTCAGCTAGCTTGGAGGTAACCGTAACATGATGGTTACATTGTATCTGTGGGGGAGATAGGGGTTGTAATGTATCTGTGTGGGACATAGAGGTGTAGAGTGTCTGTGGAGGGTATAGGAGATGTAATGTGTCTGTGAGTGAGAGAGGGGGTGTAATATAACTATGGGGGAGATAAAGAGTGTAATGTGTTTATGAAGGAGATAAGGGGGTGAAGAGTGTCTGTAGGTGAGGTAGGGGTGTAATGTGTCTGTGGGGAGATAGGGACCATAATATGTTTGTGGGGGAGATAGGAGGGTAATGTGTCTGTGGAGGAGATAGGGGTGTAATGTGTCTGTGGTGCAGATAGGGGATGTGAAGTTTCTATGGGAAAGATAAGGGGTGCAATGTGTCTATTGGGGACATAGGGGGTGCAACATGTTGATGGGGAAACAGGGGGTTCAAGGTGTCTGTGGGAGGGAGATAGGGTCTTATGCGTCTGTGAGGGAGATAAAGATGTAATGAGCCTGTGGGGGAGATAAGGGGTGTATTGTTTCTGTGGTAGAGAAAGGAGGTTTAAGGCTTATGTGGGGGGAGATAGGGATGTTGTGCGTCTGTGACGGAGATAAGGTTGAAATGAGCCTGTGGGGGAGATAAGGGGTATTATGTGTCTGTGAGAGAGATAGGGGTGTAATGTATCTGTTGGGGGAATAATGGGTGTATTGTGTTTGTGGGGAGGAATGAGGGGTGTAGTGGTCAGTGTAGAGATAACACTGGGTGTAGTGTTTCTGTGAGGGAATGACTGTATTGTATGTTTGGGAGTTAGCGTTTATTTAATAATAGAAGAAAGAAAAATGCTAAAATATGTTTATACCCCCTTCTTTTGGCTAACTTGGGGTAGGAAGGGGAAACGCTGTAGCACCAGTCTTTGTATCTCAGGCTTTAAAATAGGAAAATATAATTTTTATGAAGATTTCAGCATGCTTAATCTCAAGTATTCCTTGTGGCGGGCCACCACCAGTAAGTACCCTGCCCACTAAGTATTCGTATATTTTGCCCCTTGTATTTTGTGTTCACACTGTTTATTCTTAAGGTCTCCCCTTGCATTCTGTGTTTTCCATGTGTTTGTATGCATTTCATGTATTTTTCCCTGCTTACCATTCGGGAGCGCTCATGCGAACGGAGCCTGTCTCCTCCCGAACGCAGACCATCCCGGTACCCCATTAGAATGTTCACACCAATCAATCAGAACGTTTGCACCTGCAACATAAGCGTGAAACCGCGAGGGAAGTAATTAATGAGTGCTCCACTGGGTGGCCGCAATTTTGTATAGGCGAATGTCACCTAGGGGGAGCATCCGTATCTCGAAAGGATACTCTTCCCTTGCAATGTCTTTACACCGGGACACCACGGACAGATGCCTGAGGTTGGTGGGGACACTGTTGGGGTATTGGTGGTTCGGATCACCATACGTGCTCCTAACAGAGCTATAATCACTGTGTTCCCCTCCCAGGAGCTATGAGGCTAGGCTTGTGGCTGCCAAAGAGAGCGCTCTTTCTGGTGGTACCTGTGTGGAGGTATCCACTGGAGAGAGAGACGCGCGTCAGCAGGGAATTACTGGAGCTGTGAGTCGATCTCCCCGCTGGCCACCTGGAAGTCCGTGCTGACCAATGGGAGAAGGCTCTCCAAATCAAACTGGGATTGCCCTTATTTATAATCCCTTATTTTGCAAATGTAGGGAAAAAAATCTCAATCTCTCAATATAATAATACATACTATAGATGAAATGTCCCAGAGTCAATATTAAGTAGAAATATGCCCAAAATCAATATTGGTTAAGGATATCTCCATGTTGTTAGGGGAATTATGACGGTTGAAAAATAGCCTGTATCCTCTGTGGCTGTGTTCAATATCATCTGCTCTGATATTGTATCCAACCTTAAATCAAAAAGGATACTGCCATAGTGTAAAAATGTAACAATTTATTTCAAATACATAAAACCCCTTTAAATAAAAACTCTTACAGGATAATATGGTGAGACTTATTTCTAAGTGTCACTAACAAAGCATTAGTACAATACGGTGTACTCGCCGGTTTGTAGTTGTTAACTGCTCCGCTGATGGAAATGTGCTGATCGGTCCTGTGCACTCGACCCGATCTCAATGCAGAGACGCTGGCTGTCAGGTACTGCCGTATTGGTTCTCTCTATTCAAAATAGACAATCCCGCCAGAATAGAACATCTACGTGTTTCGCCCGTTGAACTGGGCTTTTGCAAAATGGATAATCTGGGGGATTGGGATTGTTTATATACACCCTTTGATTATCGATCACGGGTGTGGGTACTTCTTATAAAACTTAAACATCTATCTGATATAATGTGCAAACCTACAATTTATTGAAAAGTGCTAGCTCTCCAATATACAGTATTCATTAGATTATATGAATTCATCACTGTCATTATTATAACATTTTTTATAAACCGGGTATTCCGACTTCCTGATTGTAAAGATTTCTGTTTTTACAAGCATTTTCACATTTAGCTCGAGTTATCTTTGGTTTTAATGTGAACATACATTAATTCCAACGTACAAATTGTTTAAATGCATATCAAATCTACTGGATATGTTAAAACAAACATTTAAAACGAAGGGAGACATATCGATATCTGTACAAAGAGATATCAACCCGATCGAAGTATTGTTAATCACTCCATTCTACAGTATCAAAATAACCTGTTTACCTATGATACTTAAACCTAATGACCATACACTAGCCACTTTTTTTATAAAATATTGATTTCTCCTCGAATAGTATAAGCATACATGTCAATTGCAGAAACTGACCACACAATCGATTTGTTCTTGCTCCGATATCTAGACCTAATATTAGCAAGCATTCCTATTTTAGCTAACAATATTACTATTCCATTTAAGGTTTTTTTTCAAGTACGGACATATAGTAATAGAGACAGGCAGCTTTATAGAAAAATATCATGACTCCTTTCAAACAAATATTTAAATGAAAAGACAAAAGAATGATAGATACCTATATGTTTATATCAAGAAATAGGGACACAGTACCAATTCAATTGCTGTCTCCGTTAAAATCATAAAAACAACAAAAATAAATTTTAACCAGCAGTAAAGAAATGAATAAAAAGGAATAAAAAATAATTTAGAAATCAGAAATGATTACCTAATTTAGATATTGTATAGGCGACTTTATAAAAACCTTCATAAAAAATTCTTAAGAGATATGCCCAATCATAAAATATTGGAAATTTCATACTCCACATTTAATCCTAATGGGACTAATGTTTTTAAGCTGTATATCCAGTATGTCTCTCTATATGTAATATTTCTCATTAGTTCCCCCCCCCTTTCCATGGGACTTTAATCTGTTGAATAATTCAAGGAAGATGGATTACTATCATGGTGGGTCTTAAAGTGGTAGGACAATGTATGTTACAAATTCTACAGTTCCCACACTTGAAGAAACCTGTATGTGCATTCAGAAATAGTGATGTGGCGAACATAAAATTTTGCGAACGGCGAACGAGAACTTCCGCAAATGTTCGCGAACGGGCGAACCGGGCGAACCGCCATAGACTTCAATAGGCAGGCGAATTTTAAAACCCACAGGACTCTTTCTGGCCACAATAGTGATGGAAAAGTTGTTTCAAGGGGACTAACACCTGGACTGTGGCATGCCGGAGGGGGATCCATGGCAAAACTCCTATGGAAAATTACATAGTTGATGCAGAGTCTGGTTTTAATCCATAAAGGGCATAAATCATCTAACATTCCTAAATTACCAATCGATGGTTCGATATTCTGAGCCCTCTCTGATTTACTGTACACGACTATTCGATATTCCCACAAATTTTATATAGCATGAGACCACCTTAAAAATATTGGATATCGCTAAAAATCATGATCACTATATACTTTCTCTACAAACCTCTAAAACGAACGAAACTACTCATCCATCCGTTATACCACTTTATCCCACCTAGAACTAGTGCCCAGTTAAAATACTTGACTCTTACTTACCCACACTCAGTCATGCCACACACATTTCACCACTACTCTCACTGAATCCCTCTGACTACTGCTAAATTCATCTTCTACATCAGAACACTACTCCTAAGATTGGGTTGTATCCATGTCTCGGGTCTTTCATTTAGAATAGGGGCAGCATCGGTCTCCTTCAACACTGACACTCCACTGCATATTATTAAAAGATTGGGCAGTTGGAAATCCTCAGTCTACAACCGATATATTCCTCATCCCAAGAAAGAAATGAGGAAAGCTTTTAAAAGTTTGGCTTTGTAAATTTGATGCAATAAGTGTGTTTTTCTTTAATACCTTTTCACCCTCTTTGCATGAACCCGATTTACATATATTACTAATATGTTTCTGAACATATATATTATATTATTCACTCACTCACTCACTCTCTGGGCCGGCCTAAGACATCATGCTGCCTAGGTCCAACGATAAATGACTATGAGGGGTAATGTATAATAAACACAGGTTACTGGCTATGGGGGGGGGGGATAATGTATAATAAACACAGGTTACTAGCTATGGGAGGGTTAATGTATAATAAACACAGGTTACTGGCTATGGGAGGATAATGTATAATAAACACAGGTTACTGGCTATGGGAGGATAATGTAGAATAAACACAGTTTACTGGCTATGGGAGGATAATGTATAATAAACACAGGTTACTGGCTATGGGGAGGATAATGTATAATAAGCACAGGTTACTGGCTATGGGAGGATAATGTATAATAAACACAGGTTACTGGCTATGGGGGATAATGTATAATAAACACAGGTTACTGGCTATGGGGGATAATGTATAATAAACACAGGTTACTGGCTATGGGGATAATGTATAATAAACACAGGTTACTGGCTATGGGGGGATAATGTATAATAAACACAGGTTACTGGCTATGGGGGATAATGTATAATAAACACAGGTTACTGGCTATGGAGGGATAATGTATTATAAACACAGGTTACTGGTTGTGGGGGATAATGTATAATAAACACAGGTTACTGGCTATGGGGGAGATAATGTATAATAAGCACAGGTTACTGGCTATGGGGGGATAATGCATAATAAACACAGGTTACTGGCTATGGGAGGAAAATGTATACTAAACACAGGTTACTGGCTATGGGGAGGATAATGTATAATAAAGACAGGTTACTGGCTATGGGGGGGTAATGTATAATAAACACCGTTTACTGGCTATGGGGGATAATGTATAATAAACACAGGTTACTGGCTATGGGAGGGATAATGTATAATAAACACAGGTTACTGGCTATGGAAGGGATAATGTATAATAAACACAGGTTACTGGCTATGGGGAGGATAATGTATAATAAACACAGGTTACTGGCTATGGGAGGATAATGTATAATAAACACAGGTTACTGGCTATGGGGGATAATGTATAATAAACACAGGTTACTGGCTATGGGGGGATAATGTATAATAAATACAGGTTACTGGCTATGGGGGATAATGTATAATAAACACATGTTACTGGCTATGGGGGGATAATGTATAATAAACACAGGTTACTGGCTATGGAGGATAATGTATAATAAACACAAACACAAAAAATAATAATAAAAAAAAAGAATGTAGCTTCAGAATTAATCTAAATTGTATGCTGTCTAGGAGGTGGGAGGGTCTGGGAGGGAGGGTCTGCTGCTGATTGGCTGGAATGTGTCTGCTGACTGTGAGGCACAGGGTCAAAGTTTACTCAATGATGACGAATAGGGGGCGGACCGAACATCACATATGTTCGCCATCCGTGGCGAACGCAAACAAGCTATGTTCGCAGGAACTATTCGCCAGCGAACCGTTCAGGACATCACTATTCAGAAAAAGTTTACATGGTTTCTCGGGCTCTGTACATCCAATAACCCTGCTATTTACAGGGATCCTAGATGGGACCTGGGGATATCCAGTGATATGTGTCTTATATGTGTAACCCTTTCCCTTCCTGGGGCGCCGAGCCCCTAAGTGTTTCCCCATATATGTAAAGTGTGTGTAACTGTATGTGCTGTTGGCATCTTCCACGTTGGGAGATGGTTATCTGTAAACCATCCCCCTCCAGCCTGGAAGTGTGTTGAACTGAATGGAGAGCCCGTGCGGAGGTCTGTGCATAAAAACTATGTGCTCCAAATAAAGATTGTCAGAATTTGTACCTCCAGAATGGTGTCTCATCGAGTTACTGGAGGGAAGGGAGATTGAACCCCTGTGTCTGCTGTTCCAGCTTGCAGGCGAGGCAGCGGGGAAAGTCCTTGTAAGGACTGAGAGAGATAGTTTCCCTATGCGTTTCCCGGTTCCAGCTAGGAAGAAGCCCTTTGGCGGAGGTACCCAGCTGGGTTAACAGGGAGCTCCACTACACCCCTTAACCCCAAAATGCTCTTACTCAAAACGCATAACCATGAGTATCCTTAACGTTATGTCCCCCTAGCCCCATTTTTCCCTAAGTCGCAGAAAGACAATGTATTCTTTCAATCACATGTGGATGTTGGTGTACCCCTCTCCCCCCCCCCCCCCCAATCCTTTTAATGGGAGGTCAGTGCTCCTTCAAACCAGTACTTTTAGGGGTATCCTGTTGTAACTGACCTAACAATCTGGGTTTTTTTTTGTGTAGGATATTTTGTTAAACTCAACATTTTATTATTTTTCCGTGGGCATTGTTAAAAATAGAGAAATCTCAGCATATTCATCGAGAACACTTTCTAAATAAATAAGTAAAATTACTTACCAAAATATGGTTAAATGTATGGAAAAGGGAGCAACATGTTTTGATTATTTTTTAGAACTCAAAATGATCAGATATAAGACACTGCTTAACCCTAGAACTCCATCAAAGTCAAATATCTGTAATAATGCTAATAACGTGTGTGATCCTATTTTATATTTCATGCTGTTTATACCAGGGGAGTTTAGTGCTAGGTCCCTAAAGTTTAGTGTAAATGTATTACATAATACAGAAAATTAAAAGTTATTACAATCTAATTAGCTGTATTTCTTTGCATTTTCATTCTACAACATGTTTGTGGGAAAAAGTTTTTATAGAATTTAGCATTTTAATCCTGTGTCCTACATTTTAGAATACTTAATGTTTGCTGATTTTGTTGGTTACTGTAGCTGTGTACGTGACATTACTTTTTCCTTTCTCTCTCTCCCTGTTAACCTGCAGTGTTTCTCCAATAGTACAGGTATTTGTGTCACCAGCTAAGGATTCTGGGAGTTACAGTTCAGCTAAAAGCTGCCATAGGTATAAAATTGGTATTTGTACTCCATCTCCCAGATGCCCTGTTACACACATGAAGACTTACTGTGAAGTGTGAGGGAAATACAGCATTTTAATAATTCAGCAGATATATAGATTTTTAAATATGTACATTTACAATTATAGTCCCTTCCTGCCTGTAAGTTAGTTTCGGGCATAGACTTATTTGCCAGCAGCATAGATGTGTATCCTGAAGATTGGGTGACAGTGAAGAGCTGGGGAACACTCCTGCAGCTGGTTCTCCTGCTCTCCATCAGTGAGGGCATAAGGGCACTGTAACTGAGACTACTAACATAAATGGACTTCCAAAATCTATCAAGAGCTGTGAATTTTTTTTTGGCTAACATCATTTTTTTTTTGGCTAACATCATTTTTTTTTGGCTAACAATAAATGTACAGGTTGCTCCAGGTGGTGAGGGCTTCCTTTGGCGCTGATCAGGACAGTCTCCCCTCTTATTGTTACTATCAGTAGACTTTAAACTAGGGTTATCAAACTATGGCCCATAAATATTAATGGCCTACAACTCCCAGAATTCTGTGACTGCAATTGATGGTCAGAGAATCATGGGATTTATAGTTCAGAAACATCTGGGGGCCCAGAGTTGAATTGAAATGCCTGCTTTAAACAGTGAGTCTGTGCACACTGACCAATAGCAATGCCATTTTTCAACAAAGGTTGCTTACGGATGCCTATGTGTAACCAACGAAAATATCTGGGGCTCTTTTTACACCCCTATCTAAATGTCATCACAAAAATGAAAACCCCATGCTCTGTATGAAGGACCTAAAATGGAACATCTTCTATGGTAAAACCGTCTATAAAACAATACGGGGACCTGGGGCTATGCCCCAACAGTTGTTATCACAATAATTTATTTTATTTTATTTTAAAAACAACAAATAAGCAAAAATAAATAAAATGAAACAACTCTGTTTTAAATGGTAGCGGCTTAATTACATCTAATTATTTCAACCAATACCTATAACATGCATTGCCTGGAGTATCCCTTTTAATACCTCCAGTGAACATAGTGCAGCCAGACACAACTATGGATAAACTACAAATAACATCCTTATCTATTTCCAGATAGAATGAAACTATTGAACCACTCAGGATTCTCTTTTTCCAAGAGGGGTGAACAGATTGACAGGTCAACATTTATTAAATGTTTGTTTCTCTTTTTATTTATTAATGTGAATTCAGTTTTATATAATATGACGTATGTGCTGAATAGATTGTGGTTTACATTTGTTACATTGTGTCACCGTGTATTAGTTCTAACAATTAAATAATGCTTTTTTATATTTCCAAAAAAATTCTTTTAGTTTTATGCTATTTTTAATCAGTTTTTAATTACAAAAATAAACAGAAACACAGTATAATATACACATATGCTACAAAATTAATATATTTTCCCTTTTTTTAATGCTAATTTTTGTAAAGATAAATAAATATTATATTTGTTTTTATGCTAAAATAATTGAAAACATATTTCAGGCTAATTCCATACATATCTATAAAGAATATATCATATTATATTTCATATATTTATACACTAATGATATATTATATATCAATGCAGATAATAATTCACTTCTGAGTTTTGTCTTTGAGGAAACGTAATTCTTTAAAATAAATTTTGTGTCGACATTTGAATTCTAATTTTTCCTAGATATCTCATTCATATACTTATAAACTCATTGTATTTATAATCCAGTACTGGGTGTGTGTATAATACTCAGTAACAGTGCTATACTCCATTATACTGTGAAAATTATTTGGTGTAAGAAGCTATGAATATAGAGAAAGATTAGGTTGTAGTGAATGGTCAAAAGTAAAAAAATAAAAATAAAAAAAGTTAAGCAAAAGAAGCTCTTAGAGAGATATTGCAACAATTAGTAAAGTTTCTCCAATGTTGCAATTTTCTCACTGCTGAATGCTGTTATGCGGATCTAAGTGAAACTTATTGTCTGGTGAACAGCATGTAAGTCATAGCAAATAGTTATCTGGTGAACAGCATGTGAATCAGAGCAGAAAAAGGGGTTAGAGTGACTCTGTGAGTTAGGAGGGAGGGAGGGGAGGAGGGGGGAGGAATCTAATACTGATTATAGTTGAATCAATTCCAGGCTAGCAAGGAGGGTGCAAGGGCCAATTGGTCCCTTGTATACAGTTGCAAGAAAAAGTATGTGAACCCTTTGGAATGATATGGATTTCTGCACAAATTGGTCATAAAATGTGATCTGATCATCATCTAAGTCACAACAATAGACAATCACAGTGTGCTTAAACTAATAACACACAAATAATGAAATGTTGCCATGTATTTATTGAACACACCATGTAAACATTCACAGTGCAGGTGGAAAAAGTATGTGAACCCTTGGTTTTAATAACTGGTTGAACCTGCTTTGCCAGCAATAACTTCAACCAAACGTTTCCTGTAGTTGCAGATCAAACGTGCACAACGGTCAAGAGTAATTCTTGACCATTCCTCTTTACAGAACTGTTTCAGTTCAGCAATATTCTTGGGATGTCTGGTGTGAATCGCTTTCTTGAGGTCATGCCATAGCATCTCAATTGGGTTGAGGTCAGGACTCTGACTGGGCCACTTCAAAAGGCGTATTTTCTTCTGTTTAAGCCATTCTGTTGTTGATTTACTTCTATGCTTAGGGTCATTGTCCTGTTGCAACACCCATCTTCTGTTGAGCTTCAGCTGGTAGACAGATGGCCTTAGGTTCTCCTGAAAAATGTCTTGATAAACTTGGGAATTCATTTTTCCTTCGATGATAGCAATCCGTCCAGACCCTGACGCAGCAAAGCAGCCACAAACCATGATGCCCCCACCACCATACTTCACAGTTGGGATGAGGTTTTGATGTTGGTGTGCTGTGCCTCTTTTTCGCCACACATAGTGTTGTGTGTTTCTTCCAAACAATTTAACTTTGGTTTCATCTGTCCACAGATTATTTTGCCAGTACTGCTGTGGAACATCCAGGTGCTCTTGTGCAAACTGTAAACATGCAGCAATGTTTTGTTTGGACAGCAGTGGCTTCCTCTGTGGTATCCTCCCATGAAATCCATTCTTGTTTAGTGTTTTACATATTGTAGATTCGCTAACAGGGATGTTAGCATTTGCCAGTGACTTTTGTAAGTTTTTAGCTGACACTCTAGGATTCTTCTTCATCTCATTGAGCAGTCTGCGCTGTGCTCTTGCAGTCATCTTTACAGGATGGCCACTGCTAGGGAGAGTAGCAGCAGTGCTGAACTTTCTCCATTTATAGACAATTTGTCTTACCGTGGACTGATGAACAGCAAGGCTTTTGGAGATACTTTTATAACCCTTTCCAGCTTTATGCAAGTCAACAATTCTTAATCGTAGGTCTTCTGAGAGCTCCTTTGTGCAAGGCATCATTCACATCAGGCAATGCTTCTTGTGAAAAGCAAACCCAGAACTGGTGTGTGTTTTTTATAGGGCAGGGCAGCTGTAACCAACACCTCCAATCTCATCTCATTTATTGGACTCCAGTTGGCTGACATCTCACTCCAATTAGCTCTTGGAGATGTCATTAGTCTAGGGGTTTACATACTTTTTCCACCAGCACTGTGAATGTTTACATGGTGTGTTCAATAAAAACATGGAAACATTTCATTCTTTGTGTGTTATTAGTTTAAGCAGACTGTGATTGTGTATTGTTGTGACTTAGATGATGATCAGATCACATTTTATGACCAATTTGTACAGAAATCCATATCATTCCAAAGGGTTCACATACCTTTTCTTGCAACTGTAGTCTAATATATTGCCAAACTATATGCCCCTACATATTTGGCAGCCGGCACTTGTTCCCCCCATGATTTAAGCCCCAGTTTCCAAAAATAAAAAAGCAGTAATTACTAAGTTGGGGAAAAAAAACATGTGCAAACACTTCCCCCTACCTTCTAGATTAAACAATAAAGATTAAAAAAATGGAAATTCTAATTGTCAGTGGTATATCTAAAAGATATCCTACGGCAATCAAGTGAAGTAATTCCCTAATGGACCAAAGGTTTCTTCTATTTAAGTTATGAACATAAGAAAGATCACGTTCAGGTCTTCTTCCAAATATCTTTTATTAAGTTTAATTCATTTGCACTAATAAATCATTGCAACATTTCAGTCCCAGAAGCAGACATTTTCCCTCAATAATATCCACTGCTTTGATAGAAACATTGCAAACGCTTTTAACACTGATATCAACAAGAAGTCCAAGTAATGTGTTCAGTCATTCCCGTCCTCATAATATTTAAGTGTGAAGCTGATTGCATGGCTATTGATCACAATTAAACACTTTTCAGGACACCACAGTGGTTTCTTCAAACCATACTGACCTCATATCATCACCAAAGCTGGAATGACCTCCTGAGTGCCTAATCCACATACACGACAGGTGACTCTTTTTGCTTGTTAGTGAATACCAGACAATTTTTTAAATATGTCTGTAGAACCACTAGCCCATTTTTAATTTGTAAGTGTAGCTTATTAAGTGGAAAAATTTAAATATTTTTAGAATTTTCACTATTTCCATGTTGAAGAATTAATCGGTGTGGATCCATTTAAACTTCAGACAAGAGGAAAAAAAGACTGTAATTAGCATCATAAAATGTAGCTTACTTAACATGTCATTATTTTTTATTATGATTGGTAGTAGTATTATTTATTAAGCACCTTTCCCGCAGCACTGTTTTGTGGGGGTCACAATACATATAATAATTTCAACTCACAAATTTTACTTCATGGAACAAGAGGCAATGAGGTCCCTGCTAAACAGAGCTTACAATCTAAATATTGCACATGCACTTGATATATGTGGTTGCCAATTAGAACATGACGGTAGGATGTAATAATAAGACATTGTTTCTATAGATTGTTGTTTAAGGATACCTAATACATTTAAATAATTTAAAATTAAAGAAATGTCTTTTTAAGGTAATTTTATTAAAGGCAGACACATTCTTTTTCATTGATTAATTCATTATTTCAGAAAATCAGAGCAAAGAGGTGAAGGTAGTCAGAAAATGATTAAGAGTAGAGAGGTACTGGATACCACACTCACCAGGTAACCCAGGTGCTCTGAAACCAAGGCTAGCCAGGTCTCCCTTCCAAGATATGCAGAATAAATAACGGTTCAGACACTCCGGGATAACAAAAAATAGCAGCTTTATTGGTGCAAAACCAGCAACATTTCAACCCTACAGGGTCTTTATCAAGCTTGATAGAGACCCTGTAGGATCAAAACGTTGCTCTTTTTGCACCAATAAAGCTGCTATTTTTTGTTATCCCAGAGTGTCTGAACCGTTATTTATTCTGTATATCAGAGAATGATTTAGAGACATTTTCTGAGATTGTCATGTCTATGTATAAACAGTGCCTCTAACGTTTAGAAATCTTTCTTAGTGCTTTCCTGATGTCTTGGTTTCTTAGACTGTATACTAAAGGGTTAAATAAGGGGATAAACACAGTATGCAGCAATGATATGATCTTATTCAAAAGCAATAAATGACCTATGGATGGTATCATATACTTGGTTATTAATGTCCCATAGAATGCACCAACCACGAGAAGATGGGAACTGCAGGTTGAAAAGGTTTTCTGTCTTCCAGTTGTGGAAGGGATTCTAAGTATCATGAGGAAGATATGAACATACGTCAGTATGATAAAACCACAAGGACAAATAAATAAAGGAGTAGAAAGTACAATAGCTATAAATTCCACAAGAGACGTGTCTGAACATGAAAGTTTTTGGAGAGGGGAAAGGTCACAATATATATGGTCAATGATGTTTCCATCACAGAACTGAAACCTGGATACCGGTATGATACCTAAGAGATTCAAGGTAAATCCTAACATCCAGGGTAAGACAGACAGACAGTTACGCAATTTAAAGTCCATGATAGAGATGTAACGCAGTGGCACACATATAGCCAGGTATCGATCATAGGACATCACTGCAAGCAGGAAGCATTCTGTAACAGTAATACCACTAAAGAAATACAATTGAGTAAAACAGTCAAGAATTGTCATTTCTTTCCCACCGTGTAAGATTGCTTCCAGCAGGTTGGGGAGAGTGTTTGTTGTGAGAACAATATCAGACAGTGATAGATGGCAAAGGAAGAAGTACATGGGAGAATGAAGGTCAAGAGTGATTGAAATTAGCAAAATGATCAGAAGATTTCCAGTTACTGTAAACAAGAAAATGTTAAGGAATATAATGAAAATTAAAATGTTGAAGCCATAAAGATTTCCAAAACCTAGAAGTATAAGTTCTGTGACTCTCGAATCATTCCTTGCAAGCATAGTCCAATCAACTACATGTAGATTCGACACTTTACAATCTAAAAATATATAAAAACATGTATATTATATTCATGTACAGAGTAAAAAGGTATGGCAACTTGTCCAATTCCTTGTCTCTTCCGGGTTGACAGAGCTTAGCCACACCCCCTTCTCTGACGCGGTCTCCCCACACTACATAATGCGACCGCGCCAGATACAAGACGCTGGATTATTGAACAGCGTTACCGCGATATCAAACCAGCTAAAGATTTTCTTCAACCTCTACTTGTGAACCGAACCGGACTGGAAATCTACATACCCTCCGTCTCCCCTCCTCGACCACGGCTAGTATCTGGACCTTCCTCATCCTGCTTGAGAAACTCCGGGAACTCCGGGAACCTGATTTTTCACCTTGGAAGCTAAGTCAATTGCTATATCCATAATAGGAGCTTACCTGCTCCCAAGCCCGCTAAGCATTCCTGCTACAGCCTGCTCTCAAGTCCGCTAAGCATTCATGCTACAGCCTGCTCTCAGGCCTGCTATCTCTAACTCCAAAATGAATCACTCCTGCTTCAACTTCATCTCTAATTTCCTCCGTTTCCATAAAACTTGCAAACTCCAATGTGCTATATTGCATGTATGTCAGAAGCTGCTTACCCGTTTTAACAAACAGCGAAGTAATTAAAGATACAGTACCCGTATTATCCATAATTGAATACACAGTTCCTATTCTATTCTCTAAGTATCCTAATCAACAATCTAAGTCCTAAGAGATCTGCAGTTGTGCTCCATATCAATATATGTAAGCGTTACAGAATAATCCAGCCTTTGTAATGGATCCAGCAGATTTCGATTCTAAATTTACTATGCTGAATCAAAGAGTCGATACACTTGCCCAAGGCATGCAAGACCTACAGGTTACAAATGAACGGATTCTTACTTATGTCAGAGACTTACAAACACATACTCCTCATACTGTTATGCACTCAGCTAGCGACCCTGCTGTCTGTAATCCCGAAAAGTTTTCTGGAGATCGATCCAAATACAGGGAGTTTCTTAATTCCTGCAAATTATTAATTGCTTTAAAACCTAGATCTTATCCCACTGAAAGATCTAAGGTTTATTCAGTCATCTCCTTTCTAAGAGGTGAACCTATGGCCTGGGCCCATTCTTTCTTGGAAAATGACGACCCCATCTTAGACTCATTGGATGAATTTTTTGAAGCCATGTCTCTTCTTTATGAAGATCCCAACAAACAATCTACAGCTGATTTAACCATTAGAACCCTACATCAAAAACATAGACCTGTCGAAGACTACATTGCTGAATTTAAAAGATGGGCAATAGAAACTCAATGGAATGACATAACCCTGCGCAACCAGTTTCGAATTGGGTTATCCGAAGCAGTAAAGGATGAACTTTCTAGAACTGAACTCCCTACTACATTAAATGCGCTGATTCAACTATCAATCAACATTAGAGAAAGAAAGGCCGAAAAAGCTCTCTCGAGTCCATTATGGAAAAAAACATTCAGTCCTTCAAAAAAACCTGAAAAACCATCATTACAAACTGAACCTATGGAAATAGGGGTAATAAGAAGTCCTCTCACTCTAGAAGAGAAAACCAGAAGACGTCTACTAAACCTCTGCATGTATTGTGCCTCGCAAGATCATTTGATCCCAGATTGCCCCTTATTGAAACGGCCAAAAGGCGGTAAGCATGCTCATACCACTTCTATACTAAGTGCACTTCCCTCCAAATCAACCACTCAATTCTCCTCTATTTCTCTCATATTACAGTGGGACAAAGAAAGAATTACGACTGAAGCCATTATTGATTCTGTTGCAAACGGGGTGTTCATCGATTCATCCTTTGTAACAAAAAATAAAATTCCTTGTGTTCGCAAAAGCACTTCTGTTTCTGTCAGAGTGATTGACGGCTCCCTCATGTCCTCGGGCCCTATACTAAATGAAACCATTCCTGTAAGAGTAACCACTAATCATACTCATACTGAATATCTTATATTCGATGTTATCTCATCACCTCTTTATCCGGTCATACTAGGGATCAACTGGTTAAGGAACCACAACCCACAAATTACTTGGTCTCCCTTCTCTCTCACCTTTAGCTCTGCTTATTGTAAAGAAACATGCTTATAACATATTCCAATCTTTCAGGTTATTGAAGAACCAATTATACCTTCCTGTTATTCTGAGTTCTCAGATGTATTCAGTAAAAAGGAAGCTGAAACACTCCCACCTCATCGTCCCTACGATTGTCCCATAGACCTCATACCTGGTGCCCCCATCCCTTTTGGGCACATCTATCCTCTCTCTGAATCAGAATTAAAAATCCTCAAGGAATACTTGGATGAAAACCTCAGTAAAGGGTTCATTAGACCTTCCAGCTCACCTGCTGCTTCCAGTATGTTTTTTGTGAGAAATAAAGACCAGACTATACGTCCCATCATAGATTACAGAGCTCTAAACAAAATAACAGTTAAAAATCATTACCCTCTTCCCCTGATAAATGAATTGATTGAACGGTTAAAAACTGCTACTATCTACACCAAGCTTGACCTCCGTGGGGCATATAACCTCATTAGAATCAAGGCTAACAATGAATAGAAAACTGCTTTCCGAACAAGATATGGCCTCTACGAGTATCTTGTGATGCCTTTCGGCCTCTGCAACGCCCCTGCAACCTTTCAACACTTTATAAAGGACATCTTCAGGGATCTTCTAGATGTTTGTGTTATCATTTATTTAGATGACATTCTTATATATTCCAACACTCCTGAAGAACACAAAACACGTGAGATGGGTGTTATCCAGACTTAGAACTCATAAATTATACGCTAAACCAGAAAAATTTATTTTTAACGTTAATGAAATAACCTTTTTAGGATACGTTATTACACCTCATTCGATAAGCATGGATAGTTCTAAAATCAACTGTATCCTCAACTGGCCCATTCCTTCTAATGTAAAAGAATTACAACGTTTTCTGGGGTTTGCCAAATCTACAGAAAATGTATTAAAAATTACTCCGACGTAGCTCATTCACTTAATCTACTTAACAGCAAAAAACATCCTTTCACTTGGAATGAAAAGGCTCAAAAAGCCTTCGATGAATTAAAAAGAAGATTTACAACTGCTCCTATTCTTCAACTTCCAAACCCCACATGTCTCTATGTCCTTGAAACAGATGCCTCAGAGACAGCCATCGGAGCTGTCCTCTCTCAACATAAAACTCCTCAAGATCCTCTTCATCCAGTTGCCTTTTTCTCACGTTCAATGTTTCCAGCCGAAAAAAACTACCCTATAGGAGAAAAAGAATTATTGAGTATAAAAGCAGCCTTAGAAACCTGGCGACATCTTCTTGAAGGAACACAAACTCCTATAATGGTTTATACTGACCACAAAAACCTTGAATATCTTCACTCCAACAAGACTCTCTCTGCTAGGCAAGTAAGATGGAATCTTTTATTCTCCCGGTTTAATTTTCAAATTGTTTTTAGACCCGGATCTAGGAACAAAAAGGCGGATGCCCTTTCCAGAATTCACCAAGTTCTTGAATTGGAACCTCCTCCGCATACAGTCATCGGAATCTTAACGTCCCTTATAGATGACATAAAAGGCCTAAGTAAAGATGCTCTTGAACTTCCTAAGTCAATCAAGTTATCAAAGAAAGTTGGTCTCTTTTATTTCAATGACAGGATTTACATTCCTCCCACATTCAGAAATAAAGTACTCAAATGTATTCATGATTCTCCTCTGGCTGGTCATCCTGGAATAAAAAAGACCCTAGAATTATCCAAAAGATATTATTGGTGGCCTCGTCAGGACACTACCATTGAATCCTATGTCAAAACTTGTTCAACCTGCCAAAGATCCAAATCCGAACATCATCACCCATTTGGTCAATTATTGAATCTCCTGATTCCGGAAAGGCCTTGGCAATCCATTTCTATGGACTTCTTGGTGGAACTTCCCCCTTCTCAACATCATACCATCATTTTAGTAGTAGTGGACCGCTTCACAAAAATGTCCCATTTTATCCCCTTGAAGAAATTACCCTCATCATCTGAACTTTCAAAAGTATTCCTCGATAATATAGTGAAACTTCATGGACTTCCAGATGAAATTATATCAGACCGAGGAACCCAGTTCACCTCCAAATTCTGGAACGCATTGTGCTCTTCTCTTCGTATTCAACGTAAACTATCTTCCGCTTATCATCCCCAAACCAATGGGCAAACTGAAAGAGTTAACCAATGCTTAGAGCAATATTTACGATGTTATTGTTCCCACCTACAAGATGATTGGATCACATGGTTGCCCATGGCCGAATTTGCATACAACAACTCAGTTCATACCAGTAGCAAAATGACTCCCTTCTTCTCCAATTATGGGTTTCATCCCTCTTCGTTTCCCACTCATACCATTCCTTCATCTAACCCCACCGTTTCAAATAAAATTTCTCACGTCTTCCCTATTTCTGAAATTGCATGAAAATCTTGAAGTAGCATCTTCTAATCAAAAAAAGTTTTTTGATACTAAGAGGCAACCTCCTCCCGCTTATAAAATTGGTGATCTTGTCTGGCTCTCCTCAAAAAACATGTCCACCAACCGTCCTTCAAAGAAGCTAAGTTCCCTCTTTCTTGGTCCTTTTCAAATATTGTCAATTATCAACCGTAACGTTGTGAAATTGAAGCTTCCACCTACTTTGAAACTTCACCCTGTCTTCCATGTTTCCTTGCTTAAACCTCATCTTCCTGACCCTTTCCATAGAGATGCACTTACTACTCCTGATCCTGTTCTAGTACAAGGTGAAGAGGAATACGAGATCCAAAAGATTCTGGATTCACGGATCCATCGTGGCTCTCTGCAGTACCTCATTAGATGGAAGGGTTACGGAATTGATGAGGATACCTGGGAAAACTCCTCTGTGATCCATGCAAACAGGTTAATTACCGCATTCCACAAACGCTATCCTTCTAAACCATGTTGATAGCACCCTGAGGGCGCTCCATACAGGGAGGGTACTGTCATGCCTTAACTACCGGTAATTCCTTGCCTCTTCCGGGTTTACGGAGCTTAGCCATACCCCCTTCTCTGACAAGGTCTCCCCACGCTACATAATGCGACCGTGCCAGATACAAGACGCTGGATTATTGAACAGCGTTACCGCGATATCAAACCGGCTAAAGATTTTCTTCAACCTCTACTTGTGAACCGAACTGGACTGGAAATCTACATACCCTCCGTCTCCCCTCCTCGACCACGGCTAGTATCTGGACCTTCCTCATCCTGCTTGAGAAACTTCCCTCCCCGGAGGAGAACTCCGGAAACCTGATTTTTCACCTTGGAAGCTAAGTCAATTGCTATATCCATAATAGGAGCTTACCTGCTCCCAAGCCCGCTAAGCATTCCTGCTACAGCCTGCTCTCAAGTCCGCTAAGCATTCATGCTACAGCCTGCTCTCAGGCCTGCTATCTTTAACTCCAAAACGAATTACTCCTGCTTCAACTTCATCTCTAATTTCCTCCGTTTCCATAAAACTTGCAAACTCCAATGTGCTATATTGCATGTATGTCAGAAGTTTCTTACTCCGTTTAAACAAACAGCGAAGTAATTAAAGATACAGTACCTGTATTATCCATAATTGAATACACAGTTCCTATTCTATTCTCTAAGTATCCTAATCAACAATATAAGTCCTAAGAGATCTGCAGTTGTGCTCCATATCAATATATGTAAGCGTTACAGCAACAGTTCAAGAGACATAATTAAAGGTAATAATTTTTTAAGTGTAACTAAATCCAAAGTTTAAGAATCTCGGCTAATAGCTTTTCTCATTTCTGATGGTTTTTCCACGGTGGACCGCCAAAACTTATTTTCTTCATAACCTTGTCTAGTTGGCACTGGTCTTACCTTTCCCAGTTCTCCTGGGCTTGACAAAGACCTCTTAGCAGGTCGAAACGTTGCTGCTGTTTTCTGTTCCATTAAAACTGTCTGAGGCTTGACCACCTTGAGTACCTTATCGTTGTGGGATTGCTGGTCCTGCTCCGGAGCACCGGGTGGCTGCTGGGATTGAGTGCGGCTCCTATCTTCATTGTTGCAACATCCTCTTCCCTTGGCTCATCTCTTGGTCTCCTCACCAGCTTCACACTTCTTGTAGTAAATCCCTACATAACCAGGTACAGTTTTTCCTGGTTTATAGATAAGACTCAGGACTCTTTCCCCCAACTCCAAATATCACAAAAGTGGTGTTTTAAATGCAACTGTGGCCACCAATAGACAAAATTCTTCAGCAGATCATGATTCCTTATTGGCA
The DNA here is from genome assembly GCF_036172605.1 of Pelobates fuscus. Lineage (NCBI taxonomy): Eukaryota > Metazoa > Chordata > Amphibia > Anura > Pelobatidae > Pelobates > Pelobates fuscus. Next base: position 375,805,566 of record NC_086321.1, read on the forward strand.
GTCTCTTAAATCATCTGCCAATGGACGCGTAGTGATTGATAACATTTTGCTGTTTCAGTGGAACCCCTTCTTAATTGCATCTAGGATATAATTATAGTGATCATTATAGTGTTAAGCAGATGAACTTCTTAGACACCACAACTGAAAGCCAAGGCTTATTTATTTGATTTATTTGTAAAAAAAAAAAAAATATTGGTATGCAGATTGTTTTCTTGTTTCAAAATGTTTCTCCTAAAAATATTTTCAAGAAGTCAATACGAATGGAAAACGTATTATAAATAACAACAACAAAAATTTAGACTAGTAATATCACCAAATAATTTTCAAGAAAGAAAGTTTTTAGAAAATAAGTTACAATATGTTAAAAATCAAGAGTAAAGAGAGAAAATTATAACATCCAAACATCCAAAATAAAGGATTAATTAATATTACGTAATTACTATTAGACTGATGTCACATTTTTAGTCATATTTGTAAGAAGCATTGGTCGTATCATTGAAGAATGTTATCTGTTCATCCTGGAATTTCAGAAATGATGTCATTTGAATGAGGCGCTGTAATTAGAGAACAGATAGTTTGTGCTGATTTAAAACCTAATACGTCTACATCTGGTCCTTGTTTTGGACAAACAGAATTATAGACAGAGCGAGAGCCTCACATGGGGCTATACTGGATGCAGGACATTAATGTGGACACAGTTATAACTAATTAATCATTGTCATCTCATATAAGAAATAGAATTTAATAAAATTACATGACATTAAGACAGAATAATATTTGTTTGTAATTTACATTTTTGTATACCATGTATAAATCATGATAATATTTGAAAAGTATCTCTGCAGTTTAATAAATTGTGACATTAACCAGAATTTAGAAAGGGAAAAAGCATTTTAAGTCTTATTTTTGCTATTTAGATTTTAATTTAGACACACAGAGCCATTTACTAAAGTGTGAATTGTAGTGAGTTAAAAATCAAATTGCAGAGTTTACTCTGAAATAGTTGTTTCGGAAATATTTCCCAACCCAGCACTTTTAGCAATTTGACCGTTTTCACCTAAACTTTACAATGTTGTTGTCAAATTACCACCATAGTTGTTTAGTGAATTAAACTGTGAAAAAAAAAAAATCATCATTATTGCCTTTAAAGTCAATTGTCAATAATTCGTAATTCTATTACCAAAAATCAAGTAAAAAGAAGATGGTGCTAAAACAATTTATGTGCTATATCTGTAAATCTGTAAATCTTGATAGTGACCCACTCGATTATTCACTTTGATTAATTGTGTTGCAATAAATATAAACTACCACTCATGCTGTGCAAATGGGATCATTATTACACTGTAAAATGTAAAAAAAATTCAAACTCTATAAAGTTTAATTTTAGTGTAAAGTGGATCACACTTTACTCACATATATAGGACATTTAGTAGTAACACAATCAAAATTGGTGTGCACATAAAACATAAAATTAAACTCATATATAAAATTAAACTCATATGTTACATTGCTGCCAGCCTCCCCACGTTGTCTTATTAAGACTTTATAAGTATGTAGGGGCAGCACCCCTTCCTGTCTCATCAGAGAAATTTGCCTTTTAGCTGATACCAGCAAGGTGATTTGTATATGTTATAGCCCTATTCAGGGTAAAGTATGTAGGGGTTTATAAAACACCCCTTCATGTCTCATTAGAGACGTTTAAACTTTGTCTGATACCAGCAGAGTTTATTGAATGTGTAGAAGCCCTATAAAGGGTTAAATGTTAATGGGTTTATAAAACACCCCTTTCTGTCTCACTTTGTCTGATACCAGCAAAGTTTATTGTATGTGTAGAAGCCCTATAAAGGGTTACATGTTAAAGGGTTTTTAAAATACCCCTTCCTGTCTCACTGGAGATTCTTGGCTGATATCAGCATATCTAATGGCTAGTGTAGGACTCACCTATTGAGGCTTGCCTTGACGTGGCTGGTGAGCTTATATATTCAAATGGCCATTGGAATACAACTAAAGAGCCTCCATTTTGTTTAAACGCACATGGGGATTTAGGCCAGAGCGCAGGTAACGTTCTCTTTGTTTTTACTATGTATTTTAAGCTGTTGGATACTAAGCTACTGCTGCTGTAAGCGCGGTGCTTTATCTTTGTGTTTCATATAGAGTAGTATTGTTAGATGCAATAATTCATAAGTGCAGATGGAATGTGACTCACAAGCCAGGAGTAGGTAAGCATGCTCAGACTACAAGCAATTTTCTCCCCCTCCTATATAGTGCACGGATTACAGGTGGATGCATTCAGTTTTAAGTTCACTTTAATTTCATTCTGAATTGTCGGCAAATTCACACTTTATTAACTATAGTAATTCACAAAGGGAGGATACCACACTCACCATTAGGAATCCAGGTGCTTATCAGGGCCAGGGTTGGCAAAACCCAGTTTAGTAGATAAAATAAATTAGGTCCAGGCACTCAGAATTGCTGTAGGAATGCAGGTTTATTGGAACAAAGAGTGCAACGTTTCAATCTACACAAAGGCCTTTATCAAGCTTGATAAAGGCCTCTGTGTAGGACAAAACGCTGCACTCTTTGTTCCAATAAACCTGCCTTCCCGCAGCAATCCTGAGTGCCTGGACCTAGTTTATTTTATTTACTTTATTAACTCAACACCACATTCCCAATGATTTAAATGTGAATTACAAAACTGAGGCTAAAATAATCATGCTGTGACTTTAGAAGAATTGGAGAATATCTCAGGTTCAGCAAATTTTTGCTGCATTTTGCAAAACAGATTTCAGAACTCTAAAATGTGTTTAGTAAATAGAACAAACCCCTGGGAGACTGCCATTACAATGCTAAACAAAACATGAAAATAGATTGTATTAAAACACTCTTTCTGCATATTGAATAATGTACCACTATTTCCAAACATATAGCCAGGTCAGTGCCCTCTATCATTTAATAAACCATTTATTACATAGAGTATAATATCTTGTTTAACTCAACATTTCATTATTTTTTATTGGATATTCTTAAAAAAATAAATAGAGAAATCTTAGCACATGCATCCTGATAAAACACTTTTTAATATAAATTAGTACAATTACTTACCAAAAGATTGCTTAGAAATATGCTACAGTATGCGGGAAAAGAGGAGAAAAATATCCTCTGATTCATTTTTTTTTTTTTTTTAAAGTGCAACTTATCCGAAATAAGACTCAACTACACGTCTGGGCTCCATCAAAGCCATATTAGATGTTTGAAATAATGCTAAGACCATCTGTGATCCTCTTTTATATTTAACACTGTTTATGCCGGGGGAGTTTAGTGGAACGTCCCTGTAGTGCTGGAGTTTAGAGTTATAGTATTTCATCATGCAGGAAAGAAAAGCTGTTACAATCTTTAAAGTTAAAGGTTTGCAGCAGCAAATGATTTATATAATGCATGAACATGCTCAGTAAATGTTGATCTAATTCACAGATCAAATGACAACTAACCAATAGAGTAGAACAAAGGATTAGCAGTAAAACAATCTATTCTTCAAAGCAGAATAATTGCAGACACTTTGACTGCAGCTGATGAGAGAGGTAGACCTCTATTGACCTATTTACCTTTGCTGTGCCTGTGTGGTAGTGGGAGATAGCCAAGATCAATCATTCTAGAGTGAGACTTGGTTTAGATTACTGCTGTATCTACTTCACTAGCTAGTGCTAGTGGCACTTAAAACAACTCTTTGAGTTATTTTAGCAAAGTATGCATTCAATTCTTTTTTATAGAGAATTTCACATTTCAGGCAGGAGGAGCTAGACTGAAAGCATAGCTGATTTAGAGAATTTTCCCAGTTTGAAATTTGCTACTCAAGCTTAATTTTGAAATCTCTTTGAATTCTCACTTTACAAAATAGTCTGCTAAACTTATAGATAGAAGATTGTCATTGTTTCTGTGATCCTAGTGTAAGAATAGTTTGACGGTACTGCTGAATCAAGGGTCGGACTGGAACAAAGATTTGACCCGGGCAGTACTAGGCAGAGCAGCCCAATATGAGATATAAGGTATGGGACCTGAGAGGGGGCATGTTGTATCACCAACAATAACATGCTAAATGCTGCATCAGCTGGTGCTCTCACATAGGGAAATCCTAATTATTATTTATTATTTATAAAATATTTTACCAGGAAAGATACATTGAGATTTCTCTCGTTTTCAAGTATGTCCTGGGTCTACAAATCATTACATTGTTACAGTTAGTGTACAATAAAATACAAAAACAATATTAATATACAATGTATACATATATAAGTTTATGTTTAATTTCTTCTTTATTTTACTACAATACCTGCTCTCCACCACTAGTGGCCTCCCTAACCACTAACTCTGAACGCTCCTTCATCATCCTCACCTGCCTGAACTAATGACATTCCTACATCCCATGTTTTCTTATAATAAATAGTTACTTCTTATAGCACTATTTGTATTTTGGCCCCATGTTTTTTATAATAAATAGTTACTTCTTATAGTACTATTTGTTTTTTGGCTTGATACCTGATAACTGATGCCATCTATATCCCAAGGTGGGGATTATACCACCCATGCTGTTTTAACTAGAGTAAGTCTTGCTCTAAAAAATGTAAGTACATTTCTTTCTATTTACCCAATATCTCAGTACTTACTGCACCATTGGCCTTCCTTTTGTTCTGTTTACCGCCTATATATACCACACTAATCTGTATTGGCACCTGGAGGATCAACACCATTCCAACCACCATATATCCTTAGACGGGGACTATACCGTCCATGCGCTACACAGCAGAGCTCTAAATAGCTCTATTATATGTGAGTGGTTTTCTTAAAACGATTACTTATACCATTTGCATTGTATCATATTCTATCGCACTATTATTGTCTTCTCTTTTCCCCTGAGGTTTACAACATTTCATGAAGATTTATGTATGTATGTTCTCTGAGGCGCAGTAAACGCCACACTTTATTTTTTGTTTATTCCTACAAAAGGCTACACCCTGCTCAAGACAGGGCCTTTACGTTGAAGTTCTTGGTTTGCCTGAAAGACTTCAGATCCTTGCTCCTGCAATAATACTGATGGACTTACCTTCTTTATTATCTTCCTTTTGATACCAACTAGCTCCATACCAGCCTGAACTACTCGACAATCCAGCTTTATCTTGCCTACCTGATCCATACAACCTATCTGCTCTATACCAACCTGCATGACACCAATCTGGATTTTGTTACTAACTACTATTGCAAGGTGTTTTTTTTTCTAAGTTATCAGTTACCCCTTCCAACAGGGGGCTGATTCACTAAAGTCTACTTTACCTGTAATTGCTGAAACCTTTCTGTACTGTTTTGTTTTACTTGTATCTCTAAACTATTTTACTTCCATCTATAGGTTTTCTACTAATTATTTATATCCTGTATTATTACCTGTCTGGTGCATATTGCCTGAACCTCTGTTTCTATTTTACCTTCTCACCTATAACTCCATTTATAGGTTCTCTTATTTTCCTTCCCCTATAATTTCAGTTATAGGATTTCCTGTTATTCTATTATGTCCAAACTCCGCAATAAAGAACCTAATGTTAACTCTGGCCAAAGTCTCATATCTGTCCTGCTCAAAATCATGACACAGTCAGTGGCGTACATACCGCGGTCGTAGGGGTCACAGCTGCGACTGGGCCCATTACTCCAGGGGGCCAGACCACCCTAGGGACCCCTGCAATTGGTGCCTGCCACTCAGTGTTGTGGTCCCGGCCCACATGGTGTAACCGCAGAGGCCGCATTGAAGGGGTCCATCTGTGGCCCATGCTGTTAGGGCCACCCAATGGAAATGAATATCATCATCGCGACCGTGCCCCCTCTGATGATGTCAGATGCTGGGAGGAAGTGACTGCCCCGTTCACTCCTCCCAGCAACCACTGGGAGCCACGTGGGAGAGAGGAGAAAGTCAGTCTGGAAACTCTGACTCCCATCACCCTGAGCCACTGGACCCCAGGGAAGTCACCCTCCTGCACCTAAAAGTTAGGTAATAGGAGGGTGACATTTTGCATGTGTGTGTTAGTGTATGTGTCTGTATGTGTGTGTTAGTGTATGTGTATGTGTGTGTGTGTGTGTGTTTGTCTGTCTGTATGTATATATGTATCTCTGTGTGTGTGTGTGTGTGTGTCTGTATGTATAGATGTGTCTGTGTGTGTCTCTGTATGTATGTGTGTCTATATGTTTGTCGGTGTGTGTGTGTGTCTGCATGTATGTATGTATGTATGTGTATATGTATGTGTGTATGTGTGTATGTGTCTGTGTGTCTGTCTGTATGTATGTGTGTGTATGTGTGTCTGTCTGTATGTATGTGTATATGTGTGTGTGTGTCTGTATGTATGTATGTATGTGTATATGTGTCTGTGTGTGTGTCTGTAAGTATGTGTGTGTACATGTGTATCTGTATGTATGTGTGTCTGTATGTATGTGTATGTGTGTGTCTGTCTGTCTGTGGGCGGCAGTGTGGGGTGTGGGGGGAGGCCCCATGCATCAGTTTTGCACCAGTGCCCCATGGATTGTGTGTACACTACTGGACACAGTGCAAGAAAATCTAAAGGAACACTACTGTTCTTCTATATGGCTTCTTACCTGGGGTCGTCCAGTTGCCTGTCCCTTCCTGTAGTGAGAACCAAAATCTCCTACTAGGAGCTTCCGTTAGGTCTCCTGGGATAAACCCTGGCTGAGAGTATCAGCTGACACTCTCAGCCAATAAGCTATGCCCTCCACCAGCAGGTGTAGCTCAGGCAGAGAGCTTCTGGCTGTAAGAGAAGCAATGACCAGTGGTCCCCTGGTAAGAAGCCAAACTATTAGCATTGTGGGGGTAAGCCGGTGAACTCCTGCTACTCTAACTACTAAAACATACTTTAGTTATCGTGCTTGGAAGTTTCCATTAATGACACACTTGTTCTGCATTTGCGAGAGACCTCTGTGCCCCTGGAAATGCAATACCAGAGAATTAAAGATGGACCGGGATAAGAGAGCCTGTGTATATGTGTGCAGAGTCTGCCTGTGGATTTTATAAGTGTTTGGAAGCTGCTTGTGAGGCTTTTGTTTTTGGGAGTAGGCTGCTTGTTGTTTTGCATGTGTAGGGTAGATTTATTTATTTATTTATAAAATATTTTACCAGGAGAGATACATTGAGATTTCTCTCGTTTTCAAGTATGTCCTGAGTCCACAAAACATTGCATTGATACTATACGGTACAATAAAATACAAAAACAATATTAATACACAATATATACAAAATGTAACAAAATTTATTCATCTAATATGTTGTGTGTTGTGAAATAGAAACAAATATAATCCAGGCAAGCATATACACATATGTTACAATAATCGTGTAAAGACAAAGCAATTGCATGGATATCAAAAAAAAGGAAGAAAAAAACTAAATAATTTTTTTTTTCCTTTTTTATGCTAATTTCTGTCCAGCTAAATAAATATTATTTTTCTTTCTATGCTAAATTAATATATTTGTTTTTAATTTCAGGCTAAAAATATGATATACTAATTATAAATTAGATATCAGTGCAGATAACAATTCATTTCCGGTTGAGTTTTGTCTTTACTTTTCCTAAATATCTCATTAATATACTTATAAACTCATTGTATTTATAATCCAGTACTGGGTGTGTGTGTGTAATACTAAATAACAGTGCTATACTCCATTACAGTGTGAAAATTATTTGGTGTAAGAAGTTGTGAATATATGTAAAAAAGGGAAAATAAGAAAGATCACTTTCCGGTCTTCTTACAAGTATCTTTTATCAAATGTAATAAATTTTGCACCAATAAATCATTGCAACATTTCAGTCCCAGAAGCGGATTATTTTGCTTAAATAATATCAACTGCTTTGATAGAAGCATAGCAAACTCTATTAACACTGATATCTACCAGAAGTCAATGTAATGTGTTTAGTCATTCCTGTCATCATAATTTGTAAGTGTGAAGCTGATTACAAAGCTATAGATCATAAATAAACACTTTCCAGGACACCACAGTGGTTTCTTTAGACCATGCTGACCACATATCATCTCCAAAGCTGGATTGACCTCCTGAGTGCCCACTCCACTTACATGACTGGTGACCCTTTTTACTTGTTAGTGAATACCAGACAATGGTTTAATATGTCTGTAGAACCACTGGCCTATTTTTTATTTTTAAGTGTAGCTTATTAAGTGGAGAAATCCAAATATTTTTAGAATTTTCACTATTTCCCTTTCATACCATTGACTCAGTTTTTTCTTATGAAGAATGGATCCATTTAAATGCCAGACAAGAGAAAATAAGACTGTAATTAGCATCAGAGAATTTTGCTTTTTTTTATTATGATTAGTAGTGATGTACCGAACTGTCCGCCGGCGAACAGTTCCCGGCGAAATTAGCGTGTTCGCGTTCGCCACGGCGGGCGGACACATGTGCAGTTCGATCCGCCCCCTATTCGTCATCATTGGGCAAACTTTGACCCTGTGCCTCTCGGTCAGCAGACACATTCCAGCCAATCAGCAGCACTCCCTCCCTTCCACACCCTCCAACCTCCCTCCCAGCATCCATTTTCGATTCATTCGGAAGATGCATGCTTAGTGAGAGGAGGGAAAGTTTAGCTGCTGCTGATTAGATAGGGAAATTGATAGCTAGGCTAGGGTATTCAGTGTCCACTACAATCCTGAATGACTCATCTGATCTCTGCTGTAAGGACAGCACCCCAAAAAGCCCTTTTTAGGGCTATAACATCAGGCTGCTTTTTTTTTTTTCCTGTGTAATGTAATTGCAGGTGCCTGCCTGCCAGCTTCTGTGTGAGGTTCACATTGGATACTGTGCCCACTTGCCCAGTGCCACCACTCATATCTGTTTTAACAATTGGTTAAGCTTTAGATTTAAAATAAATATTTTTTTTCACTGTAATAGAAGAGCAGTTGCCTGCCTGCCAGCTTCTGTGTCAGGTTGGATGCCTTGCCCATTTGCACAGTCAGTGCCACCACTCATATCTGTTTTAACAATTGGTTAAGCTTTAGATTTTAAATAAATAATTTTTTTCACTGTAATAGAAGAGCAGTTGCCTGCCTGCCAGCTTCTGTGTGAGGTTCACATTGGATACTGTGCCCACTTGCCCAGTGCCACCACTCATATCTGTTTTAACAATTGGTTAAGCTTTAGATTTTAAATAAATAATTTTTTTCACTGTAATAGAAGAGCAGTTGCCTGCCTGCCAGCTTCTGTGTGAGGTTCACATTGGATACTGTGCCTACTTGCCCAGTGCCACCACTCATATCTGTTTTAACAATAGCTTAAGCTTTAGATTTAAAAGAAATATTTTTTTTTCACTGTAATAGAAGAGCAGTTAGTTGTCTGCAAGCGTCTGGGTGTCAGGCCTACTTCAGCATGTGCTCTGTAGACCTGTTCCAGCGTGCTTTGACAGTTGCCAATCACATTTGGTGTCTCTATAGCGTGCTTTTAAAACCAAAATTTGTTTTTCACTGTTATAGATTGAATAGCAGTTACTTGTCTTCAAGCGGCTCTGTCAGTCCTTCCTTCAGCGTGTGCTCTGCAGAACTGTTCCAGTGCACATTGCCAATCATATCTGGTGTCTCTATAGCGTGCTTTTAAAACCAAAATTTGTTTTTCACTGTTATAGATTGAATAGCAGTTACTTGTCTTCAAGCGGGTGTCTCAGGCCTACAGTGTGTGCTCTGCAGAACTGTTCCAGTGCACATTGCCAATCATATCTGGTGTCTCTATAGCGTGCTTTTAAAACCAAAATTTGTTTTTCACTGTTATAGATTGAATAGCAGTTACTTGTCTTCAAGCGGGTGTCTCAGGCCTACAGTGTGTGCTCTGCAGAACTGTTCCAGTGCACATTGCCAATCATATCTGGTGTCTCTATAGCGTGCTTTTAAAACCAAAATTTGTTTTTCACTGTTATAAATTGAATAGCAGTTACTTGTCTTCAAGCGGCTCTGTCAGTCCTTCCTTCAGCGTGTGCTCTGCAGAACTGTTCCAGTGCACATTGCCAATCATATCTGGTGTCTCTATAGCGTGCTTTTAAAACCAAAATTTGTTTTTCACTGTTATAGATTGAATAGCAGTTACTTGTCTTCAAGCGGGTGTCTCAGGCCTTCAGTGTGTGCTCTGCAGAACTGTTCCAGTGCACATTGCCAATCATATCTGGTGTCTCTATAGCGTGCTTTTAAAACCAAAATTTGTTTTTCACTGTTATAGATTGAATAGCAGTTACTTGTCTTCAAGCGGGTGTCTCAGGCCTTCAGTGTGTGCTCTGCAGAACTGTTCCAGTGCACATTGCCAATCATATCTGGTGTCTCTATAGCGTGCTTTTAAAACCAAAATTTGTTTTTCACTGTTATAGATTGAAAAGCAGTTACTTGTCTTCAAGCAGGTGTCTCAGGCCTACAGTGTGTGCTCTGCAGAACTGTTCCAGTGCACATTGCCAATCATATCTGGTGTCTCTATAGCGTGCTTTTAAAACCAAAATTTGTTTTTCACTGTTATAGATTGAAAAGCAGTTACTTGTCTTCAAGCGGGTGTCTCAGGCCTACAGTGTGTGCTCTGCAGAACTGTTACATTTCACATTGCCAATCATATCTGGTCTCACAGTAGCTTGCACGCATAGTACCACTAATCCCCCAAAAAATGACAGGCAGAGGCAGGCCACCCCGCAGGGGCCGTCGTCAGGGCCGCCACCAGAAATTTTGGGGCCCCTAACTCAGCTCAGGGTCTGGGCCTCCTGGGGCCCGCCTCCAAATACCGCTCACTGGATCCACACACAGACACAAACGCACACACTGATACATACTAACAGACACACATACTGAAACAGACATACACGCATACAGGCATACATACTGACACACACATACTGAGACATACACACAGGCATACATAGTGACAGACAGACACACATACATACAGACACCGACATACATACACACACACACACACACATTCATACATACAGACACTGACATCCATACACACATACATTCATAATGGCATACAGACATACAGACTGACATACATGCATATATACAGACATACATGCATACAGACATCCATACACACATACACACAGACCTACGTTCATAATAATATGCAGACATACATTCATACTGACATACATATATACATATATAATGACATACAGACATACATATACACATACATAGACATACATACAGACATACATGCATACAGACATACATGTATGCATACAGACATACACAAACATACATAGACAGACATACATGCATGCAGTCAGACAGACATAGACATACACACAGACATACACACAGACATGCATCCAGACATGCATCCAGACATACATACAGACAGACAGACATACATACATAGACATACACACAGACATACATACATACACACATAGACATACGGAGAGACATACATGCATGCAGACAGACATACATACACAGACAGACATACATACACATACATGCATCCAGACACACAGACATACATGCATGCAGACAGTCATACACGCATACAGACAGACAGACAGAGACATACAGACAGACATGCATGCATCCAGACAGACATACATACATAGACATACATGCATACAGACATGCAGACAGACATACATACACATACATGCATCCAGACACACAGACATACACGCATACAGACAGACATAGACATACAGACAGACATGCATGCATCCAGACAGACATACATACATAGACATACATGCATACAGACATACACATACAGACAGACAGACATACATGCATACAGACAGACATACATTCAGACAGACATACATACAGGCACACATGCATACATACAGACATACACATACATGCATACAGACACACAGACATGCATACAGACACACAGACATACACATACATGCATACAGACACAGACATGCATACAGACAGACATACACATACATGCATACAGACATACATACAGACAGACACACATACACATACATGCATACAGACACACACACATACATACACATACATGCAGACAGACACAGACAGACAGACAGACATACACATACATGCATACAGACAGGCACAGACATACATACATACATGCACACACACAGCTCATTTTCCAGCCACCCTCCTGTCTCTTACCTTTTCTTTGCAGGAGGGTGGCTGGGGATGATGGGAGTCGGCGCTGCTCCCTCTTCATTGCTGGGCTCTCCCTCTTTACGGCTGGGCGGGCGCGCTCCTCCCGCGCGGAGTGAGCTGGGAGGAAGTGAGCACTTCCTCCCAGCAGCACTTGCGGCTGCTTTTTTTTTATTTTTATTTTTTTAAAGGGGCCCGGTCGCGCTATACAACGGCCACAGCGCTGACCGGGCCCCTGAAGAAGGGGGCTCATCGGGTGTTTTTAAAAACAAAATTTTGTTTCCACTGTAATAGAAGAGCAGTTCCTGCCAGCTTCTGTGTGAGATTCACAGTGGATACTGTGCCCTCTTGCCCAGTGCCACCACTCGTATCTGTTTTTACAATAGCTTAAGCTTTAGATTTAAAATAAATATTTTTTTTTCACTGTAATAGAAGAGCAGTTAGTTGTCTGCAAGCGTCTGGGTGTCAGGCCTCCTTCAGCGTGTGCTCTGCAGACCTGTGCCAGCGTGCTTTGACAGTTGTCAATCATATCTGGTGTCTCTTTAGCGTGCTTTTACAAAGAAAAAAGGTTTCCAGAGTAAGCTAATAGCAGCCAGTAAGTGTCCTTCAAGCGGCTCTGTCAGTCCTTCCTTCAGCGTGTGCTCTCCAGAACTGTTCCAGTGCACATTGCCAATCATATCTGGTGTCTCTATAGCGTGCTTTTAAAACCAAAATTTGTTTTTCACTGTTATAGATTGAATAGCAGTTACTTGTCTTCAAGCGGGTGTGTCAGGCCTACAGTGTGTGCTCTGCAGAACTGTTACAGTTCACATTGCCAATCATATCTGGTCTCACAGTAGCTTGCACGCATAGTACCACTAATCCCCCAAAAAATGACAGGCAGAGGCAGGCCACCCCACAGGGGCCGTTGTGGTCGTGGTGCTGTGATTCCCTTTTGCCCTAGAATAATGCCCAGTTTTCAGAAGCCACGTACCCTGAACTTGAAAAGTTCTGAGGACATAGTTGACTGGCTAACACAGGACACCCAATCTTGTACAGCCTCCGCTCGGAACCTTGACGCACCATCCTCCTCCAGCTTAGCTTCAGGCACCTCTCAAGATAGCACTCACCCGCCTGCCGCCACCACCAAAACTAGCACCACAGCCGCTTTACTTGGTATGTCAGAGGAGTTATTCACACACCCGTTTGAAGAAATGAGTGATGCGCAACCATTATTGCTAGAGGATGTAGATAACAGGGATATGTCTCAGGCAGGCAGCATTAAACACATGGAGGTACGGTGTGATGATGATGATGTTGTACCCGCTGCTGCTTCCTTTTCTGAGTTGTCAGATACAAGCGAAGCGGTTGATGATGACGATGCGTCCATGGATGTCACGTGGGTGCCCGCTCGGCAAGAAGAAGAACAGGGCGAAAGTTTAGATGGGGAGACAGAGAGGAGGAGGAGACGAGTTGGAAGCAGGGGGGGGTCGTCGCAAGGAGCTAGTGGCACAGTCAGACAGCATGCATCTGCACCCGGGGTCAGCCCGACAGCACGCCAATCAACGCATGCTGTGTCCACCACCAGAATGCCGTCATTGCAGAGCTCAGCAGTGTGGCTTTTTTTTTGTGTGTCTGCCTCTGACAACAGCGATGCCATTTGCAACCTGTGCCAAAGGAAACTGAGTCGTGGGAGGTCCAACACCCACCTAGGTACAACTGCTTTGCGTAGGCACATGATCTCACATCACAAACGCCTATGGGATCAACACATGAGTACAAGCAGCAGGCCTACTCTAAGCCGCCATCCTCCTCCTGGTCCAGCATCTTCAGCCACGTCAACCACTGCTGTCCTTCTTGCCCCCTCTCAACCATCCGCCACTCCGTCTCCCGCCTTGAGCAGTTCCCGCTCATCTGCCCACAGTCATGTGTTTCTGTCAAGGACATGTTTGAGCGTAAGAAGCCAATGTCACCAAGTCACCCCCTTGCCCAGCGTCTGACAGCTGGCTTGTCCGAACTATTAGCCCGCCAGCTTTTACCATACAATCTGGTTGAGTCTGAGGCGTTCAAAAAATTTGTAGCTATTGGGACACCGCAGTGGAAGGTACCCGGCCGGAATTTCTTTTCACAAAAGGCAATCCCCAACTTGTACTCGATTGTGCAAAAGGAAGTCATGGCATGTCTGGCACACAGTGTTGGGGCAAGGGTCCATCTGACCACTGATACCTGGTCTGCAAAGCATGGTCAGGGCAGGTATATCACCTACACTGCGCATTGGGTAAACCTGCTGACGGCTGACAAGCAAGGAAGGAGTTGGTGACACCGCCACGAATTGCAGGCAGTCCTGCTGCCACCTCCTCTACTCCTCCTACTCCATCCTCTTCCATAAACTCCTCGGCTGAGTCCTCTTGTGCCGCTGCTTCTTGCTCCACATCAACGGCACCCCCCCAGCTCCCCAGGTACTATTCCACATCACGGATACGGCAGTGTCACGCCGTCTTGGGTTTGACTTGCTTGAAACCAGAGAGTCACACAGGACAAGCACTCCTGTCCGCCCTGAACGCACAGGTGGAAAAGTGGCTGACTCCGCAGCAACTGGTTATCGGCAAAGTGATTTGTGACAACGGAACAAATTTGTTGGCGGCATTGAAGTTGGGCAAATTGACACATGTGCCGTGCATGGCACATGTGTGTAATCTGATCGTACAACGCTTTGTGCATAAGTACACAGGCTTACAGGACGTCCTGAAGCAGGCCAGGAAGGTGTGTGGCCATTTCAGGCGTTCCTACACGGCCATGGCTCACTTTGCCGATATCCAGCGGCGAAACAACATGCCAGTGAGGCGCTTGATTTGCGACAGCCCTACACGTTGGAATTCAACACTCCTAATGTTCGACCGCCTGCTCCAACAAGAAAAAGCTGTTAATGAATATTTGTATGACCGGGGTGCTAGGACAGCCTCTGGGGAGCTGGGAATTTTTTTGCCACGTTACTGGACGCTCATGGGCAATGCCTGTAGGCTCATGCGTCCTTTTGAGGAGGTGACAAACCTAGTCAGTCGCAACGAAGGCACCATCAGCGACATCATACCATTTGTTTTCTTCCTGGAGCGTGCCCTGCGAAGAGTGCTGGATCAGGCTGTAGATGAGCGTGAAGAGGAAGAGGAAGAGTTGTGGTCACCATCACCACCAGAAACAGCCTTATCAGCATCGCTTGCTGGACCTGCGGCAACGCTGGAAGAGGATTGTGAGGAAGAGGAGTCAGAGGAGGATTGTAGCTTTGAGGAGGAGGAGGAGGAGCAAGACCAAACACAACAGGCATCCCAGGGTGCTCGTTGTCACCTATCTGGTACCCGTGGTGTTGTACGTGGCTGGGGGGAAGAACATACCTTCAATGACATCAGTGAGGAGGAGGAACGGGAAATGAGTAGCTCGGCATCCAACCTTGTGCAAATGGGGTCTTTAATGCTGTCCTGCCTGTTGAGGGACCCTCGTATAAAAAGGCTGAAGGAGAATGACCTGTACTGGGTGTCCATGCTACTAGACCCCCGGTATAAGCAGAAAGTGGCGGAAATGTTACCGAATTACAACAAGTCGGAAAGGATGCAGCATTTGCTAAATAAATTAAAAAGTATGCTTTACACAGCGTATAAGGGTGATGTCACAGCACAACGGGAATCTAACAGGGGGAGAGGTGGAAGTCATCCTCCTCCTCCTCCCACGACCACGCTGGCAAGGACAGGACGCTTTAAAGACGTGTTGTTGATGGAGGACATGCGGACCTTTTTAAGTCCTATGCATCGCCACAGCCCTTCGGGATCCACCCTCAGAGAGCGACTCGACCGACAGGTAGCAGACTACCTCGCCTTAACTGCAGATATCGACACTCTGAGGAGCGATGAACCCCTTGACTACTGGGTGTGCAGGCTTGACCTGTTGCCTGAGCTATCCCAATTTGCGATAGAACTTCTGGCCTGCCCTGCTTCAAGTGTCCTGTCAGAAAGGACCTTCAGTGCAGCAGGAGGTATTGTCACTGAGAAGAGAAGTCGCCTAGGTCAAAAAGTCTAGATTACCTCACCTTTATTAAGATGAATGAGGGATGGATCCCGAAGGGACTGACACTGGGCGATACATTCGCTTAAAAAAGGCCTGATGAGATGAGCTGCCTTGGGCTAAAAATGGTCCACACGCTGCTGTATTTTAGCTCTGAATGACGTTTGACTTGCGTGACTTATCCGCCACCAACTAGGGTTCAAGCAGCCATGTTTTAGGGCACTTTCTGCCTGTGAAACAAACATCAATTTTTCTGGCCGCTGCTACAGAGACCATGATACACACTGACACAGAGCAGAATAGAGACTGTTCCCCCTACATAGGGTCACTTGGCAGATATGGATTGACACCTGTCCTCAAAACCCCTGATACACACTGACACAGAGCAGAATAGGGACTGTTCCTCCTACATAGGGTCACTTGGCAGATATGGATTGACACCTGTCCTCAAAATCCCTGATACACACTCACACAGAGCAGAATAGAGACTGTTCCCTGTCCACAGAGACCATGATACACACTGACACAGAGCAGAATAGAGACTGTTCCCCGTCCACAGAGACCATGATACACACTGACACAGAGCAGAATAGGGACTGTCCCCCCTACATAGGGTCACTTGGCAGATATGGATTGACACCTGTCCTCAAAACCCCTGATACACACTCACACAGAGCAGAATAGAGACTGTTCCCTGTCCACAGAGACCATGATACACACTGACACAGAGCAGAATAGAGACTGTTCCCCGTCCACAGAGACCATGATACACACTGACACAGAGCAGAATAGAGACTGTTCCCCCTACATAGGGTCACTTGGCAGATATGGATTGACACCTGTCCTCAAAACCCCTGATACACACTCACACAGAGCAGAATAGGGACTGTTCCTCCTACATAGGGTCACTTGGCAGATATGGATTGACACCTGTCCTCAAAACCCCTGATACACACTGACACAGAGCAGAATAGAGACTGTTCCCTGTCCACAGAGACCATGATACACACTGACACAGAGCAGAATAGAGACTGTTCCCCGTCCACAGAGACCATGATACACACTGACACAGAGCAGAATAGAGACTGTTACCCCTACATAGGGTCACTTGGCAGATATGGATTGACACCTGTCCTCAAAACCCCTGATACACACTGACACAGAGCAGAATAGGGACTGTTCCTCCTACATAGGGTCACTTGGCAGATATGGATTGACACCTGTCCTCAAAACCCCTGATACACACTGACACAGAGCAGAATAGAGACTGTTCCCTGTCCACAGAGACCATGATACACACTGACACAGAGCAGAATAGAGACTGTTCCCCGTCCTCAGAGACCATGATACACACTGACACAGAGCAGAATAGAGACTGTTACCCCTACATAGGGTCACTTGGCAGATATGGTGGGGTCGTGGGAGGGGGAGGATTACTTTCACCTCTTCCCCTGTTAGATTCCCGTTGTGCTGTGACATCACCCTTATACGCTGTGTAAAGCATACTTTTTAATTTGATCAGCATGGACACTTGAGTTTTTATAGTTTTCACGCTGCTTGTAGTTTATATATGGTTCACAAAAATCAAACAAACGATAAAGTAAACATGTAAGGATTCAGAATATTCTTTCAAACCCTTACACATTGTGTGTACGTATTTTTTGTCTTAAGTTTGTGGCTTTAAAGAGGTTCACGTTGTTTCTATGATGTGCATAAAATGTTCTTGTAAATGTTTGTTACATTTTTCCTGGAATTGTAATTTTTGAATCTGAATAAAGATAGTCAAATCCCTGATACACACTGACACAGAGCAGAATAGGGACTGTTCCCCCTACATAGGGTCACTTGGCAGATATGGATTGACACCTATCCTAATGATCCCTGATACACACTGACACAGAGCAGAATAGAGACTGTTCCCCCTACATAGGGTCACTTGGCAGATATGGATTGACACCTGTCCTCAAAACCCCTGATACACACTCACACAGAGCAGAATAGAGACTGTTCCCTGTCCACAGAGACCATGATACACACTGACACAGCGCAGAATAGAGACTGTTCCCCGTCCACAGAGACCATGATACACACTGACACAGAGCAGAATAGAGACTGTTACCCCTACATAGGGTCACTTGGCAGGTATGGATTGACACCTGTCCTCAAAGCCCCTGATACACACTGACACAGAGCAGAATAGAGACTGTTCCCTGTCCACAGAGACCATGATACACACTGACACAGAGCAGAATAGAGACTGTTCCCCCTACATAGGGTCACTTGGCAGATATGGATTGACACCTGTCCTCAAAACCCCTGATACACACTGACACAGAGCAGAATAGTGAGGCGCTTGATTTGCGCCAGTGAGGCGCTTGATTTGCGACAGCCCTACACGTTGGAATTCAACACTCCTAATGTTCGACCGCCTGCTCCAACAAGAAAAAGCTGTTAATGAATATTTGTATGACCGGGGTGCTAGGACAGCCTCTGGGGAGCTGGGAATTTTTTTGCCACGTTACTGGACGCTCATGGGCAATGCCTGTAGGCTCATGCGTCCTTTTGAGGAGGTGACAAACCTAGTCAGTCGCAACGAAGGCACCATCAGCGACATCATACCATTTGTTTTCTTCCTGGAGCATGCCCTGCGAAGAGTGCTGGATCAGGCTGTAGATGAGCGTGAAGAGGAAGAGGAAGAGTTGTGGTCACCATCACCACCAGAAACAGCCTTATCAGCATCGCTTGCTGGACCTGCGGCAACGCTGGAAGAGGATTGTGAGGAAGAGGAGTCAGAGGAGGATTGTAGCTTTGAGGAGGAGGAGGAGGAGCAAGACCAAACACAACAGGCATCCCAGGGTGCTCGTTGTCACCTATCTGGTACCCGTGGTGTTGTACGTGGCTGGGGGGAAGAACATACCTTCAATGACATCAGTGAGGAGGAGGAACGGGAAATGAGTAGCTCGGCATCCAACCTTGTGCAAATGGGGTCTTTAATGCTGTCCTGCCTGTTGAGGGACCCTCGTATAAAAAGGCTGAAGGAGAATGACCTGTACTGGGTGTCCATGCTACTAGACCCCCGGTATAAGCAGAAAGTGGCGGAAATGTTACCGAATTACAACAAGTCGGAAAGGATGCAGCATTTGCTAAATAAATTAAAAAGTATGCTTTACACAGCGTATAAGGGTGATGTCACAGCACAACGGGAATCTAACAGGGGGAGAGGTGGAAGTCATCCTCCTCCTCCTCCCACGACCACGCTGGCAAGGACAGGACGCTTTAAAGACGTGTTGTTGATGGAGGACATGCGGACCTTTTTAAGTCCTATGCATCGCCACAGCCCTTCGGGATCCACCCTCAGAGAGCGACTCGACCGACAGGTAGCAGACTACCTCGCCTTAACTGCAGATATCGACACTCTGAGGAGCGATGAACCCCTTGACTACTGGGTGTGCAGGCTTGACCTGTTGCCTGAGCTATCCCAATTTGCGATAGAACTTCTGGCCTGCCCCGCTTCAAGTGTCCTGTCAGAAAGGACCTTCAGTGCAGCAGGAGGTATTGTCACTGAGAAGAGAAGTCGCCTAGGTCAAAAAGTCTAGATTACCTCACCTTTATTAAGATGAATGAGGGATGGATCCCGAAGGGACTGACACTGGGCGATACATTCGCTTAAAAAAGGCCTGATGAGATGAGCTGCCTTGGGCTAAAAATGGTCCACACGCTGCTGTATTTTAGCTCTGAATGACGTTTGACTTGCGTGACTTATCCGCCACCAACTAGGGTTCAAGCAGCCATGTTTTAGGGCACTTTCTGCCTGTGAAACAAACATCAATTTTTCTGGCCGCTGCTACAGAGACCATGATACACACTGACACAGAGCAGAATAGAGACTGTTCCCCCTACATAGGGTCACTTGGCAGATATGGATTGACACCTGTCCTCAAAACCCCTGATACACACTGACACAGAGCAGAATAGGGACTGTTCCTCCTACATAGGGTCACTTGGCAGATATGGATTGACACCTGTCCTCAAAATCCCTGATACACACTCACACAGAGCACAATAGAGACTGTTCCCTGTCCACAGAGACCATGATACACACTGACACAGAGCAGAATAGAGACTGTTCCCCGTCCACAGAGACCATGATACACACTGACACAGAGCAGAATAGGGACTGTCCCCCCTACATAGGGTCACTTGGCAGATATGGATTGACACCTGTCCTCAAAACCCCTGATACACACTCACACAGAGCAGAATAGAGACTGTTCCCTGTCCACAGAGACCATGATACACACTGACACAGAGCAGAATAGAGACTGTTCCCCGTCCACAGAGACCATGATACACACTGACACAGAGCAGAATAGAGACTGTTCCCCCTACATAGGGTCACTTGGCAGATATGGATTGACACCTGTCCTCAAAACCCCTGATACACACTCACACAGAGCAGAATAGGGACTGTTCCTCCTACATAGGGTCACTTGGCAGATATGGATTGACACCTGTCCTCAAAACCCCTGATACACACTCACACAGAGCAGAATAGAGACTGTTCCCTGTCCACAGAGACCATGATATACACTGACACAGAGCAGAATAGAGACGGTTCCCCGTCCACAGAGACCATGATACACACTGACACAGAGCAGAATAGGGACTGTTCCCCCTACATAGGGTCACTTGGCAGATATGGATTGACACCTGTCCTCAAAACCCCTGATACACACTGACACAGAGCAGAATAGAGACTGTTCCCTGTCCACAGAGACCATGATACACACTGACACAGAGCAGAATAGAGACTGTTCCCCGTCCACAGAGACCATGATACACACTGACACAGAGCAGAATAGAGACTGTTACCCCTACATAGGGTCACTTGGCAGATATGGATTGACACCTGTCCTCAAAACCCCTGATACACACTGACACAGAGCAGAATAGGGACTGTTCCTCCTACATAGGGTCACTTGGCAGATATGGATTGACACCTGTCCTCAAAACCCCTGATACACACTGACACAGAGCAGAATAGAGACTGTTCCCTGTCCACAGAGACCATGATACACACTGACACAGAGCAGAATAGAGACTGTTCCCCGTCCTCAGAGACCATGATACACACTGACACAGAGCAGAATAGAGACTGTTACCCCTACATAGGGTCACTTGGCAGATATGGTGGGGTCGTGGGAGGGGGAGGATTACTTTCACCTCTTCCCCTGTTAGATTCCCGTTGTGCTGTGACATCACCCTTATACGCTGTGTAAAGCATACTTTTTAATTTGATCAGCATGGACACTTGAGTTTTTATAGTTTTCACGCTGCTTGTAGTTTATATATGGTTCACAAAAATCAAACAAACGATAAAGTAAACATGTAAGGATTCAGAATATTCTTTCAAACCCTTACACATTGTGTGTACGTATTTTTTGTCTTAAGTTTGTGGCTTTAAAGAGGTTCACGTTGTTTCTATGATGTGCATAAAATGTTCTTGTAAATGTTTGTTACATTTTTCCTGGAATTGTAATTTTTGAATCTGAATAAAGATAGTCAAATCCCTGATACACACTGACACAGAGCAGAATAGGGACTGTTCCCCCTACATAGGGTCACTTGGCAGATATGGATTGACACCTATCCTAATGATCCCTGATACACACTGACACAGAGCAGAATAGAGACTGTTCCCCCTACATAGGGTCACTTGGCAGATATGGATTGACACCTGTCCTCAAAGCCCCTGATACACACTGACACAGAGCAGAATAGAGACTGTTCCCTGTCCACAGAGACCATGATACACACTGACACAGAGCAGAATAGAGACTGTTCCCCCTACATAGGGTCACTTGGCAGATATGGATTGACACCTGTCCTCAAAACCCCTGATACACACTGACACAGAGCAGAATAGAGACTGTTCCCTGTCCACAGAGACCATGATACACACTGACACAGAGCAGAATAGAGACTGTTCCCCCTACATAGGGTCACTTGGCAGGTATGGATTGACACCTGTCCTCAAAGCCCATGTGTCACGGTAATATACCCCAACACGCAGGAATAGTTCACAGTCAAGAGACAAGAAACAGAGTTCGTCTACCGGACCTTAGAATGGCCGGACTAGGACGAGAGAAAGACAGAGTCAGAACAAGCCGAGGTCAAGGGAACTGAGAGACAGCGTAACGTAGAACAAGCCGAGGACTGGTACACAGAGGACAAAACAGCGGATAAGCAAGCAAGGATAAGGAGAGAGCAGAGTCAGGAACAAAGCCAAGGTCAAGCACCAAAAAACCAACTGAACGATACAAGCACTAAAGGGAACTGGACAGAAACCACGATAGGGCAAGGAGCAAGGGGAAACAGGTGAGTATAAAAACCCTAAGGTTCACTTTGATTGGCTCCTGTCATATCCACGCCCCCAAAACGTGAGTGAATGGGGAATGTGGCCTGACAGGGGCCAATGGGAGACTGATTCTAATTTAGTCTCCCACTGTCCCTTTAAGAGCGCGCCCGAGACGCGCGGCGCGCTCTTAGTGTCGGGCGGGACATGTGACCGCTTCTCGCGGTCACTGCCCGCCTGACTGATCCCATCGTTGGCTGAGCCGCGCGCGGCTCGTGCAGGAGCAGGACCGCGCGCGGCGAGAAGGGAGGACCCCGGCCGGCCCCTGGAGAGGGTAAGTACCGCTACACCATGATACACACTGGGGGGAGCTACTGTCCTCCCCAACCCCTGCGCGGTGGGTAGGGGCCATAAATCACAATGGGGGGACCTACTGTCCTCCCCCCCTCGGCCCCCACCCCTGCGCTGTGGGTGGGGGCCATAAATCACAATGGGGGGGGCCTACTTTCCTCCCCCCGGCCCCCATCCCTGCGCGGTGGGTGGGGGGCATAAATCACAATGGGACGGACCTACTGATAGGAGTGGAGTATTGTTCATATCAGTTTAATACCTTCTGCGTCTCCTATCAGTGGACGTGTATATGGCAGCCATTTTAGGAACCGCACACCTGGGACCCGAGCAAGGTCACCTCGTTCAAGCTGCTCTGGTTCCTTGATGAGCCAGCTGCCCGTGAGTTAACATGTCCCGTGGAGAAGCACTCTGTCCTGTAAAGCCTCCCCACAAAAAAATTAAATAAATAACAGCACTCGGAGTGGTGAGTTTAGTAAATGTTCATATCAGTTTAATACCTTCCGCGTCTCCTATCAGTGGACGTGTATATGGCAGCCATTTTAGGAACCGCACACCTGGGACCCGAGCAAGGTCACCTCTTTCAACAGGCGACATGATTTGGCCCTGTAAAACTATCCTGGATATTCTCTACAATTTCTATGGATATGGCATTGATTTATGTAACAGGGAGATGGAAGAAGATGCTTGGTCGGTCCTCTTACTTTAAATTTGGGGCACTGCGCGGGCAAGCTAATGTGCCACCAGATAGGAGTGGTGAGTTTAGTATTGTTCATATCAGTTTAATACCTTCTGCGTCTCCTATCAGTGGACGTGTATATGGCAGCGATTTTTAATTGTGGAATCACCTCCCCTTTTTAGGCCAAGGTGGGAAGATGCTTAGACCACTGGTATATTGGTGCCATCTTGGAGGATTTCAGTCAATTGGTTGGAGCCGGGGGTGGGCTGAACTTCACTGGTGGTAAAGTGACCCATAGTAATTTTTCCCCTTTTAGAAAATGAGGGTGGTGAATTTTATGACTTAATTTACTTTAAAATATAGAGACGGCTACAGTTCTGCGTCTGTTTATTCAGTGTTTTTTGAGTGGTGGTGCTAATGTAACTTGTGAGTTTGCATGTTTCCTCCATCTGCAGTTTTGCCTCATTGACTTGGGTCAGATTACCATACACACCAGGTTTCTAGAATCGAACAAGGGTTTCTTTTTTTTTTTTTTGGTGGGATCTCCTTCTCTAAAACATGGTTAATCCTGAAATCCTTAGCTTTAATTAGCCATTTGTACCCTGCTTGTGATTTATTTTTTCACTAATTTTTACTAAAGGTATTACAACATTTTGTCAAATACATCTCTTCTGGAAGGATATCCTGCTGCAAAGCAATCTGATGTTATTATAACATTTAACAGGTTTTTAAATGCAAGCTATTGGGACACCGTTCAAGCTGCTCGTTAAAGCTGCTCTGGTTCCTTGATGAGCCAGCTGACCGCGAGTTAACATGTCCCGTGGAGAAGCACTCTGTCCTGTAAAGCCTCACCACAAAAAAATTAAATAAATAACAGCACTCGGAGTGGTGAGTTTAGTAAATGTTCATATCAGTTTAATACCTTCCGCGTCTCCTATCAGTGGACGTGTATATGGCAGCCATTTTATGAACCGCACACCTGGGACCCGAGCAAGGTCACCTCTTTCAACAGGCGACAAGATTTGGCCCTGTAAAACTCTCCTGGATATTATGTACAATTTCTATGGATATGGCATTGATTTATGTAACAGGGAGATGGAAGAAGATGCTTGGTCGGTCCTCTTACTTGAAATTTGGGGCACTGCGCGGGCAAGCTAATGTGCCACCAGATAGGAGTGGTGAGTTTAGTATTGTTCATATCAGTTTAATACCTTCCGCGTCTCCTATCAGTGGACGTGTAAATGGCAGCGATTTTTAATTGTGGAATCACCTCCCCTTTTTAGGCCAAGGTGGGAAGATGCTTAGACCACTGGTATATTGGTGCCATCTTGGAGGATTTTTTTTTGGTTTGGTTTTTGAAGCCACAGTGCTGCACCAGTGGGCCTAAAAATTAGGCATGTACACATGCCTGAAAAATTTGGTATTGTTGCAGCCGCTGCTGTAGCAGCGGCCAGAAAAATTGATGTTTTTTTCACAGGCAGAAAGTGCCCTAAAACATGGCGGCTTGAACCCTAGTTGGTGGCGGATAAGTCACGCAAGTCAAACGTCATTCAGAGCTATATTAGGAAAAGGAAGATGGCTATAGAGCTAGAAAGATCCAGCTCTGGAGCCAAGGCAAGGACTAAATGGGCAACAACTAAAGGACTTACCCCAACGCAATAAGTATTAGAAAATAGAATAAATCCCAAGAATTGAGGTGTTCGGAGAGGAAAGCAAAATCCATCTACCAGAACACACTC
Organism: Pelobates fuscus; assembly: GCF_036172605.1. Classification (NCBI taxonomy): domain Eukaryota; kingdom Metazoa; phylum Chordata; class Amphibia; order Anura; family Pelobatidae; genus Pelobates; species Pelobates fuscus. The sequence continues at coordinate 375,830,875 of NC_086321.1, forward strand.
AACTGAGGGTGTGCCCACAATAGGGTATTCACTCCCTTGGTGTGCAGAGTAATAGATGTACAGAGTAAGGAAAATAATAAATCTTTAATAGAAAAACGTACAGAGACTACAAAAAAATCATGGGGTATAGGAGTGGGGGTTGGTCCATATGGCTGTACTGACCATGGGGGGGTACTGGACAGATCACTGTAGAGAGTACTGTACCACAACCCCTAGAGGCTATTTGCTCATACTAGCATACGGTAAAAGAGTATCTACCTAAATGTATAAAGCACCAGAACACAGATCAACCCTATAGTGTCAGAGTGTCTGCATAAAATGTAGCCCAACTGTATATTCTGGGGGGGGATACCCCAGACCCCAGGGTGTCCTTCCCTGGAGTATATGGTAAACTGTGGGGATGCTGACTGCACTGGTGAGATAAATCGGGATCAAAGGCATACAGTGTGGGGGAAAAACAATGAAGTCATAATAGAATTGGAAAACTTCCCCCTGTATGTAAAGATACCCAAGTAGGTCGATTTAACTGAGTAGTAGTCAGCCCCAAATTACAAAGGTAGTGGACCTCCTTTGGCATAGGTTGCAAATGGCATCGCTGTTGTCAGAGGCAGACACACAAAAAAAATGCCACACTGCTGAGCTTTGCAATGATGGCATTCTGGTGGTGGACACAGCATGCGTTGATTGGCGTGCTGTCGGGCTGACCCCGGGTGCCGATGCATGCTGTCTGACTGTGTCACTAGCTCCTTGCGACGACCCCCCCTGCTTCCAACTCGTCTCCTCCTCCTCTCTGTCTCCCCATCTGAACTTTCGCCCTGTTCTTCTTCTTGCCGAGCGGGCACCCACGTGACATCCATGGACGCATTGTCATCATCAACCGCTTCGCTTGTATCTGACAACTCATAAAAGGAAGCAGCAGCGGGTACAACATCATCATCATCACACCGTACCTCCATGTGTTTAATGCTGCCTGCCTGCGACATATCCCTGTTATCTACCTCCTCTAGCAATAATGGTTGCGCATCACTCATTTCTTCAAACGGGTGTGTGAATAACTCCTCTGACATACCAAGTAAAGCGGCTGTGGTGCTAGTTTTGGTGGAGGCGGCAGGCGGGTAAGTGGTATCTTAAGAGGTGCCTGAAGCTAAGCTGGAGGAGGATGGTGCGTCAAGGTTCCGAGCGGAGGCTGTACAAGATTGGGTGTCCTGTGTTAGCCAGTCAACTATGTCCTCAGAACTTTTCAAGTTCAGGGTACGTGGCTTCTGAAAACTGGGCATTATTCTAGGGCAAAAGGGAATCACAGCACCACGACCACAACGGCCCCTGTGGGGTGGCCTGCCTCTGCCTGTCATTTTTTGGGGGATTAGTGGTACTATGCGTGCAAGCTACTGTGAGACCAGATATGATTGGCAATGTGAACTGTAACAGTTCTGCAGAGCACACACTGTAGGCCTGACACACCCGCATGAAGACAAGTAACTGCTATTCAATCTATAACAGTGAAAAACAAATTTTGGTTTTAAAAGCACGCTATAGAGACACCAGATATGATTGGCAATATGCACTGGAACAGTTCTGGAGAGCACACGCTGAAGGAAGGACTGACAGAGCCGCTTGAAGGACACTTACTGGCTGCTATTAGCTTACTCTGTGTAGAATATTGCATATTCTGTATATTCCTATTCAAATACATATTAAGGTGTGGCTGTATAATGGGTTAAATAGAACAGATGGTGTTTCCTATTCTGTACCATGAGGTCTCTGGAATTTGCTGTATAAGAGATTTGGGGTGGTCTTTATATGGGGAATTTCCTTATATGGCTATTCTAAACTACAGGTTATGACGTAATTTGGGCTATAAAGGGCAGAGGACAAAGGACCACGCTCTCTTGCCTTTCCTGCTACGATCCGATGTCCTGAATTGCTGATACAAAGACGACTCTGTAACCATTAAGACATCCCATCTGTTAAGTATATTATGATTTGCTATTGGAGTAGAATAAATACTTATTTTTTATAAAGAACGTCAGATTGCGTATTAATACTTTTCAATAATATAGACATATATTATTGTGGCGAGCATTTGGCCCAAGACTATATATACATATATATATAAAAGACTTATTCAACTAAATAAACACACAGGCAGATATTACACTCTGGAAACCTTTTTTCTTTGTAAAAGCACGCTAAAGAGACACCAGATATGATTGACAACTGTCAAAGCACGCTGGCACAGATCTGCAGAGCACACGCTGAAGGAGGCCTGACACCCAGACGCTTGCAGACAACTAACTGCTCTTCTATTACAGTGAAAAAAAAATATTTATTTTAAATCTAAAGCTTAAGCTATTGTAAAAACAGATACGAGTGGTGGCACTGGGCAAGAGGGCACAGTATCCACTGTGAACCTCACACAGAAGCTGGCAGGCAGGCAACTGCTCTTCTATTACAGTGGAAACAAAATTTTGTTTTTAAAAACACGCTATAGAGACACCAGATATGATTGGCAATGTGCACTTGAACAGTTCTGGAGAGCACACACTGTAGGCCTGACAGAGCCGCTTGAAGGACACTGACTGGCTGATATTAGCTTACACTGGAAACCTTTTTTCTTTGTAAAAGCACGCTATAGAGACACCAGATATGAGTGGCAACTGTCAAAGTACGCTGGCAGGGTTGTGCAGGGCACACGCTGAAGGAAGGCCTGACAGAGCCGCTTGAAGGACACTGACTGGCTGCTATTAGCTTACACTGGAAACCATTTTCTTTGTAAAGGCACGCTACAGAGACACCAGATATGAGTGGCAACTGTCAAAGTACGCTGGCAGGGTTGTGCAGGGCACACGCTGAAGGAAGGCCTGACAGAGCCGCTTGAAGGACACTGACTGGCTGCTATTAGCTTACACTGGAAACCTTTTTTCTTTGTAAAAGCACGCTATAGAGACACCAGATATGAGTGGCAACTGTCAAAGTACGCTGGCAGAGTTGTGCAGGGCACACGCTGAAGGAAGGCCTGACAGAGCCGCTTGAAGGACACTGACTGGCTGCTATTAGCTTACACTGGAAATCTTTTTTCTTTGTAAAAGCACGCTAAAGAGACACCAGATATGATTGGCAACTGTCAAAGCACGCTGGCACAGGTCTGCAGAGCACACGCTGAAGGAGGCCTGACACCCAGACGCTTGCAGACAACTAACTGCTCTTCTATTACAGTGAAAAAAAAATATTTCTTTTAAATCTAAAGCTTAAGCTATTGTAAAAACAGATACGAGTGGTGGCACTGGGCAAGAGGGAACAGTATCCACTGTGAAACTCACACAGAAGCTGGCAGGCAGGCAACTGCTCTTCTATTACAGTGGAAACAAAATATTTCTTTTAAATCTAAAGCTTAACCTATTGAAAAACAGTTATGAGTGGTGGCACTGGGCAAGTGGGCACAGTATCCAATGTGAACCTCACACAGAAGCTGGCAGGCAGGCAACTGCTCTTCTATTACAGTGAAAAAAAATTATTTATTTTATATCTAAAGCTTAACCTATTGTAAAAACAGATATGAGTGGTGGCACTTGGCAAGTGGGCACAGTATCCAATGTGAACCTCACACAGAAGCTGGCAGGCAGGCAACTGCTCTTCTATTACAGTGAAAAAAAATATATTTTTTTAATCTAAAGCTTAAGCTATTGTAAAAACATATATGAGTGGTGGCACTGACTGTGCAAATGGGCAAGGCATCCAGCCTGACACAGAAGCTGGCAGGCAGGCAACTGCTCTTCTATTACAGTGAAAAAAAAATATTTCTTTTAAATCTAAAGCTTAACCTATTCTAAAAACAGATATGAGTGGTGGCACTGGGCAAGTAGGCACAGTATCCAATGTGAACCTCACACAGAAGCTGGCAGGCAGGCACCTGCAATTACATTACACAGGAAAAAAAAAAAGCAGCCTGATGTTCTAGCCCTAAAAAGGGCTTTTTGGGGTGCTGTCCTTACAGCAGAGATCAGATGAGTCCTTCAGGAGTGTAGTGGACACTGAATACCCTAGCCTAGCTATCAATTTCCCTATCTAATCAGCAGCAGCTAAACTTTCCCTCCTCTCACTAAGCATGCATCTTCCGAATGAATCGAAAATGGATGCTGGGAGGGAGGTTGGAGGGTGTGGAAGGGAGGGAGTGCTGCTGATTGGCTGGAATGTGTCTGCTGACCGAGAGGCACAGGGTCAAAGTTTGCCCAATGATGACGAATAGGGGGCGGATCGAACTGCGCATGTGTCCGCCCGCCGTGGCGAACGCGAACACGCTAAGTTCGCCGGGAACTGTTCGCCAGTGGACAGTTCGGTACATCACTACTCCTTTACTGTGTTAACCTCTACCACTTCAGCTGGAAGGCTATTCCATGCATCCACTACCCTCTCAGTAAAGTAATACTTCCTGATATTATTTTTAAACCTTTGCCCCTCTAATTTAAGACTATGTCCTCTTGTTGTGTTAGTTTTTCTTCTTTTAAATATAGTCTCCTCCTTTACTGTGCTGATTCCTTTTATGTATTTAATTGTTTCTATCATATTCCCCCTGTCTCGTCTTTCCTTCAAGCTATACATGTTAAGATCAAAGATAGTTTGTGTTTATTTAAAACCAGATATATTTACATCTGTTGCTTTTTTTGAACAAACAGAATTGACAGACAGAACTGAAACTCAGATTGGGGCTACACTGGATGCAGGATCTTAATGAGAACGCAGTGATAAGTGATTAATCATTGTCATCTAATATAAATAAATATCAAATAATATGTTTGTAATATAATTTAATAAACAGTTCATGTTATTAAGACTGAATCACATTTTTTGCACTTTACATTTTTGGTAAAGAAAATATTCCACTACCATAAAACATACACTATATAAATCATGATAATATTATAGTAATCTCTGTGCACTTTAAGAGGTTATAACATTAGCCGGAATTTAGAAAGATAAAAGCATTTTAAGCCTAATTTTTGCAATTTAGATTGTAATTTGCTATAATTTGAGGTTAAGTGATAGATCTCTCAGACTCACATTTATTTACTAAACTGCAAATTGCAGTGAATTGAAAACCAAACAGCAAACTTTATGCCAAATAAGTTAATTTCTAAAATTCTCCAACTCAGCCATTGGCACAGCCTGACTGTTTGTGCCTGTGTTTTACAATTCTGTTTTCAATTTAACGGTGTCTGCAGTTTATAGAATAAATCCCTGAAACTCACACAGAAGGTATTTACTAAACAGAATTTCACATTTTAGATAAAAATAAGCCCAAATGAAATAAATCTATATGTCAGCTATGTTTACAATGTGGCTTATGGGGGTTTTAAATTCCTTTTGGATTCACGTTGAATACTTTGAACACTGTGAGCTTTATTCCCTAAACTGTCAAGAATCTAAAGTGAGTTTTATAATATAGGCCATAATAATTGAGCTGAAAAAAATAGTTGACAACAGTTTTCTCTCTAATGCAGCTCTTTTTACATCCAATTTTAAATTTAACATGATATCATGTTAAATTCACACTTTAATGAATAAGGGCTTTATTAACTAAAAACGCATTTATGCAGTGAATATAAATCTGAATTACAAAACAGAGGTACATACTGTGACTATAGATGAATTTCTCCAGATCAGCAATTTCTGGCTGCATTTTGTAAATCAGATTTCTGAATTCAGATACAATTCAGTATTTACAATGGTAAATGGTAAAATACTCAGATACATTATAACAGATTTATAGAAATGCAGAGAGATGGCAAGGTTTGTAATAAAACAATCTCACAGTTTATTGGAAAATGTGTCACTTCCAAACACAAGGAACATACGTCAGTTCAGTGCCCTCTACCTTAAATAAATTGTATATTACACAGAGCAGGATATTTAGTTAAACTCAATATTTTATTATTGTTCCCTGGGAATTCTTGAAAAAAAATTAGAAATCTTAGCACATTCTTCTAGAGCACTTTCTGAATAAATAAATACAATTACTTACCAAAAGATTGCTTAAAATACGGTTAAAATATATGGGAAAAGGAGCAAAAATGTATTATGTTTTAGAACTCAAAATAATCAGAAATGAGATAATGCTTAATGCTGGAACTCCATCAAAGTCAAATATCTTAAATAATTTAGAGAATGTCTGTGAGTCTATTTTATATTTTAAACAAAATATGAATACCGCACTCACAAACAAATTGCAAAGAACCTTATTGCTAATCCTGTATTTAATTTCATAATATTCATTGTAATAATTTTAAATAAATTCATAAAGGTAGTGGTATTTCATCATGGTAACACTCATTTTATCCTATGTACATAAGCTATTTACATATATATATATATATATACACACACACAGAATCCTCCCTCATCCGAGGTAAAGTTCATAAGCTATATATCTATATACAATTGGTGATGATCCAAAGCGCAGAAAAAATGGAAACATTTTTTTGAAGAAATGAAAAAATAAAAATGGAAAACATCAAACCAAGAAAAATTGAAAAAAAGAGAAAAAAGAAAAGAAAATGAAAAAGAAAAGAAAAAAGGGAAAAATTATAAAAAAAAAAGAAAAATAATACAGTCCTGACAGATTGCAGTCCAATATATAGTGCACCATATAGTTCACTGTCTATGGGTGGATCTCACCAATGTTGAAGTTTCCTTTTTGGTGTATAATGTAGGAGGATGCTGAAGTCTGTTGACGGTAGTGTGATGGGAGGGGATGAGAATAGTTCCTGTTGAGTGAAGAAACGATCACCTCATTGACTCTCTATTTGTCTGGATCTTGTCAGTATAGCAGGTTGCTGGGCAATCTTTAAGTAGGTAATCTGGTCAATACAGTAGGTCGCTGGGCAATCCTTTAAGTGGGCTGCGCGCTCAGGACGTACATGTCCCTTCGATGGCCCCAGTTTTCTCCGTCCTGCCGAAATACAAGTGCAGTGGTTTATATGTCCTGAATTTGGCGGCTAAACTCCGGAGATTGCCCAGCGACCTGCTATACTGACAGGGAACAATAATAAAATATTGACTTTAACTAAATATCCTGCTCTGTGTAATATACAATTTATATACTTGGTCACTTCGGACATTCATAAGAATCTAAATGTCTGAATTGCACGAAATTTGTCGGAATATACATTTGAAACGAAAGAAAATTGCACATGTCTAGTCCCAATAGTGGACATTTTGCTTTAAAAAGATCAACTACTTCACAGAAACATTGCAAACATTATTATTATTATTATTATTATTATTATTATTATTATTAATGCTGAAATCTACAAGAAGTCCATGCAATGTGTCCAATCATTCCCATCATTATAATATGTGAGTTTAAAGCTGATTACATGGCTATTGATCATAGTTAAACACGTTCCAGGACACCACGGTGGTTTCTTCAGACCTTGCTATTGATCACATTTCATCACAAAAGCCAGGTTGTCCTGGTGGTCACTTTATCTACACACCAGGTGACCCTTTTTGCTTGTGAGTGAATACCAGACAATGTTTAATATGTCTGTAAAACCATTGGCACATTTTTAATTTGTAAGTTTATTATTTTTAGCAATTACAATCTTTAGAATTTACAATATTTCCCCTCCAAACCATTGACTGAGCTTTTTCTCTGATGCAGAATTAATAGAAATGGATTACTGAATTAAAGTAATTTTCAAAGAATATTATGTGTATATATAAACAAAATGTCTTTAACGTTCATAAATCTTTCTTAGTGCTGTCCTGATGTCTTGGTTTCTTAGACTGTATACTAAAGGGTTAAACAGGGGGGTAAACACTGTATGCAACAATGATATAATCTTATTCAAAAGCAATACATTTCCTATGGATGGTATCATATATTTCATTATTAATGTCCCATAGATAGTTTTTGGAGAGGTGAAAATTCACAATATATGTGTTCAATTGTGTTTCCATCACAGAACTGAAAGTTGGATATAGGTATGATACCTGATAGGTTCATGGTAAATCCTAATATCCAGGGTAAAACAGAGAGACAGGTACACAATGTAAAGTCCATGATAGTGACGTAACGTAATGGGACACATATAGCCAGGTATCGGTCATAGGACATCACTGTGAGCAGGTAGCATTCTGTAACAATAATACCACTATAGAAATAGTATTGAGTTATACAACTAAAAATTGTCATTCTTTTTCCACCGTGTAAGATTGTATCTAGTAAATTGGGAAGAGTATTTGTTGAGAGCACAATATCAGACACTGATAGATGACAAAGGAAGAAGTACATGGGTGAATGAAGGTTATGGCTGATTGAAACTAACACAATGATCAGAAGATTTCCAGTTAGTGTGAATAAGAAAATGTTAAGGAATATGATGAAAATTAAAATATTAAAGCCATAAAGATTTCCAAAGCCTAGAAGTATGAGTTCTGTAACTCTTGATTCATTTCTTACATCCATAGTCCAATCAAAGATCCTCACTGCATGCAGATGTGACACTTTACAATCTAAAAAAGTATATAAACATGTGTATATTATTTTATCGTACAGAATAGCATGGTAAGGCAACAGTTTAAGAGACATAACAAATATTTTTAATCAATTATTTAATTGTAACTAAATCCAAAGTTTAAGACTCTCTACTAATAGTTTTTCTCATTTCTAATATTTTTCCCACACCTCCAGCATCTTTTCTTAGTATCCATAACCTTGGTCTAGATGGCACTGTTCTTTGAAGGTTCTTATCCTACCACTTGGCTCATCCTTTTTCCTGAAAAATCTATGTCTGGATCCCTACATAACCAATTTTGTATCTGGTTTATAGATGATCATACTCAATACTCCTTGCCCCATGGACCACCAATAGTCAATCCTTCCACAGATCATGATCCATTATTGACAATCTCGGATGACATCCACAAATGGATGCTCAGTGATTGATAACATTTTGGTGTTGTTGAAAGTCTCAGGGGAAACCCTTCTTAAATGTATCTAAAATATAATTATAGTCATCATTATAATCATAAGCAGATAAATGAAAAACAATGCTTATTTTATATATTAATTTGTATAAAATAAAATAAAATGGTATGAAGAATGTTTTCTTGTTTCAAAGTGTGTGTTTCACCTAAAAATGTTTTCAAATATTTTCCAAGAAGTCAACATGAGTATGATATGTATTATAATTAACAAAATCACCCAAAAATTAATAGCTAAGAAGGTTACTAAACAATGAGTTGCAGCATGTTAAAAATCTTAATAGAGAAGACATTTTAACATCTACATCGGAAACAATTCGGGACACAAGTAAAAGATTAATATTTCTCAATCACTTTTAGCTTGTTCCATTTTTAAATTGTTACAGTTTTAAACATATTTTTAGGAAAGTTATCTATTGATAACTTTCAGAATTGACCTTGATCATAGAATTGTGATGCTAAATTCTTTTAATTTGTTATGACAGAAGCTATAGCTAAAGTTATAAGTTTTCAGTTTGTTTCCAGTCACCCCAAGGAGTTGCAATTAATTGTGATGAGGGGCTGTGATTAAAGAACAGAATGTTAGTGCTGGTTTAACACCAAATCCAACTCCATGTCTTCTTTTGGACAAAGAGAATTACAGACAGAGCAGGAGCTCACATGGAGGCTACACTGGATGCAGGATCTTAAGGTAAATACAGTGATAACTGATTGGTAATTGTCACCTTATATAAATAAAGATCAAATAGAATTTAAGAAACAGTACTTGACATTAAGACACAATAATATTTGTTTGCAATTTACATTTTTAGTAAAAAAAAAAAAAAAATATCCCACTGCGATAAAACATATTATATATAAATCATGATAATATTTTAATAATCACTGTGCACTTTAACTGGTCATAGTGTTACCCAAAGTTTATTTAGGGAAAAAAACAGTTTAAGTCTTGTTTTTGCAATTAAGATTTTAATTTAAACACACAGAGTTATTTACCAAAGTGTGAACTGTAGTGGGTTGAAAATCAAGCTGCGAATTTTTTGCTGATATAGTTAATTTGGAAATATTTCCCAACCCAGCAATGTTCGCAGCCTGGCTGTTTTTACCTTAATTTAGCAATTTTGTTTTAATTTTATGATCATTGTAGTTTATTGAATTAAACCCTGAAAAACAATCAGCATTATTGTCTTAAAAGTCAATTGTCAGTAATTCATAATGAACTTAAAATTGCAGCCCAAAATAACTGAACTAAAAACATAGATATTTTTTTTTCTAAATTAGCCGTGCTTGAATTTAATTTTAAGTTCACTTTAATTTCACTGTGAATTGTCGACAATTCACACTTTCTCAAATAAACACCAGATTCCCAAGAATTGAAATTACAAAACTGAGGCTAAAATACTCTTGTTTTGACTTTAGATAAAGTTAAGAATATCTCCAGACCATCGATAACAGATTTCAGAATTAAGATTCACGTCAATGTTAAGTACAAAACCCTGAGGGACTACAATTGTAATGATAAGCAAAACATGAAAATATATTGTATTAAAACAATCTTTCAGCAAATTTAAAATATACCACTATTTCCAAACAGTCACATACGTCAGTTCAGTGCACACCAACATTAAATAAATCATATATTATACAGAGTATGATATTTTGTTTAACTCAACATTTTTATTATTTTCAGTTGGATATTCTTTAAAAAAAAATTAGAGTAATCTCAGCACATTCTTCCCGGTAAAACATTTTTAAAAACAAATTAATAAAATAACTTACCAGAAGATTGCTTAAAAATCTGGTTACAGTATGCTGGAAAAAGAGTAAAAATATCCTCTGATTATTTTTTTTTAAAACTATAACTTGTCTGAAAGAAGATACGGTTGAATGCCAGAACTCCATCAAAGCCAGATATTTGAAATAATGCTAAGACCGTCTGTAATCCCATTTTATATTTTATGCTGTTTACACAAGGGGTGTTTATTTCAAGGTCCCTATGGTGCAGCAGTTTAGTTATTTCATCATACAGAGAAAGAGAAAATGCAAGTTTGATAAAATGTAGATATAGACTAGTCCTGAGTAAAACCACAGAGTTGGGCCAGGCAAGCATGGCATCCACCAACTCTGACTCAAAGTTTTTTAAGGGATTGAGAATGTGGCTGGCCTTCTATTGGACCAACTCCTTGGAGGACATGATACAGCACTTTATGGCTGAAGTGACTGTTTGTCTGCAAGCACAAGGGAAGTGGGAACACGTGATCCGGATGGTGCTGTTGGTGATCTTTCCTCCAGAGCGGCAGGTCACAATTAAGGGAGTGAAGGTAGTCAGCCTCCCTACCCAGCAGCCAATTTCAACACAGTGAGAAGAGGTAGAGGTAGTTGGTTTCCCTCCCCAGCCCAGCAAGAAGAGGTAGAGGTAGCCTGCTTCCCTCCCCAGTGGCAGATTGGACCACAGGGAGCAGAAGTAGTCTGTCTTCCTCCAAAGCAGCAGGGGTACCAGGGATTGGATTTTAGTATCCTCACTACCCAGCGGCAGGAGAAACTCCTGATGGAGAAGGCAGTTGGCTTTCCTCTTCAACACCACATCTATAATGTGGAACTCTGTTAAGGAAGTTGACAGGATGGATGGGCTTTTTGTGGCTGTTTTCTCAACCACCTCGTGTGACGAAACCAATCTCGCCACATTGTATTGGAGGAGCCTGGTTGCCCGCCTGCTGCCTTTGGATTATGGACCGGCAGCTAAAGGGTTAATTTTAATGTGCAGAAGGATTTATTTCTCCCTTTCTGCACACCGAACAAACAGACGTTTACCAACCGTCCCAGAGCCGTGGAAGCCGGCCGGCGCTGTTAATTGGCCACCCAGGAGCTGGAGTGTGCCTCCTATTTACCTCCCTGAAGCTGCGGTTAACCGCAGCTTAATTGCTTGTTACTGGGTGGCCGCTGTTACACTTAGCGCTAGGTGGCGGTGTTCTGGAGCTCCCCGGGCAGCCAGTGCTTTTCTGCCCGGCTTTCATGCACCAAAATCGGACACTTTAACGTGCAGGCACCGCTGAACCTCCTGCCCCTGGTTCTAATTCGTATGGATTTGGTGAATGCAGGGAAATTCGGTATTTTATGTTTTATGTGAATGCTTTAACCCAGATAGCAATGCCATGGAGCCTGTTTGTATAATTAAAGACATTGGCTCCATGGCACTTAAACTGTATTCGGGTGGTCTGGGTGCCATTCACCTAATAATGTGCACTCAGACCTGAGCTATCTGGGGATATGTTACATGTCTGTGTTTTATGTATAAAATGTGTCTTTATGTATTTTAAAGTGATATACTGTTTCTGTGTCACCACGTGTATAATGGAGTCTTGCCTTTGTCCTGGGAGATAATTGAATTACTTCATTAATTATCTCCAGGACAGAGAGGAGGAAACCAGGATGCATTGTGGGAAAGTATTGTTGCTGTGTGTACGAAAGTGATACATGTCTGTCTGCTGTTTCAGTCTTCCATTTGGTCCCCTAGGGGAGTGTCCACCAGGTGGGAGACCTGCATAAATACAGGGGCAGGTAGCCCTCAATAAACAGACCACTGCTTGACTCTCAACACGGAGCCTTGTCTCGTCCTTGGGGGATTCACTGTATGCTGCTGGAGATTGATTGCTAGGAGTGTAAGCTGATGTCTGCTTTTCCTGTTCGTCTGCTAGCAGCTGTTCGTGAGGTTCCAGTTGGAGTGCTACCTTATTCCCTTGCATGCAGTTCGGGAGTTTGGTGCATTCATTTACATCCGAATTTGTGAGTTTTGGTGCTTTTACAGTAGCTGTGCCTGTCTGTGAAAAGGGGATTATCGCCTAAACGGATTTTAACCTCTTGTCTGCTGAAACGGTCCATTACACCTCGTAATTGGAGTTCTAGTACCTAGTTAGTCTACTTTTGGGGGTGGCGTATATGTGACGGTAGTCATAATCACCAGAAGCATATGATGGACACATCAAGTAAATCCGTGGATGACTCCTATGTTTAAGTCACCCTGTGCCCATAGTGTTTGATGGGTGTTTGTAATGTGGTTATTTGGTGTTAAGTGTTTTGTGTGCTCTCCTGTCCAGCTGATACTTTCTACCAACTAGGTGGATTTGGCTATTTAGCCTGTACAGCCCCATCTGTTGGTAACAACTGTTATGTGCACTACCTGAGTAGGAAGACTCAGTAATTTGCATATTCAGGTAGATTTGCATTTTACGTTTTCTTTAGGCAGGGGAGATATTTCTAGTTAGTTATTTTCTACATTACACCTTTATAATTATGTTATTTGTCACCATACGTTTGATGTAATGAACATTTGCGCTAGTAAAGCTAAGTGATTTAGTTTCTTTTGGAATTGTGTGTCCTGGTTGGTTTATTCAGGGATCCCAGTAACAGAGTCATCTGACCTGTTGGCTGAAAGCTTGGTCTCTGTATCCCAGGATAAGTCAAAAAGAGCTAGGTCTGAGAGCCCCAAGTGCCTTTGTAAAGACAGTAGATGGTCACAGTACAGACAGAGGTGTGCATACCTGCCTGGGAAAGGAGCTCCAGAGCCAAAGTGAGAGTGGATGATACCTGCCTGGAAGAAGAGAGCTGAAGCCTGGTCGAGTGGAAGAGACCCCAGTCAAGCTTCGGTAACTGGGGCTGAAGCATTCCAGGAGCTCCATCACAATGATTTTGTAGCTTTTTTTTTTTGGGTGGGGGCAAAAAAGCAATAATTTGCAATAATAAACAAGAGGTCTGCTCAATCATGTGAGCGGTATCTCCTGCCCAGGATGGAAACAAAAAGGGATACCCACAGAGATGTTTTGACAGAGGTTTCATGGAAGGAACCTTACGTTTGATATGTTGTGTGGATAGCCACACCTTGTCACCTGGATGATAAACAGGATTGGCACCCCGTTTCTTGTCAGCTTGGACTTTCGCACGTATCGAAGCCTTTTGCAGAGCTGAATGAACGGAATCCCAAGTATCATGAATAGATTCTAAATGGGTGTTTAAAGCAGGAATGTCCGTGTCTGAGAATTCAGAAGGGAAAACAGTGGGGTGATAACCCTGATTTACAAAGAATGGACTATGATTAGAAGATTCATGAGTCGCGTTGTTCCTGGCGAAATCAGCCATGGGTAAGAGTTCATACCAGTTAGACTGATTGGCATTTATAAAGCAACGTAAATAGGCTTCTAAAGACTGATTCGCCCTCTCTGCTGCTCCATTTGTTTGAGGATGGTATGCTGACGAAAGGGAGAGTTCGATACCCAATTGTTTACAAAAGGAACGCCAAAACCTAAAAATAAATTGGGTACCTCTGTCAGACACTATGTTTTTGGGTACACCGTGCAACCGAAAGATCTCTCTCAAGAATATCTGAACTAGATCTTGAGCAGATGGTAATTTTTTAAGCGGAATAAAATGTGCCATCTTCGAGAATCTATCGATGACCATAAGGACTGTATTGAACCCATTTGAACTGGGTAGATCCACAATGAAATCCATGGCTAAATGGGTCCATGGAGCATTAGGTATGGGCAGTGGTTGTAACAGTCCAGGAGGTGATCTAGGAGGAACTTCAGAAACGGCACATATTTGACATGCCCCCACATAATCTTTGATATCGTTCCTAAGAGTTGACCACCAAAACCTCCTGGAGATAGCAGAGAGGGTTTTATGGACTCCCGGATGACCTGCTGTGAGGTTATCATGGAATAAATCAAGTACCTTCTTTCTTAACGGAGGTGAAACATACAGTTTATCCGGAGTCTTTCCCACGGGCGCCTGAGTTTGATCTGCTATTATGGCACAGAAGAGTGGAGAAGACACTTCGGAAACTGTGGTGGCAATGAGGCATTCTGGGGGTATGATAGGAAATATCTCTTGTTCAGGAACTTCATCTGTCTCAAACTGTCTAGAAAGTGCATCTGCCTTTGTGTTCTTAGTTCCAGGCCTATAAGTAATTACGAAATTGAATCGAGAGAGGAACAATGACCATCTAGCCTGACGAGAGGACAATCTCTTAGCGTCCCCAATATAAGCCAAATTCTTATGATCGGTAAAGATCAAAAGTGCCTCTTTGGAACCTTCCAAGAGATGCCTCCATTCCTTGAGGGCAAGTACCATGGCCAAAAGTTCCCTATTCCCTATGTCATAGTTCTTCTCTGCAGGTGTGAGTTTGCGAGAGTAAAATCCACAGGGATGTAAAGGCGTATCAGGACTTTGTCTCTGAGACAGAATGGCTCCAACTCCTGTTTCTGACGCATCCACTTCTAGGATAAATGGCTTGGTTGGATCGGGATGGGTCAGGACAGGTGCTGAGGAAAATAAAGATTGTAACTGTTCAAATGCCTCTCTTGCTTCTTTGGGCCAAGATATGCAATTTGCTCCTTTTTTGGTTAGATTGGTTATAGGAGAAATTACAGAAGAAAACCCTTTAATAAATTTGCGGTAGTTATTCGCAAAACCGAAAAAAGCGTTGTGTAGCTTTAAGGCCCTTGGGCAACGGCCACTGTAAGACTGCCTCCAGCTTGCGGGAATCCATCTGGAAAGCGGACGGAGATATAACATATCCAAGGAATTGTATCTCCGTTTGGTCAAACTGGCATTTCTCCAGTTTACAGTAGAGACCGTTCTTTAACAGGGTTTTGAGTACTACTCTCACATGTTCGTGATGTGTCTCTAGGTCTGGGGAATAGATGAGAATGTCGTCTAGGTACACTAGAACGAACATGTGGAGGTACTCTCTTAGGACATCGTTAATAAAATCCTGGAATACAACTGGAGCGTTGCATAATCCAAACGGCATAACCAGGTATTCGTAATGTCCCATTCTTGTATTAAATGCGGTCATCCACTCGTGACTGTCCTTAATCCTGACTAGGTTGTACGCACTTCTGAGATCGAGCTTAGTGAAGACCCGAGCTCCTTTCAACCTGTCGAATAACTCTGATATAAGGGGAATAGGGTAGGTGTTTTTTATCGTAATCCTATTCAAACCCCTATAGTCTATACAGGGGCATAGGTCTCCTTCTGTTTTAGAGACAAAGAAGAACCCAGCCCCGGCGGGTGAGGAGGACCTACGGATATGACCCTTTCTGAGATCATCCTTTATGTACTCCTCTAAACAAAGATTTTCTTGGGGGGATAAAGCATAAACTCCTCCCTTTGGAGGCATAGTACCTGGTAATACATTTATGGCACAGTCATAGGGTCTATGTGGAGGCAACCTCTCCGACTGGGCCTTGTTGAACACCTTCTTTACATCCAAATACTGCGGCGGTATCTGTGTGGTCAGGGGAGGTGCAATGGGAACATTGATGGTGCCAATTGGTTGTGGTATTTGCTTTAAGCAAATACCTTTGCATCTCTCACCCCAACTCACAATCTCTCCTTCAACCCAATCTAAACGTGGATTGTGTTTCAGGAGCCAAGGGAAACCGAGTATTATCGGACATGTAGGTGAAGATATGATTTGAAAAACCATCTCTTCAGAGTGAAGAATACCCACTGAGACAGTGATTGGCTGAGTTTCGTGTGTAATGAAAGGCTGGGTAAGAGGCCTTCCATCAATGGCCTCGACTGCTATAGGTCTCTCTTTCTGTCTTAAGGGCAGGAGATACTTTGCAGAGAATTCTTTGTCTAGGAAATTCTCCGCTGCTCCAGAGTCAGTCATAGCCTCACACTGTACAGCGGTTTTCTTAAAAGACAAGGTAACTCTGACAAGGAAACGGGGACATATACATCACACCTAAGGTCGGTCCCCGTACGTGCCTTAGGTGTGCAAGTTTTCCGGCAGAACTGGGCATGAAAATCTTTGATGCCCCTTCTTGCCACAATACATACATAACCCTTCATTACGTCTGTGTTGTCTCTCCTTGCCTTAGTGAGTTTAGCAATACCCAATTGCATGGGTTCAGGTTCTGGAGGAGGAGCTTGGCTAATCACCACTGGGTTAGAGAAACGAGGGGCTATGGACAAGTTAGGATGTCTATTACGTTGTTTGTTTTTCTCTCTTTCTCTGAGCCTGTTATCGATATCTATCATGTACGCAATAAACTCATTGAGATTAACCGGAAGGTCTCTAGCTGCGGTCTCGTCCTGTATACTCTCAGCTAGACCTTCAGAGAAGGCAGCCACCAAACCACTATTGGTCCAGTCAACCTCGGACGCCAGTGTTCTAAACTCTATGGCGTAATCGGCTACAGAGCGACTGCCTTGTTTTATCCTCATAAGGGCTTTGGCAGCGTTCTTTTCTCTGCCTTTAGGTTCAAAAGTAGCCCTAAATGCTGTGAGGAAGACACTGTAATCACAGGCTACTGCATTTCCACTCTACCATAAGGGGTTAGCCCAGGTTAAGGCCTTTCCTGTTAATTGGTTCATCAGATAGCCAATTTTTGATCTATCTGTAGGGAATGAACCTGGGGAGGCTTCGAAGTGGTACTCAATTTTGTTTAAAAAAACTCTAAATTCTTTGGAATCACCTTCATAATGAGGGGGATGTGAAAGGGTTATGGACGGTGGTTTATGTGGCACGGGAACCACTACAGGTGGCAGAACCACAGGTGGTACAGGAGGGGCCTCTAAATAGGCAGTCCTCTGGAGCAAGGTCTGAAACTATGTAAACAGATACATATACGAGGAAAGGAAAATAAAAGGACAGAGCTTAAACCGGACCTTAGAATGGCCGGACTAATATGCTAGAGACAGAGAATGGTCAAAGGGAAAGCCGAGGTCAAGAAAGCCAGAAAATATACAATACCGTTAACACAAGCCAAGTCAGGGAAACCAGAATTCAGAATAACCAGGGAAAAGCCAAGATCAGAATACCAGGAAATCAGATACATGAATATAGAGCACTCTCAGGAAACCAGGAAATGGAAACCACGACAGGGCAAGGTACTGGGGTGAGTTAGGGATTTAAATATCCCTCTCTATGCTCTGATTGGTCAGAGGGCGACCTCTGACCCCAAAACGTGCGTGTGCGTTGACGTTGTGACGTCACGCACACGTTAGTATAATTTTCGGGGGCGGAGCTAGAGATGGACGCGACCCGGAAGACCTGGGGGAGCGGTTGCCGGCTCGCCGATGAGCAGGTAAGCTCGTGTTGTCGGCGAGGCTGTGCCGGTCGGGCACTGCCGTGTGACGCGGCGGGTCGGCGACCGCAACACCCACAAGGGATTTATCCAACGATGGATCCCCGGAATAATGAGGAGGGGGAGTTAGGCGACTGGATTGAGTGGAATGAGTCACAGAGGGTAGAGAGACAGCACCTTGAGAACTACTGTCCTCTGCTTCTGGTTGAACACACGCAGTTCTAGAGAGGATAGTTTGCAAGGTTTGGGCAAACTGATCCATTCTATGGTCTAACTCTCCTATTCTATTTTTATATGCTGCCATTTGTTGTCCAAGGTTTGCAGAGTCCATGGCCCTGTCGTAATGTCAAGGTTAATACTCCCCAACACGCAATCCAGAGAAAAACAAAGGCAAGCACAGGCAGAAGTATTACCGGACCTTAAAGTGTCCGGACTTAACGTAGGAATAAGAGAAAGGAATAGTCAAACACGCCAAGGTCAGGGATATAGAGATATGGGTAAGCGAATAGAAAGAGCCAAAAGTTCAGGGAGACAGAAATGATAATAACCAAATAACAAGCCGAAGTCAGAAACCAAAGAAAAGACAACTATTCAGAACGCACTCTCGGGCTATAATAAACCACGACAGGGCAAGGAAGGGATGTCAGAAGGAGGTTAATATAGGGCAAGGTGTGTTCTGATAGGCAGGGACACAAATGAGGGAGGATATAAATAGATAGTAGCAATAGGCTACTATCACTTTAAATGCTAAGGTCACGTCACCTCTGTCGGCTACCGCATGGGTGCGTGCACGTCCTCGGACGCCCTCCCAGACGCACGCGTGCCTCCAGTGCGACGCTAGCCAGAGATCCGCACCGCCCGGCAGGAGAGGATGGACGGCGCGGGACACGAGGTATGACACATTTTTACCGGTGCTCAGGAATTAAGGGGAGATCTACTAACACCCGCAATTGGCCGAAATATCAAGGAGGAATCTATTTTTGTTATTCCCAGAGGACGTATCCATCACACCTAAGACTTGTCCCCTTAGGATTCTTAGGTGCGAAAGTTTTCCGGACGTATGGGACAAGCACTTTTCTCATGTCCTTTTTCACCGCAGTATAGACATAGACCCTCTTTTCTCCTATGTTGTCTTTCTGCCTCTGACAGTCTAGTGACCCTCAACTGCATAGGTTCGGGTTCAGACTGTACAGAGAGGTCAGGAACAATAGGTCTGGAGAAACGAGGGGCCAATGACATAGCCATACGTCTGGTTCTATTTCTGATAGTTTATCTGGTTCTAAGTCTGTTAATAATCTGCATGACAAATGTGATAAACTCATTTAACCTTTTAGGTAGGTCTTTGGCAGCAATCTCATCCCCAATTGCCTCAGATAATCCTTTTTTAAATGCAGAGATTAACCCGCTATTAGTCCAGTCTACCTCAGAAGCCAAGGTGTGAAATTCTATGGCATAATTTGAGATAAACCGGTTCCCTTGTTTGATATTCATTAGGGCAGTGGAAGCGTCATCCTCCCTGCCTAATGGTTCAAATGTTAATTTTAATTACGCAAGGAATTCCTGGTAATTATTTGCAATACTCCTATTACTCTCCCATAACGGATTGGCCCAAGCTAAGGCTTTACCTTTAAGTTGGTTCATTAGGTAACCAATCTTAGCTCTATCCGAGGGAAAAGATCCCAGTGAGGCCTCAAAGTGGTACTCAATTTGATTCAGAAATCCCTGGCATTCTTGAATATTACCATCAAAATACAGGGGAGAAAATAGGGAGATAGTAGGTGCCTTATGTACTATAGGCGGAGGTACTTTAGGCTGAGGTGACCTAGTCGTAGAAAACTCAGACTGTAAATGCGCTGTTCGAGTAAGCAGCATACTGAAATCCTGGGAAAACTGATCCATACAGTGATTATTCTCCTCTAGCTTTCTCTCCCAAGCTGATATGTGTTGACACAGTTCTGCAGGATCTGTGGCCATGTCGTAATGTCAGGAGTACTAGTTGATCCAGCACGTAGAACTGAATCACACCTAGGACTAAAGGTAACGTCTAACTGGGCCTTAGAATGGCCGGACTTAACGTACCAGAGAATAGTCACAATACTTGCCGAGGTTGGGGACACAGAATGAGACACAGCGATTAGGGAAAGCCAAAAGTCAGCATACCAGAATACAGGGAAGTCAAAGTGAGGGAAGGCAAGAAAGTTTAAATAAGTCTCCTTTATATTCAATTGGCCGTACCCGGCCTCTGACCCCAGAACGTGGGTGTGCGTCAGTTGCGTGATGTCACACACACGTTGACATCGTCAATACTGTGGTCAGACATGGGGCTACAAATTGGTATGGATCCGCAGCAGCTGACGTCTTTCAGCATGCCACAGGAGCCAGACCACACCAGCACAGGGTCGCTGACAAGCATCTCCACCAATGCCAGGAAGGTAGTTATCCTCACGGACACCACAAGGTGAGGACGAACATGTGACACAATGTTACTTAGGGGTATTTAGGGGTACCAAGGCAAAGCTCTTACATGCCTATCTAAATTTAATCGCACAGAGTAAGCACAAACAATAAGCTATACAAATTAAACCCCCTTGGGGCAGAGTCTATCAGCAGTGCTGGCTTGTCTCACATCTTGTGAGCTCTGTGCTGAAATGCTTTTATGCAGACGTGCCCAGGACACGGAAGAGGCCTACTCTCAGACAGTGCGAGGGAGATGGCTGATCCCTCAGCCTGTAGCTGCTCACTTCACTTGAGGTCTCTTCCTCTCTGGTGAGGGATATCTCAGCAACTTTCACTAGTGCTACAGTGGCTGTGCACCAACACCATCTAACATGTAAAAATGAGCCTGTTGGAAATATAATGGCGGATACCACGTGTACCTCATCAACCCAAGATTTGCAACCTACTCTGGAGTAAAAACTG
Source organism: Pelobates fuscus (assembly GCF_036172605.1). Classification (NCBI taxonomy): domain Eukaryota; kingdom Metazoa; phylum Chordata; class Amphibia; order Anura; family Pelobatidae; genus Pelobates; species Pelobates fuscus. The sequence goes on from NC_086321.1 coordinate 375,851,874, forward strand.
GATTGCCTGTTAGCCAACTTTTGGGCCAAGCTGTTCTGGGCATTCCTCATAAGGCTCCACTGGTGCCAACTTCCCAGCAGACCACACAACACTCTGCATTTACTGACATGGCACTGATAGTGCAGGAGCTGAGGCTGGCACAGAGAAACATGCAGTGGACACTGGGGCACTGAATGCTCAGCTCGGTGGATGATCACCATCTTTTTGGGCTTCGACCTAATCGGAGACCTAAGTGCTTCTCTCCCCCACAGAAAGACAACAGCCTGATAGGAGATCCTAAGACCGAGCTTGACTTGTAATATGGTATGGGACTCTAAAGTCAGCTTCTCTGGAATGTCTTGATACCTTGGGCTTATGGGGTGCTAGTGTATGGGACTTGGTTCACCACTGTCTTAGGAGCAATCTCCGCCATACATTAGGTTTAGGCTGAGTTTCTTGAACACATTCAATGCCACTGTAACCTAGGAATACCTGCCCTGGCCAAACCTCAGATGGCTACTTGATGTGCTTCATGGATCAGTGCTGCACACACTGTCATTCAGTGCCTCCTCTCTATGCATGGAGACACTGAACTTCCATTGTAGAGATGCATTGATTCAATACATCTCTATGAGGAGATGATGATTGGACAGGGCTGTGTTTGACTTGTGCTGGTTCTGTCCCTAAGCTGCCTACTGGACAGTCTCAGCCAATCCAATGGGAAAGCATTATGATTGGCTCAGAAAAAAACTTCTGATGACAGCCACGCAGGAAGATCAAGGGTAGAGCCAGCAGCTGCAGACTTGAACAAAATAAAGATTTTACTATATTAAGGGGTTGGGGGGCTAGGGACTAGATGGTGGTTTTAACACTATCGGGTCAGGAATAAATGTTTGAATACATGTTTGAAGTACATGAATACTCAGTAATAATGACCAGCAGATCTTCATTCCCTTGTGGGGAAGTTAACAAGCTATGAATATGTAAAACAATATGTAAATAGATAACTTACAGGTCTGCATCCAAATATCTTGTACAAAATGTAATGCTAATTGCACCAATAATTTATTACAATATTTCAGTCCCAGATAGGGATGTGCATGGACAAAAAATTTGGTTCGGTTCTGAAATTCGGGTAAGTAAAAAAAATTGTCTGCTTTTGCAATTTGGACCAATGGCATTCGGTTTGGCTTGGCACTTCCGAACTACCAAACTTCAGCAATTTGGAACTTCGGAAATACCACAACCACTTACACATCGATAGGGCTCCCAGGGCCAGGAATTAGCTTATTGGTCAAGATTCCTGTCATCATTCACGTCATTTTCCCTCCCTCTCGCTTGCTTTGCCACTTTTCAGAAATTCAAAGCACTTAGGAACTTCAGCAATTCGGAACTTCAGCGTTTCGGAACTTCAGCGTTTCGGAACTTCAGCGATTCGGAACTTCAGCGATTCGGAACTTCAGCGATTCGGAACTTCAGCGATTCGGAACTTTGGCACTTCAGTTCGATTCGGTATGGCACTTACAAACTTCAGCACTGCCGAACGTCGGAAATTCTGCACTTCGCCACTTCGGATATTCGTAAGAATCCGAATGTCTGAATTGCACGAAATTTGTCCGAATATACATTTGAAACGAGAAAAAAAATTGCACGTGTTTAGTCCCAATAGTGGACATTTTGCTTTAAAAAGATCAACTACTTCACAGAAACAGTGCAAACATTATTATTAATAATAATGCTAAAATCTACAAGAAGTCCATGCAATGTGTCCAATCATTCCCATCATTATAATATGTGAGTTTAAAGCTGATTACATGGCTGTTGATCATAGTTAAACACTTTCCAGGACACCACAGTGGTTTCTTCAGACCTTGCTAACCACATTTATCACAAAAGCCAGGTTGTCCTGGTGGTCACTTTATCTACACACCAGGTGACCCTTTTTGCTTGTGAGTGAATACCAGACAATATTTAATATGTCTGTAAAACCATTGGCACATTTTTAATTTGTAAGTGAAGTTTATTATTTTTAGCAATTGCAATCTTTAGAATTTACAATATTTCCCCTCCTTACCATTGACTGAGCTTTTTCTCTGATGCAGAACTAATAGAAATGGATGAATGAATTAAAGTAATTTTCAAAGAATATTATGTGTATATATAAACAAAATGTATTTAACGTTCAGAAATCTTTCTTAGTGCTGTCCTGATGTCTTGGTTTCTTAGACTGTATACTAAAGGGTTAAACAGGGGGGTAAACACTGTATGCAACAATGATATAATCTTATTCAAAAGCAATACATTTCCTATGGATGGTATCATATATTTCATTATTAATGTCCCATAGAATGTGCCAACCACAAGAAGGTGGGAACTGCAGGTTGAAAAGGTTTTCTGTCTTCCGGTTGTAGAAGGGACCCTAAGTATCATAAGGAGGATATGAACATAAGTTACCGTTATAAAAGCACAAGGACATATAAATAGAGGAGTAGAAAGTACAATGGCTAAAAAATCCACCAGAGACGTGTCTGAACATGAAAGTTTTTGGAGAGGTGAAAATTCACAATATATATGTTCAATTGTGTTTCCATCACAGAACTGAAAGTTGGATACCGGTATGATACCTGCCATGTTCAGGGTAAATCCTAATATCCAGGGTAAAACAGACAGACAGGTGCACAAGGTAAAGTCCATGATAGTGACGTAACGTAATGGGACACATATAGCCAGGTATCGATCATAGGACATCACTGTGAGAAGGAAGCATTCTGTAATAGTAATACCACTATAGAAATAGTATTGAGTTATACAACTAAAAATTGTCATTCTTTTCCCACCGTGTAAGATTGTATCTAGTAAATTGGGAAGAGTATTTGTCGAGATCACAATATCAGACACTGATAGATGACAAAGGAAGAAGTACATGGGTGAATGAAGGTTATGGCTGATTGAAACTAGCATAATGATCAAAAGATTTCCAGTTACTGTGATTAAGAAAATGTTAAGGAATATGATGAAAATTAAAATATTAAAGCCATAAAGATTTCCAAAGCCTAGAAGTATGAGTTCTGTAACTCTTGATTCATTCCTTACATTCATAGTCCAATCAAAGATCCTCACTGCATGCAGATGTGACACTTTACAATCTAAAAAAAGTATCTAAACATGTGTATATTATTTTATCGTACAGAATAGCATGGTAAGGCAACAGTTTAAGAGACATAACAAATATTTTTAATCAATTATTTAATTGTAACTAAATCCAAAGTTTAAGACTCTCGACTAATAGTTTTTCTCATTTCTAATGTTTTTCCCACACCTCCAGCATCTTTTCTTAGTATCCATAACCTTGGTCTAGATGGCACTGTTCTTTGAAGGTTCTTACCCTACCACTTGGCTCATCCTTTTTCCTGAAAAATCTATGTCTGGATCCCTACATAACCAATTTTGTATCTGGTTTATAGATGATCATTCTCAATACTCCTTGCCCCATGGACCACCAATAGTCAATCCTTCCACAGATCATGATCCATTATTGACTGGATGCTCAGTGATTGATAACATTTTGGTGTTGTTGAAAGTCTCAGGGGAAACCCTTCTTAAATGTATCTAAAATATAATTATAGTCATCATTATAATCATAAACAGATAAATGAAAAACAATGCTTATTTTATATATTAATTTGTAGAAAATAAAATAAAATGGTATGAAGAATGTTTTCTTGTTTCAAAGTGTGTGTTTCACCTAAAAATGTTTTCAAATATTTTCCAAGAAGTCAACATGAGTATGATATGTATTATTAATAACAAAATCACCAATAATTTACAGGTAAGAAAGTTACTAAACAATGAGTTGCAGCATGTTAAAAATCTGAACAGAGTGGAAATTTTAACATCTACATCGGAAACAATTCGGGACACAAGTAAACGATTAATATTTCTCAATCACGTTTAGCTTGTTACAGTTTTAAAAATATTTTTAGGAAAGTTATCTATTGACACTGGAATTTCAGAATTTACCTATGATGTCATTTAAATGAGGGGCTTTGATTAAAGAACCGAATGTTAGTGCTGGTTTAACACCAAATACAACTCCATGTCTTCCTTCTTTTGGACAAACGAATTACAGACAGAGCAGGAGCGCACATGGAGGCTACACTGGATGCTGGATCTTAAGGTAAATACAGTGATAACTGATTGGCTATTGTCACCTTATATAAATAAAGATCAAATCGAATTTAAGAAACAGTACTTGACATTAAGACAGAATAATATTTGTTTGCAATTTACATTTTTAGTAAAAAAAATATCCCACTGCGATAAAACATACTATATATAAATCATGATAATATTTTAATAATCACTGGGCACTTTAACTGGTCGTGGTGTTACCCAAAGTTTATATCGGGAAAAAAACAGTTTAAGTCTTGTTTTTGCAATTAAGATTTTAATTTAAACACACAGAGTTATTTACCAAAGTGTGAACTGTAGTGGGTTGAAAATCAAGCTGCGAATTTTATGCTGATATAGTTAATTTGGAAATATTTCCCAACCCAGCAATTTTTGCAGCTTGACTGTTTTTACCTTAATTTTGCAATTCTGTTATAAGTTTACGATCATTGTAGTTTAGTGAATTAAACCCTGAAAAGCAATCATATTGAACTTAACATTGAAGCCCAAAATAACTGAACTAAAAACACAGATATTTTTTTTTCTAAATTAGCCGTGCTTAAATTTAATTTTAAGTTCACTTTAATTTCACTGTGAATTGTCGGCTATTCACACTTTATTAAATAAACACCAGATTCCCAAGAATTTAAATCTGCATTACAAAACTGAGGCTAAAATACTCATGTTGTCACTTTAGATAAAGTTAAGAATGTCTCCAGACCACCGATATTTAGCAGCATTTTGTAATACAGATTTCAGAATTAAGATTCACGTCAATGTTTAGTACAAAACCCTGAGGGACTACAATTGTAATGCTAAGCAAAACATGACAATATATTGTATTGAAACAATCTTTCAGCAAATTTAAAATATATCACTATTTCCAAACAGTCACATACGTCAGTTCAGTGCACACCATTTGTTTAACTCAACATTTTATTCTTTTTCATTGGATATTCTTTTTTTAAAAAAAAATTGAGAAATCTCAGCACATTCTTACCTGTAAAATATTTTTAAAAACAAATTAATAAAATTACTTACCAGAAGATTGCTTAAAAATCTGGTTACAGTATGCAGGAACAAGGGTAAAAATATCCTCTGATTATATTTTTTTAAAACTATAACTTCTCTGAAAGAAGATACGGTTGAATGCCAGAACTCCATCAAAGCCAGATATTTGAAATAATGCTAAGACCGTCTGTAATCCCATTTTATATTTTATGCTGTTTACACAAGGGGTGTTTATTTCAAGGTCCCTATGGTGCAGCAGTTTAGTTATTTCATCATACAGAGAAAGAGAAAATGCAAGTTTGATATAATGTAGATATAGAGTAGTCCTGAGTAAAACCACAGAGTTGGGCCAGGCAAGCATGGCATCCACCAACTCTGACTCAAAGTTTTTTAAGGGATTGAGAATGTGGCTGGCCTTCTATTGGACCAACTCCTTGGAGGACATGATACAGCACTTTATGGCTGAAGTGACTGTTTGTCTGCAAGCACCAGGGAAGTGGGAACACGTGATCCGTATGGTGCTGTTGGTGATCTTTCCCCCAGAGCGGCAGGTCACAATTGAAGGTAGTCAGCCTCCCTACCCAGCAGCCAATTTCAACACAGTGAGAAGAGGTAGAGGTAGTTGGTTTCCCTCCCCAGCCCAGCAAGACGAGGTAGAGGTAGCCTGCTTCCCTCTCCAGTGGCAGATTGGACCACAGGGAGCAGAAGTAGTCGGTCTTACTCCAAAGCAGCAGGGGTACCAGGGATTGGAGTTTAGTATCCTCACTACCCAGCGGCTGGAGAAAATCCTGATGGAGAAGGCAGTTGGCTTTCCTCTTCAACACCACATCTATAATGTGGAACTCTGTTAAGGAAGCTGCCAGGATGGATGGGCTTTTTTTGGCTGTTTTCTCAACCACCTTGTGATTGGAGTTCTAGTACCTAGTTAGTCTACCTTTGGGGGTGGGGTATATGTGACGGTAGTCACCATCACCAGAAGCATATGATGGACACATCAAGTAAATCCCTGGATGACTCTAATGTTTAAGTCACCCTGTGCCCATAGTGTTTGATGGGTGTTTGTAATGTGGTTGTTTGGTGTTAAGTGTTTTGTGTGCTCTCCTGTCCAGCTGATACTTCCTACCAACTAGGTGGATTTGGCTATTTAGCCTGTACAGCACCATCTGTTGGTAGCAACTGTTATGTGCACTACCTGAGTAGAAAGACTCAGTTATTTGCATATTCAGGTAGGTTTGCATTTTATGGTTTCTTCAGGCAGGGGAGATATTTCTTGTTAGTTATTTTCTACCTTACGCCTTTATAATTATGTTATTTGTAACCATACGTTTGATGTAATGAACATATGGGCTAGTAAAGCTAAGTGTGTTAGTTTCTTTTGGAATTGTTTGCCCTTGTTGGTTTATTCAGGGATCCCAGTAACAGAGTCTTCTGACCTGTTGGCTGAAAGCTTGGTCTCTGTATCCAGAGATAAGTCAAAAAGAGCTAGGTCTGAGAGCCCCAAGTGCCTTTGTAAAGACAGTAGCTGGTCACAGTACAGACAGAGGTGTGCATACCTGCCTGGGAAAGGAGCTTCAGAGCCAAAGTGAGAGGGGATGATACCTGCCTGGAAGAAGAGAGCTGAAGCCTGGTCGAGTGGAAGAGACCACAGTCAAGCTTTGGCAACTGGGGCTGAAGCATTCCAGGAGCTCCGTCAACATGATTTTTTCACTTTTTTTATTTTTTTTTTGGGTGGGGGCAAAAAAGCAATAGTTTGCAATAATAGACAAGAGGTCTGCTCAATCATGTGAGCGGTATCTCCTGCCCAGTATGGAAACAAAAAGGGATACCCACAGAGATGTTTTGACAGAGGTTCGCTAAGAGACTGGTAAGTATCACTGGGGTGACCTGCAGTGAGTTTCTTTCAGTCAGCTGAGGGGGCTTGGGTAAAAACCTATAGTCAGCCCAAGCGTCAGAGAAATCCTCGTGGTCCGCCCCCATTTCTGGCCTAGCCTCGCCATGCAACCTTTGCAATAAATCTCCTATATTGGCTGAGAATCTGGGCCAATCTGACCGGGGCTTCTTGTTCTTCCACCCCATTGCCAGCGAAGCTCTTCCAGGCTTGCTGCTAGACGAATTTGACCCTTATAAAGCTCTATTTTGGGCTTTCAATGGCTTTTCCACTGTAGCTCGTGGATCTGCTGCTGCCCATCCACCACCCCGTGAATCCAAATATTTTTAGGACCAATTCTTTAAATAATTACCTGTAGTAAAAAACAGACAGGGATTATTCAAAGGGTTAGATCATAGAATTGTGATGCTAAATTATTTTAATTTGTTATGACAGAAGCTATAGCTAAAGTTATAAGTTTTACGTTTGTTGCCAGTCACCCCAAGGAGTTGCAATTAATTGTGATATCCAGTTATTTCAATTCTGATAACTGTTAAATTCTGCAGTAGTAAGTGAATTTAATTACTTGTGATTTTTCTTTGTTTTTGGTTGGTAAAGACAATTAAATTGAACTAACTGTGTGAAATAGCTCAAAGGTATTGAAACATTCTAATCTGCCTTCCATGTGTTTTGAAGTGTTTGCTCACTGAGATCTACAGCCTTCAGTGAGATAGTTAAACAGCCTAACTGATTCTTTACCTTATCTGCCTGTCAGGATCTGTTTGATTGCTGCATTCTGCTATTCTGTCTGCTCTGATTTTTAAAGTGTCCAATTTTTAAAAGACATTATTCATTATAAAAATAACACATTGAGTTGTCTGATTTGATGAATATGTGATATCAATTGTAACGGACCGTTTCAGCAGACAAGGGGTTCAAATCCGTTTAGGCGATATGCCCCTTTCTGAGAGACAGGCACAGCTACTGCAGAACACCAAACTCCCGAACTGGATACAAAATAGCACTCCAAACTGGAACCTCACGAATAGCTGCTAGCAGACGAACAGGAAAAGCATACATCAGCTTACACTCCTAGCAATCAGTCTCCAACAGCATACAGTGAATCCCCCCAAGAACGAGACAAGGCTCCGTATTGAGGGTCAAGCAGTGGTCTCAGGTGCTGGCACACCCAGCCTGGTTTTTATTACAGTCAGGTACAAACAGAACACGCCCAGGGGGAGGTATAAAACAACCAATAACATAATAGTACAGCCCACAGTTTCCCTCCCCTCTGCTTGGGAGATAATTGAGTTTCCTACTATATCTACTCAATTATCTCCAAGCTAAAACGTATACATTTTTATAACTTTAAAACCATACATCACATTCACATAAAAATACATATCCACAATCAATCCATTCAGGGGAACAACATATTAAAAATGGCATGAATCAGACCAGGGGTTCAATAGTTAGTAAAAGTATATTTTGTTCCCCTGGCTGGCAGTATAGCAATCTGGCTCAAACAGGTTTTACAGGGGCCTCTATCCTGGAGACAAAGGGGAAAGTAATCCAATTATCTAGGGCTAGAGGCAGACTCCATTGAGCACATGGTTGCAAAAAGACATAAAACACTTTAAAATACATAAAGTCCCCTTTTACACATAACACACAGACATTTCACATATCCCCAGATAGCTGGGATTTGAACGCACAAAACTACTGAATAGCGCTCAGATCCTATTCACACAGTTCAATTGCCATGGGGCTAAAGTCTTTCCCATAGTCTTTCATTATATGAATAGGCTCCATGGCATAGCTATCTGGGGGTATCACCGCTCACACAGGGCAAGTACCGAATGGCCCCACTGTGTGTAAAGGGCCAGAATGAGTGACATGCACTCTGTTAGGGCCAAATACGTTTTTTTTGTTTTGTTTTGTTTTTTAAAGGGCCCAATCTCCCAGGGCCATAGTCCAAAGGCAGCAGGCGGGCAACCAGGCTCCTCCAATGCAATGTGGCGAGGTTGGTCTCGTCACATCAATAGTCCTTTATCAGTTTTGTATCAATTTTGTTTATCATAACTGGATATTCCTGGATCTTTGTTTTATAAGTGATAGCATTTATATATTTAAAAATTATTGTGTAAAATCTAAATTCTTTAATAAACGTACTCAAGGGTCTAAAAGAGTTAAAAATAGTGGTTTTACTTTTAGCTTAAATTAATAAAATTATACAATGCCGTAATATTGTTTTTTAATATTAATAAAAGTTATGAATTTTTGATATTTTTTTTATAAAATACTGTTTTTAATATTTAATTATCCCAAATATATTCTCACAGTAAAACGTGATTATTTGTATTTTGAGCCTCTAGAAAATGGATCATACATACCATTATGAGTTTATATTCTTATTGTAACATACCCCCACTTGAACCAGTTACAGTGACAACAGATTCTGATATCTGTTGTTATGGAAAAATGTTAAGACTGTCTATACCAGGGGTTCTCAACCCAGTCCTCAAGGACATCCTACCAGTCCAAGATTTAGGGATTACCTGGGTGTGGCTAATGTGGTGGGGGTTTTTTTCCTAAACACCTTAGACATGCACTTGATATATGTGGTTGCTAATTAGAACATGACAGTAGGATATAATATCATATTGTTTCTATAGATTGTTGTTTAAGGACACCTAATACATTTCAATTATATAAAATAATAGAAATGTCTTTTAAACGTCATTTTATTTAAGGCAAACAGATTCATTTTCATTAATTCCATAATGTCTTCAGTGAATCAGAGCAAAGCAGTGAGCACTTATCAGAGAATGATTTAGAGACATTTTCTGAGATTATAATGTGTATATACAAAACATGTCTCTAACCTTCAGAAATCTTTCTTAGTGCTGTCCTAATATCTTGGTTTCTTAGACTGTATACTAAAGGGTTAAATAAGGGGGTAAATGCTGTATGCAGCAATGATATCATCTTATTCAAAAGAAGTAAATGACCTATGGATGGTATCATATACTTTATTATTGATGTCCATAGAATGCACCAACCACGAGAAGGTGGGAACTGCAGGTTGAAAAGGCTTTCTGTCTTCCAGTTGTAGAAGGGATCCTAAGTATCATAAGGAAGTATCAAACATAAGTCACTATGATAAAATCACAAGGACAAATAAATAAAGGTGTAGAAAATACAATGGCTAGAAATTCTACCAGAGACGTGTCTGAACATGAAACTTTTTGAAGAGGTGTAAGGTCACAATATATATGGTCAGTTGATGTTTCCATCACATAACCACTGAAAGTTGGATATAGGTATGAAACTGAATAGGTTTGTGGTAAATCCTAATATCCAGATTAAGATAGACAGACAGGTGCGCAATGTAAAGTCCATGATAGAGGTGTAACGCAATGGGACACATATAACCAGGTATCTATCAAAGGACATCACTGCGAGCTGGAAGCATTCTGTAATAGTAATACCACTATAGAAACCATACATCCAGGAACTGTCATGCCTTTCCCACCGTGTAAGATTTTATCCAGCAGATTAGGGAGAGTATTGTTAGAACAATATCAGAAACTGATAGATGACCAAGGAAGAAGTACATGGAAGAATAAAGGTGACAACTTATTAAAACTAATACAATGATACTAATACTAATTCAGACGATTTCCAGTTACTGTAAATAGGAAAATGTTAAGGAATATGATGAAAATTCTAATTTTGAAGCCATAAAGATTTCCAAAGCCTAGAAGTGTGAGTCCTGTGACCATCGATTCATTCCTTGTAGTCTAATCAAGGTTCCTCTCTACATTCTATAAAATTATAATATATATATATATATATATATATATATATATATATATATATTATTTTAATGTATAGAATGGAAAAATATAAAATATAGCAGAACACTAACATACAGGCTCTCACTGATTGGGCATTGATGTATTTAAATCCAACATTTAAGATTCCCTACTAATTATTGTTCTCACCTGCTGATGTTTTTGCCATGCCGTGTCTTTTCTCAGTCTCAATAACCTTGGTCTAGGTGGCACTGGCCTTTAGATGTTCTTATCTAGCCTACTGCAATACAAAATTGATTAACTCCGAAGACACTGGTCAGTGGACACCCAGTGATTGATGATATCTTGGTGTTGTGGGGAGTCTCCCTGGAACCCCTTCTTAAATGTATCCAAAATATTGTAACAGTTATAATTATAGTGATAAGCAGATTAATTTCTTCACAGAAAAATTGAAAAGGTTTATTGGTAAAGAAAATTGGTCTGAAGAATGTTTTCCTTTTTCAAAGTGTTTCTCCCAAAAATGTTTTCTAATATTTTCCAAGAAGTTAATATGAAATGTATTAGAAATGACAAAAAAAATAGATTTAAACAAGAGTAAAATCACCAATATTCAGAAAATTAATTGCAACATTCAACAATATAGGGAATTTCAACATCTAAATTGAATAAAAATCCGGACACAAACAAAAGATTACAATTTCTCACTATTAATCTCATGTTAACATTTGTAGTCATAGTTTTAGGAAAGATTTTTTCTATCTATAAAGAATGATATCCGTCTCTGAATTTACCGTTAAAATGTCGTTTGAAAACAGATGGTTCGTGCTGAATTGAAACCAAATACATTTACATCTGTTCCTTTTTTGGACAAATTGAATACGCTTGCCTAAACCGTGTGAATTTTAATTGAACATCAAAGGATCTAAGATTTCACACAGGCAGAGTCTTTAACATTAAAGGATATTATACATTTAATTCTACCTTTTCTGTTCATTTACCTAATAAAGCACGTGTGCAGGAATGTGTACTTTATGGAGAACAATCAAAAAGTGTCTTTCTAAAGCACTTCTCTCAATAGGCAGCCAGTGATGAACTGAGGAATATGAATTTATTGAGGATATTGATCACATATTATCACTGCGGAAACATATTGTGCAGTGAGCAAAGTAAACAAATAAACACAGATTTTTTAAAAAAAATCCCTAAAAATAAAAAAGGAGACTTTTCTAGTAAACAAAGTTATCTAGATTCTCTAACAGGTGTTGATTTTATAACAGCAATGAAAGTCCAGACTTCTAGTACCGTGGAGATTGCTACAGGTCATGTCAAGTAGTGTTTCTGCTGTTGAGTGCCTCCCTGAGGCCTCCGTGAGGTTGGTCTTGGTGTTGTTACGAAGTTTTCTCCGGCCCCCTTCAAGTTCTCTTTGGCCGGATGTTTCCCCTAAAAAATGTATCATTATCTGTACTGTCTGAGTTACTGTCATTTGCAACCCTACAGGATGTCCTACCCTGTTTAAACCTCCTTTTGTTGTCACTCTAATTATACACTTGGTCCTGCATATAATCTAAAGTGTCTCTTCTAAATTTCTGTAATTTATGTTGCAGTTATTCTTTTTCATAGCCTTCAACCTTGGTATTCTGTATAATTTCATCAGCCTTTTCTTTGTTTTTACACTCATGAAGTTTAATAACCACTTGAGCAATTTCCCTCTTAATATCAACTAACTCCTCCTTAATACCTTCCACTGTTTGTGCGATTAGATCTAGACTGCATCTATTTAAGATTTCATTCCAAATACCTGAAAAACCAGGTTTGTCTTTGCAAACTCAAACCGATATCAAGGACACAACTGAAGTTTTGTCTAAGTTGTGTCACTATGAGGGAGTATGTGAGGTGACGTTTCTATGCACAATGGATGTGAGCAGCTTGTATACCTCCATCCCACATGATGGTAGTGTCCAGGCTGTCAGACAACACATGACACATCTTCAGATTAATGAGGCACAAAGTTTGCTATTAACCTCCTCAGGAGGGTCCTCTATGAGAATTATGTTTATATATAAAGACAGATATTATAAACAATTACAGGGGATTGCAATGGGGTCTATTGTTTCCCCATTGTATACCAACCTCTTTATGGCTTGTTTTGAGGAGGACTTTTTTTATGCCCATCCCCTTTTTCGTTTTGTCAAATTATGGCCTAGTTTCATAAATTATATTTTCTTTCTATGGAGCGGGCTTCTACTAATTATTTTTCTCATCTTTTTTTTTTTTTTTTTTTGCATTGTGAAACTCGAGCTTCTTCTTCTCAGTCTCCATAACCTTGGCCTTGGTGGCACTGGTCTTTAGAGGTTCTTATCTTACCCACTATGCTCTCAGATTCTCTTTTTTTCCTGTTACCAGCTCCCCATTTCTGGCAGAAGTAAAGCAGCAGATAACCCAAGTATATTTCTTTCTTGGTCTGTAGATCATAAGACTTAGGACTCCTTTCTCACATTTCTATTGGACACCATCATGTTTGACAAGCACACCTGTGATGATTAATATATAATCATTACATAACACATGATCCATTATCCAGGATAACTGAAGTCACTGGCCAATTGACACTCAGAAATTGATGACATCTTGGTGTTGTGGAACTCCTTCTTAAACTTATCTAAAATGTAATCACAGTTATCATTATTTAGATAATCAGTTTAATTTCTTAGACATCATAACTGAGAAAGCAATGGATTTATTTAATAGATTTATTTGTAAAGAAAATTAATATGAAGAACATTTTCTTGTTTCAAAGTCTCTCCTAAAATGTTTTCAAATATTTTCCAAGAAGTCAATATGAATATGAAATGCATTATAAATTTTAAAAAATGATTTCGACCGATAACATCATCAATACTTTTCAATAAAGTAGTTTATCAGAAAATTAACGTTAAAAAATCGTTTAACAGATAGGAATTATAACATCTAAATTCTCACTACTAGTCTCATGTTAAATTTTTCGTAATTTTTTTTAGGAAACAATGGTTCTATCCCTAAGTAATGTTCTCCATTTCTGAATTTACTTATGATGCTGTTTGACAGAGATCCTGCAATTAGAAACCAGGTAGCGCTGATTTGAAACCAAATACAATAACATCTGTTCCTTTTTTGAACAAACTTGATTAGCTCGACTAAACTGTGTAAATCTGAATTTAAACAGCAAAGGATGTAGGATTTCACACAGGCACAATCTATAACATTAAAGGATATTATACATTTAATTCTGCATTTACCTAATACAGCATGCGTGCAGTAAAGTATACTTTATTGAGATCTTTGAAAAAGGTATGTGTCTTTCTAAATCATTTCTCTCAATGTGTGGCCAGTAAAAGACTCTGGGAACTGAACAATATCAATATATCAAGTTTATTTTCACATATTACTGCATATTACCACTGTGGAAATATATTGTGCACTGAGCTGGGTAAACGAATAAACAGGTTTTATAACATCCCTAAAAGTGACTTTTCTAGTAAACAAGGTAATCAAGATTCTCTGTTAGATTTTTATAACACTCCAGACACCTAGTGATGGGGGAGACTGCTACAGATCATGTCGATATTACATGGATCCCAACTCTCAACAGTACAACTCAAAAGGAGTCCTTTTACAAAGTTCTACCCATAGGCAGATATTTCTGGCTTCCATGTTATATGTAGTATGGCAGACTGTATGGGAGCAGAGATGGGGGCTATACTGGATACAGGATATTAATGTAAACACAGTGATAACTGATTAATTATTGTCATATCATATAAATAAAGATCAAATAATATGTTTGTAAAAAGTCTAAAAAAAAAACAGTACATGTAATAAAAACTGAATCACATTTTTTGCACTTTACATTTTTGGTAAAGAAAATATTCCACTATTATAAAACATACAATAAATAAATCATGATTGTACAACACTACAGAATTTGCTGGCACTATATAAATTATAAAATAATGATAATAATGATAATATTGTAATAATCTCTGTGCACTTTAATAGGTTGTAACATTAACCGGAATGTGAAAGTTAAACGCATTGTAAGCCTCATTTTTGTGATTTAGATTGGAATTTGCTATAATTTGTAGTTAATTCCTTACAGGGTTATTTACCGAATAGCAAAACTTAATGTCAGAATACTTACTTTGAAAACAATAGCTTAAAAAAAACAAAAAGTAATAATAGTGCAGTACAGTATGTACGGTGAATAAGTGGTGAATAATCTTGTGTGATTTTCACTCACACATTCTTGAGCTAACTAAGAGCTCAGCTTAATTGTGCATGGACTGAACAATCCCCGTCTAAGGATATAGGATGGTATAGACATCCCGTGTGCCTCAGATAAAATGCAGAATGCAGGACCTGTGTGCTTTATCAATTACTGTTTGTACCTGGATTGTGAAAAGCTGTAGATAAACCTCCCTCTATAAACCTTTGTGGAGCTGCACTCAGTGCTTTGTGCTGGGAGGTCTATCTACAGCTTTTCACAATCCAGGTACAAGCATTAATAGATAAAGCAAATGCCTTTGTGGAGTTGCACTCATTTATATATACCCCTTGGTCCCTTCCATTTCCGAGTTTGCTAGAGGAATTCCTTGTGTTTCACTCCTAGGGCCCATACATTGCAGATCACCGACCCAAGCTACAGCCACACACATGATGCTTACAGCATCACAAAGCTTCTGGGGCACATACCTGAACTTCTGGGTCAAGTCTCAAGCACCTCTGGAGCAGTGCGCTAAACTCCCAAGTGAAGTGATGTTCCCATACGCACGAACGGCATAATACACATTAATCGGTAAGTCACATATAAACAAACAAACTCTATGCACGAAGGTTGTAATCATCTCACGTCCGATTTCATTCATACGAAACAACTTTACATACTTACCACTCAGTAAATTCGTACATGAGAAAGCTCATACTGCTACTCTGATCCTCCAATTCTACAGTTGCATCTGTTCATTCGGCTAAATCAGCCTCTCAATTTCTATGCCAACAATATGCACGAACACTGCCATCTACTGACAAAATTAGCTAACTACATAAAAACCCTACACTGTTATACTATTATGTTTTACTTATAATCTGCTTATGCTGATTAAGGCTGATATGCAATTATGGGAGGTTGCATTTATTTATGTGTGAAACTTTAATAATTACGCTCTAAATAAATATGTGGTGTTTTCCTCGTAGAGCGGATTAATGAGTCCAAAATTTAGTTTTAACACAAATATATGGTCAATCATATACAGTATCTCACAAGAGTACATCCCTCATATTTTTTGTAAATATTTTATTATATCTTTTCATGAATAAATGACACTCTGCTACAATATAAAGTAGTAAGTGTACAGCCTGTTTAACAGTGTAAATGTGCTGTCCCCTCAAATTAATCAACACACAGACATTAATGTCTAAGCCGTTGGCAACAAAAGTGAGTACACCCCTAAGTAGAAATGTCCAAATTGGGCCCAAAGTGTCAATATTTTGTGTGGCCACCATTATTTTCCAGCACTGCCTTAATCTTCATGGGCATGCAGTTTACAGAGCTTCACAGGTTGCCACTGGAGTCCTCTTCAACTCCTCCATCACGGAGCTGGTGGATTTTAGAGACCTTGCGCTCCCCCACCTTCCATTTGAGGATGCCCCACAATTTCTCAGTCCATCATCTTTACCTTGGTCAGTCCATCACCTTTACCTGTTATACAGGCTGTACACTTACTACTTTATATTGTAGCAGAGTGTCATTTATTCAGTGTTGTCACATGAAAAGATGTAATAAAATATTTACAAAAATGTGAGGGGTGTATTCACTTTTGTGAGATACTGTATATCTACTGTAATATTTTCTTGGTGTAATATATACCAATGTATGCTTGTACATTGTTTTGTTATGCCCTTTCATAAGTCCTTGCTTACCAATCTGTCCCATTGGGATTTCATTTTGTTTACACTGTATGTTAAACCATAGTTACTTAGTTACATAGCTGAAAAGAGACTTGCTTCCATCAAGTTCAGCCTTCCTCACATTTGTTTTTTGCTGTTGATCCAAAAGAAGGCAAAAAAAACAGTTTGAAGCACTTCCAATTTTGCAACAAACTTGGAAAAAAAAACCTTCTTGACCTCAGAATGGCAGTCAGATTAACCCTTGGATCAAGAAGCTATTACCCTACATTGAAAAATTATATCCTTGAATATACTGTTTTTGCAAGTATGCATCTAGTTTCTGTTTGAACATCTGTACAGACTCTGATAAAATCACTTCTTCATGCAAGAATTCCACATCCTTATTGTTTTTGCAGTAAAAACAACTTTTATTTTCCTTAGTCGAAATCTTCTTTCTTTCAGTCTAAACGCATGTAAAGTCCGGTTTGTGAATAGATTTCTACACAATGGTTTGTATTGGCCCCGGATATATTTGTACAATTTTATTATATCCCCTCTGATAATATTATACAAATATATCCACGGCCAATACAAACGAAAGAGGTTTAATTTTATTAACCTTTCTTCATAGCTGAAATGTTCCATTCCTTTTATTAATTTTGTAGCTCTCCTCTGCACTTTTTCTAGTGCCACAATATCCTTCTTTAGAACAGTTGCCCAAAATTGCACAGCATATTCAATATGTGGTCTTACCAGTGGTTTATAAAGAAGCAAACTGATATTCTCATCCCAATTAATGCCCTTTTTCACGCATGACAATACCTTACTGGCCTTGGCCACTGCTGATTGGCATTGCACATTGTTGCATAGTTTGTTGTCTATAACAATTCCCAAGTCCTTTTCGTGTGTTGTTCTCCCTAATTCACTTCCATTAAGGGTATAAGTTGCTTGTGCATTCTTTATGCCGAAGTGCATAACTTAGCATTTTTCAACATTAAATTTCATCTGCCATTTGAGTGCCCAGTCCCCCAGTGTATCTAAATCCCTCTGCAACAAATTAATATCCTGCTCACATTGTACTACTTTATGGAGTTTTGTGTCATCAGCAAACACTGAAACATGACTTTCAATGCTTTTTTCACGATAATTTATAAACATGTTAAATAGAAGAGGACCCAGAACAGAAT
The DNA here is from genome assembly GCF_036172605.1 of Pelobates fuscus. Lineage (NCBI taxonomy): Eukaryota > Metazoa > Chordata > Amphibia > Anura > Pelobatidae > Pelobates > Pelobates fuscus. Next base: position 375,869,828 of record NC_086321.1, read on the forward strand.
CCTGAGGGACAACACTTGCCACCTCTGTTCAGCTTGAAAATTTACCATTAATGACAACTCTTTGTACTCTATTTTTAAGCCAATGTTCTACCCAAGAACAAGCATTTTCATCTAGACCGATTTCCTTGAGTTTGAACACTAATCTATTGTGTGGAACTGTATCAAATGCGCTGGCAATATCCAAATAGATCACATACACTGCAACACCCTAAGTTATACCTCTACTTACTTCTTCGTAGAATGCAATCAAGTTAGTTTGACATGACCTGTGCTTCATAAAACCATGCTGATTTTTGCTGATGACCATGTTCTTCTCAAGGAATTCTTGAATATTATCTCTTAATAACCTTTCAAATACTTTTCCCAGCCACAGAAGTTAAGCTCACAGGTCTATAATTTCCAGGCAATGATTTTAAACCCTTTTTGAATATAGGAACCACTTCTGCCTTCCTCCAATCCTCCGGAACACTTCCTGAAAGAAACCATGTTCGGTTCTAGGTTTTGAGGGGGAATGTTACAGTTATAACGTTGTCAGTAAGAGAAGATTGTATATTGCTAATACTAAATAATTAGCACCTAACTAGAGGCATTAGATACCTTCATTCTAGTTGTAAACTTTCGTAATTTAAGGGTACTAGGTAATCCCAGTTAGGAGACATATTGAAATACAATTACATTTCAGTCAGAACTATTATCAGTCCTCAGTACCTGTTCAAGTTTGTATGCTAGCCTCAACCTGTATATGTGATCTATGCCATATAGATACAATTCCGTAAGTTAAGTTCCTTATTATACCTGTCTTTTTCATCTACATAACATATTCACTATGGCAAGGTACAAAACAATTATATAGGTTAACAATACTTATCCTATACAGTATAGAATCCTACTCGGGCCATGGCTAGTATCATTAAGTATAACAACTTACACATAACTTTGTGCTATCCAACATAGGCCTACAGTTACAATCAAACATAGCCTTATTTCATTGACGACCATACTACATGCAATCGTATAAAAACAGTATCACAAAATTGTATGTTTTTATATATATATATATATATATATATATATTCAAAGTATATTTTGATATCAATATATGTATCAATATCAAAATGCACTAAGAATTAAATTATAAATATATGTGTGTGTAATTTAATTTCCAGTGTATTTTGATATATATATATATATATATATATATATATATATATATATATATATATATATATATATATATATATATATATATATATACCCAGGCAAGCCCTTTATGTAGCCCTGTAACTTTCCAAAACACCATAAAACCTTTAAATGAAGGATACTGTAAAATGTATCAAATGATGATATTATCAGTGATAGTGCAGTTTCTGTGTTGAAAATGTAAAAATACTAATATGAATGCTAAATTTGTCCAGGATTTGTGACTAAGTGGCTACTGAAAAAGACTGGACATATCCCATTTCAAATACCTTGGGTTGTCTACTTTTGTAAAAGGTATGCCATGAAGGGGTTATTCTCATTCCTGGGCTGCCACATGACCTCAAATGCAACATAACCAATCTTGCAAATTTCAGTATGTTAAAACTGAAATGGGCAAGTTTCCAAAACACATTAAAGTCAGGACAAGGGGGGAGAGGTACTGGTGTACTCATGAGACTTTGCTGAACACACATATGAGTGTTTTAGAGCAGCAAAATGTATAAAACTGATGATATCATCTGTGAAAATGCAGTTTTAAAAAAAAATGCAAAAAACAAATATGAATGTTAGCTTTGGCCAGGGTTTGTGATCAAGTAGCTTCTAAAAAAGACTGGACATATCCCATTTTGAATGCGCTGGTTTATCTATTTTTGCAAATGGTTTGCCATGTGGGAAATTTTCATTCCTGGGATACCATATGGTCTCAAAGACAACATAGGCCAAGCAAACCAACCCAGCAAATTTTCATTGTGTAAAAACTGAAAAGGGGAAAGCGTATATTTGACCATGTAAACACCATGCATCCTGTACATTGGGGATACTGTTGTATTCATAATACAACTCTTAACACAAATATGTGTATTTTATTGCAGTAAAAGCTGACAGTACTATGACAAACACAATTAAAATGTCATGCAGAACTAAACAAAATAACATTTCTCACACATTTTTATATTTGATTCATGTAAAATTATGTCCCATATATAAATATGTGATGTGAAATGAAAGTCCTGAACAAAGTGATATGTAATAATTGTCTGTGCCCCTAATATGAAAGAGGTAATTTATGGTTGAACAGACATATAGTCGAATTCCAGGTTTTGTTTTGATTAGAACTTGTACAATTGCCTACATCCTTAAAGGGGTTAAGAATACCTAATACATTTAAAGTATATAAAAAATATATAGACTTTAATTTATTCCTTATTTTTTTCAGTGAGTCAGAGCAAAGCAATGTAGGTTGTCAGATAATGATTTAAAGACATTTTCTGAGCTCATAATGTGTATGTTTAAAAAGTGTCTCTAAAGTTTAGAAATCTTTCTTAGTGCTGGCCTGATGTCTTGGTTTCTTAGACTGTATACTAAAGGGTTAAACAGGGGGTAAACACAGTATGCAGCAATGATATAATCTTATTCAAAATCAATAAATGTCCTATGGATGGTATCATATACTTGGTTATTAATGTCCCGTAGAATGCACCAACCACGAGAAGGTGAGAACGGCAGGTTGAAAAGGCTTTCTGTCTTCCAGTTGTAGAAGAGATCCTAAGTATCATAAGGAAGATATGAACATAAGTCACTATGATAAAAACACAAGGACAAATAAATAAAGGAGTAGAAAATAAAAAAGCTAGACGTCTCTCCTAGTGACGTGTCTGAACATTAAAGCTTCTGTAGAGGGGACATGTCACAATATATATGATCAATGATGTTTCCATCACAGAACTGGAAGTTGAATATAGGTATGATACCTAATAGGTTTGTGGTAAATCCTAATATCCAGGGAAAGACAGACATACAAGTGCGCAGTGTCAAGTCCATGATAGACATGTAACGCAATGGGACACATATAGCCAGGTATCTATCATAGGAAATCACTGCGAGCAGGAAACATTCTGTAATAATAATACCACTATAGAAATAGAATTGAGTTATACAGTTAAGAATTGTCATAACTTTGCCACCGTGTAAGATTGTTCCCAGCAGGTTGGGGAGAGCATTCGTTGAGAGCACAATATCAGACAGTGATAGATGACAAAGGAAGAAGTACATGGGAGACTGAAGGTGACGGCTGATGGAAACTAACACAATGATCAGAAGATTTCCGGTTACTGTGAGCAAGAAAATGATAAGGAATATGATGAAAATTATAATTTTGAAGACATAGAGATTTCCAAAGCCTAGAAGTATGAGTTCTGTGACTATTGATTAATTCCTTACAATCATAGTCCAATCAAGGTGTCTCACTGCATGCAGACATGACACTTTACAATCTAAAAAAATTATAAAAATATGTGTATATTATTTAAATGTACAGAATGGCAAGGTATAGTAGCAGTTTAAGATACATAACTAAATGTAATCAATTATCTACGTGTAACTAAAACAAAAGTTTACAACTTTATACTAAATGTTTTTTCATCTCTGATGTTTTTCCCACAATGAACCGTTTTTTCCATAACCTTGGTCTAGTTGGCACTGGTCTTTAGAGGTTCTTATCTCGTCTTTCCAAGTCCATTCTCAAACAGTATCTCTTTTTTCTGTCATATGCTTTTCTCTTGGCTCATAGTTTTTTCTGATAAATCTATCTTTGGATCTCCTCACAAGCTCCACACTTCTCGTAGTAAGTCCTTACATAACAAGTATAATTATTTTCTGGTTTATAGATTATAAGACTCATGACTCCTTTCCCCATCTCAAAACACCACGACAGTGGTATTTCAAATGCAGCTGTGGCCACCAATAGACAACCCTTCCAAAGATCATGATCCATTATTGACAATCTCAGAAGACCTCTTCCAATGGGTGCTTAGTGATTGATGACATCTCTGTGTTCTGGGGAGTCTCAGTGGAACCCCTTCATTCATCTAAAATATAATTATAGTTCTCATTATAGTGATAAGCAGATTAATGTCTTAAGCACCATGACGGAAAAAACAATGCTTATTTAATAGATTTATTTTTTTATTTTATTTTTTTTTAAAAAGGAAAGGAAAGAGAGAAATTTGGCATTTGGTATGTTTTCTTGTTTCAAAGTGTTCCTAAAAATGGTTTCAAATATTTTCCAAAAAGTCACCATGAATATGATATATATGATAAATGACCACAAATACATAAAGACTAGAGTAAGATCACCAATAATTTTCAAGAAAGAGAAATATTAGATAATTAGTTGCAACTGTTTAAAAATCTTAATAGAGAGGAAATTTATCTACACTGGATAGAAATATGGACACAAAGAACAGATCAATATTACTCAATCGCTGTTAGTTTTATGTTCCATTTTTAGTCATATTTTTAGGAAGCATTGGTCCTATCATTAAACAATGTTATCTGTTTATCCTGGATGTGACGAGACCAATCTCGCCACATTGCATTGGAGAAGCCTGGTTGCCCGCCTGCTGCCTTTGGACTATGGACCAGACTTTTAAATGACTTTATTTTCCCTGCAGAAAGGCTTATTCGTGCCTTTCTGCCTGGGTGTTCGGTAGATTTTATCTATCGAACAAACTAACGAATGCGCAACCACCTGGGAGCTGGAGTGTGCTGTCAATTTACCTCCCTGAAGTCCACTCACATGGACAGGAGCCTATATGGTATTGGCTCCGTAAAATACCATTATAGTATGTGCAATTCTACACAGTTGTTTTTCAGTTTTTCTTCTCGTTGTATACTCCTGGAGGGATACTACCTGGGATAAAGGGGTGTGTTGCTGCCCTAAGAGCATAAAGGATCCTTTTACGGAGCCAATACCATATAGGATCCTGTCCATGTGAGTGGTTTCAGTCATTACTTATTACTAATTATCCATTTTTGGAACATCTGCACTATATTTTTTTGTTTCTTGTTTTTGTTTCCTTTTATATGTACATTCAAGTTTTTCAAGACTGTCACTGTACCAAAGGGGTGAGTAAACCCCTCTACTGTTTAGAGCGTTCCACTTGATTGGTATCATTTGTATACCTTATTTTTGTATAGAATGAAAACTCACATGGTGTCTGCAATGGATGCAGGATATTAATTTGAACGCAGAGAGAACATATTAATCATTGTTACCTCATATAATTAGAGATCAAATGGAATTTCATAACCAGTGCGTAACATTAAGATAGAGTAATATTTGTTTGCAATTTATGTTTTTACTAAGAGAAAATATTCCACAGTTATAAACATACCATAAAGAAATCATGATACTATTTTATTAATATCTGTGCAGTTTAATGAGTTGCGGCATTACTCAAAGTTTAGAAAGCAAAAAGTGTTTTAAGTCTTATTTTTGCAATTTAGAGTGTAATTTAGACGCATAGAGTTATAAAGTGGGAATTGTAGTGGGTTGAAAACCAAATTGCACATTTTATGCCAAAATAGTTATTTTTGAAACATTTTCCAACCCAGCAATTTTTGCAGCCTGACTGTTTTTCCCTAAATTTAGCAATTCTGTTTTTAGTTTACCAATATTAGCAGTTTAGTGAATCTAACCCTGCAATGCACTCAGCATTATTGTCTTCAAATTAAGTTGTCAGTAAGTCAAACTGAACTTAAAATTGCAGCCCAAAATAACTGAACTGAAAACATGTGACTTACAGATTTTTATACTTTAGCCATGTTTGCATTCAATTTTAAGTTCACTTTAGTTTCACTTTAAATTGTCGGCAATTCACACTTTTTTATCTAAGCACCAATTTCCCAAGAAATGAAATTTGAATTACAAAACTGAGGCTAAGCCACACATGTTGTGACAAATGACTGAATTGGAAACCTTCTCCAGGCCAGAAATTTGTAGCTGCATTCTGTAATTTAAGTTTCAGAATTCTGATACAGTTCAGTATTTAGTAAGTAGAATAAACCCCCTGACAGGCTACAATTATAATGCTAAACAAAACATGAAAATAGATTCTATTAAAACAATCTTTCAGCTTATTGAACTATTTCCAAACATAAGGCATACACGCCGGTTCAGTGACTTTTATCATTAAATAAACCATATATTACACTTAGTATTAAATTTTTTTTTAACTCAACATTTTATTCATTTTTTTTTCTTGGATTTATATATATAAAACACCTTTAAAATGAATTACTAAAATGACTTATGAAAAGATTGCTTAGAAATCTGGTTACAGAATGCAGGGGAAAAAAGGACAAAAATATCCTCTGATTATTTTTTTTTTTAAACTGCAGCTCATCAGAAATAAGATATGGCAGAACGCCAGAACTCTATCAAAGTCAAATATTTGAATAATGTGATTCAATTTTATATTTTATTCTGTATATATCAGGGGAGTTTGGTGGAACGTTCCCGCACTGCTGGAGTTTAGTATAAAGTTATTCCATCATACAGAAAAACTAAAGTTGTTACAATCGTAAAAGTTAAAGGTACACTGCAACAAATGATTCATGCAATGCATGTACATGCTCATTTTGATTTATGATTATCAGTGCCGGTCCCGGTTCCAGAAAATTGCAGGATTAAATGGAGAAGATGCTATTTTTTATTTTGTTTTGTATTTTTCTTTTGGTGGAGACAACTAAACATTAGTTTGCCATGATGGTCAAGAGCTGTGCTCCATCATGTGAGCTTTATAGCCTTCCCATTCAAGAGGAGGAAAAAACAAGAGATTGACAGTTAGGGGACATCCAATAAATGTTTATTTTATTCACAGATCAGGGGACAACTGGCCTAAAGTATTAGCAGTAAAACAATCTATACATCAGAGCAGAATAAGTTCAGACACTTTTGCTGCAGCTAATGAGAGAGATAGACCAGTGGTGATACAGTGTATTTACCCTTGATGTGCCTTTGTGGAAGATAGCCAAGACGATTATTTCTAATGTGAGACTTGTTTTAGCTTACTGTTGTATCTACTTAGCTAACTAGTGCTTGTGGCAGTTGAAACAACTCTCGGGGTAATTTTAGGCCCAAGTAGCTTAAACTGAAAGCATAGCTGATTTTGTGAATTTTCCCAGTCTGAAATGTGCAATTCAAGGTTAAATTTGAAATTCACTTAGAATTTACTTTGAATTCTCACTTTATTGTAATAAGGTAGGAGACGGGAGTTTGTCATTGTGTCAGTGATCCTAGTGTGAGACTTAGTTCAAGGTACTGCTGTATCTTTGGCCAGACGGGAACAAACATTTGTCCCAGGCATTTCAATATGCCCAATATGAAGGATGTGACCTGAGAGGGAGCATGTTGTGTCATAACCAATGACATGCAGGCACACTAAAGTGTGTACGTCTGATCTCACATAGGGAAAATACTGTAGCGGACCCCGGGTAACCAGACCAGTTACCTCCGCTAGTTCCTTCCCTCAGACACGCTGGAACCGTTAACACAGGCAAACATCCCTTCCCCCCAGCAACTGGATGACACACAGTCCTGGAGGTACAACAGGATTTTATTGTGCCACACACGGCTTTTATGCATAACCCCTTGCAAGGGGTCTTCTACACAAACATGCATGTCGGGTGGGCTTTCAGTACATGGGAGCCAACACACGGGAAAAGGGACCTAGTCTCCTTGTCTCCACGGTACAGAAAGCCCACCCAATATGCAAGGGGTCTTCCACACCAAATGACAGGGGTCTTCATCCCAGGACATTCTGTGTCTGTGGTATAAAAACTATAGGAGAATTGTGTCTATGTCTTATTTTGTTTGTTTGTTTTGGCCTTTTTTTACCATATCTATAAGAATTTTCTGGGAGGTATAACATCACATCTGTAAATGCACCATTTTTTGTAGATTTTGTGTCTGAACATCAGAATCAAATAAAGAAAATAATTTGACATGTGCTTAGTTTTTTTCAAATGCTTGCACTTCATATATAATACAATTATATAATCATCGATGTTAGGTGAACTAATTGGAATCATAACAATTTAAATGTTCTAACCCCTAACCCTACCCCTAACCCTACCTCTACCACTACCCCTAACCCTAGTACTAGGGTTAGGGGTAGGGTTAGGGTTAGAGGAAGGTTAGGGTAAGGGTTCGGGTTATGGTTCGGATTCGTGGTAGGGTTAGGGGTAGGGTTAAGGCTAGAGTTAGGAGTAGGGTTAGATTCCTGTCATCATTCTCTTAATTTTACCTCCCTCTCCTGTTTTGCCACTTTTCAGAAATCCAAAGCACTTCGGCACTTCAGAAATTCGGCACTTCTGCAATTCGGTTCGGTTCGGAACTTCTTCAATTCGGCACTTCGGCAATTAGGGACTTCGGCAATTTGGTTCGGTTTGGCACTTCGGAAATTCAGACATTCAAAAGCATCCGATTGGCTGAAATTTGTCTGGATTTAAATTCGGAAGTAGTTATGGTATGGTGTGGAACTGCACTCTATCCCTTTAAGCAGTATGTAGCTGGGTGCAACTCGGACAGTATCAGTACCAGAGACCAAATGCTGAATAACAAATAGAAGAAACAAAGACCGTGTAGGTCGAAACGTTGTGATGGAGTGGGTTCAATAAAATTGCCTTGCTTGTACCTTGGAGTGCCTGGACCTTTCTTCTATTGAATTTAAATTCAGACCGAAACTAATTGCACATGTCTAATGTTTTCAGCTGCAGGGTTAAAACCAGGGGGACCTGGCACCCAGACCACTTCATTGAGCTGAAGTGGTCTGGGTGCCTATAGTGGTCCTTTAAGCATTCCTTATTGAAGTCTTATGGACTATACTACTTACTGCTAAATAAGCACTTCTTATTAAAGTCTTTTGGACTATTCTACTTACTGCTAATTAAGCATTCCTTAATTAATGTTCTATGGACTATACTACTTACTGCTGATTAAGCATTTCTCATTGAAGTCACTTGGTCTATATTGTTTGCTGCTGATTAAGCATTTCCTTATTTTTATAATTGCTATATTCTTGTGTTGCAATTCTGAAACAAGATTCCAAGCATTCATGCATTATTATTTCAAAACCTATATGCTGCAAGAGACTGCTAGAGGACCAACTTGTTATGCTTTCTATGGATTTGGAGTGGAACTCAACTGCAGAATAGTGTTTGAGGAAGTGATGAGCATATAAGTCGATGGGGGGGGTCCCTGTAGACTTAAGGAACACAATATAGGGATAGTTTGATGAGAAGAGTTCCTGTAGCTTTAAGGAACATGACTTGCAGAATAAGATGATGAGGAGAGTTCCTGTAGCTTTAAGGATTGCAATAAGAAGATGTTTTGATGAGACGAGTTCCTGTAGCTTTAAGGAATACAATAAGAAGGTAGTTTGTTGGGACAAGTTCCAGTAGCTTTAAGGAATACAATAAGAAGATAGTTCATTGAGACGAGTTCCTGTAGCTTTAAGGAATACAATAAGAAGGTAGTTCGCTGAGATGAGTTCCTGTAGCTTTAAGGAATATAATGTGAAGGTAGTTCATTGGGACAAGTTCCTGTAGCTTTAAGGAATGCAATAAGAAGGTAGTTCATTGAGACAAGTTCCTGTAGCTTTAAGGAATGCAATAAGGTAGTTCTTTGAGACAAGTTCCTGTAGCTTTAAGGAATACAATAAGATATAGTTCGTTGAGACAAGTTCCTGAAGCTTTAATGAATACAATAAGAAGGTAGTTCGCTGAGACGAGTTCCTGTAGCTTTAAGGAATATAATGTGAAGGTAGTTCATTGGGACAAGTTCCTGTAGCTTTAAGGAATGCAATAAGAAGGTAGTTCATTGAGACAAGTTCCTGTAGCTTTAAGGAATGCAATAAGGTAGTTATTTGAGACGAGTTCCTGTAGTTTTAAGGAATACAATAAGATATAGTTCGTTGAGACAAGTTCCTGAAGCTTTAATGAATACAATAAGAAGGTAGTTCGTTGAGACGAGTTCCTGTAGCTTTAAGGAATGCAAAAAGAAGGTAGTTCATTGAGACAAGTTCCTGTAGTTTTAAGGAATACAATAAGAAGGTATTTTTAAGACAAGTTCCTGTAGCTTTAAGGAATACAATAAGAAGGTAGTTCATTGAGACAAGTTCCTGTAGCTTTAAGGAATACAATAAGAAGGTAGTTCGTTGAGACGAGTTCCTGTAGCTTAAAGGAATACAATAAGAAGGTATTTCTTTAAGACGAGTTCCTGTAGCTTTAAGGAATACAATAAGGTAGTTCGTTGAGATGAGTTCCTGTAGCTTGAAGGAATGCAATAAGAAGGTAGTTTGTTGAGACGAGTTCCTGTAGCTTTAAGGAACACAATAAGATGTAGTTTGTTGAGACAAGTTCCTGTAGCTTTAAGGAATACAATAAGAAGGTAGTTAGTTAAGATGAGTTCCTGTAGCTTTAAGGAATACAATAAGAAGGTTGTTCGTTGAGACAAGTTCCTGAAGCTTTAAGGAATACAATAAGGTAGTTCATTGAGTCGAGTTCCTGTAACTTGAAGGAATGCAATAAGAAGGTAGTTTGTTGAGACGAGTTCCTGTAGCTTTAAGGAATACAATAAGATGTAGTTTGTTGAGACGAGTTCCTGTAGCTTTAAGGAATACAATAAGAAGGTAATTAGTTAAGATGAGTTCCTGTAGCTTTAAGGAATACAATAAGAAGGTTGTTCGTTGAGACAAGTTCCTGAAGCTTTAAGGAATACAATAAGGTAGTTCATTAAGTCAAGTTCCTGTAGCTTGAAGGAATGCAATAAGAAGGTAGTTTGTTGAGACGAGTTCCTGTAGCTTTATGGAATACAAGAAGATGTAGTTCGTTGAGATGAGTTCCTGTAGCTTTAAGGAATACAATAAGAAGGTTGTTCATTGAGACGAGTTCCTGAAGCTTTAAGGTACCTGAGAGAGGATGCAGAGGAGTAATCTGTGAGGATAAGTTCATGTATGAATAACAGAGATAGTTTAAACCAGCGCTCTGATCAAATTGCAGTGAGTGGGAAGGCTTTATAAGCCTTTACCTGCCCTGCGGAGCTCAGTCTGCACGGTGCCCTCGCTGGGTGAAGTTGGATTCTTTTTTTAGCATCTGGATTTTTTTTTCAATGTTTTTTATTTATTTATTTTACAAGTTCGATGGGAATTATGGATTCTTATTTGGGGGTGAAAAAAGCAGGTTTGAGAAAAAAAGACATCTAATGGTAAGTATGATTTTTTAATTTTTTTATTTACAGGTATTTAGCTTTTTATTCCCCCCTCACTATTTTTAGGGTGAAGGGGGTAGGAAGGGATTTTATTTGAGGGGGGTGACTAGGGGATTGAGAACCCCTAGTCACCTTGGGGGGTGGAGGCATACTTTTACATTTAGGCAAAGGGTGGGGGTTGGGGGGGATAATAGTTCTCCCCCCATTATGTGCAATAGGTCCCACCCTATTGTCACTAGGACCCCACCCGCTGCTTATGGGTGGGGGCCAAGGGGGGCAGCAGTAGATTCCCCACCTAGTGTCATTTTGGGCCCCCAACCATTGCTCATGGGTGGGGGGTGGTGGGGAGGCAGTAGGTCCCCCTATTGTATGTTAGGGCCCCACACCCACTACTCATGGGTCGGTGAAGGGGAGGCAATAGGTCCCCCCTCTACTGTCACTAGAGCCCCCATCCACTGCTTATGGGTGGGTGTAGGGGGGCGGCAGTAGGTTCCTCCTCCTATTTTGGGTCCCCACTCACTGCTCATGGGTGGTGGTCTGGGGGGACAATAGGTACTCCTCTATTGTCATTTTGGGCCCCCACTCACTGCTCACGGGAGGGGGCCGGGGGAGGTGGAGGCTGTAGGTCCCCCTTATTGTATTTTAGGGGCCCCAACCACCGCTCATGGGTGGTGGCAGTAGTCCCCCCCCCATTGTAGTGACAGTGCTGCTTTAATATGTATTACAAGGAGAGAGCTGGTATCGCTGCTTGCTTTCTTTTTCTTTTTTTGCGCATTCGTAGTGTTGAAGGACTCTTGATGACTGATTCAGCTACAAAAACAACAAAAATCTTACTGAAAAAACTGAGAAAGGACAACAATGTACATAACATTCTTTCAAAATACTGAAGTCACTATCTAAAGGCCTTCTATCCATAAATGTATTGTGTTCTTAGTCTAGGCACACACTAAGTTTCACTAAGAAGCTATGGTCCAGCAAGTAGAAAAATCATCACAAAGTAGGACTTAAATGGCTGCCACTATATGTACTTCCATAAAGATAAGAAAGAGTGGAACGGGGATAAATAAAAAATACTTTCCCTTTAATATCTCTATCCTTGTGCTTCAGAAAATCAAAACATATCAGTGTATTCTACAGTTAGCCCTCATCTTAATTTGTGGCTAAGTGGCTACTACAAAAGACTGGACATACCCCATTTTGAATACCCTGGGTTGTCTACTTTTTAAAATGGTATATCATGGTCACCATAGCCAATCTGGCAAACATCAATTTACAAAACAGAAATTGGCAAATCTTATGTTTGACCCTGTAACTTTCCAAATCACCATAAAACCTGCACTTGAGGGGTACTGTTGTACTCGTGAGACATTACTCTATACAAATATGAGTGTTTTAGAGCAGTAAAAATGTATTATACTGTTATCATCCGTGAAATGGCAGAGTATGTGTGAAAAATGCAAAAAATATATATAAATGCTAATTTTGGCCAGGGTTTGTGACTAAGTGGCTACTAAAACAGACAATATATACCCCATTTTGAATACCGTGGGTTGTCTACATTTACAAATGCCATGATTGGGGTTAATTTTCATTCCTGGGTTGCTATATGGTCTCAAAGGCAACATAGGCCCAGCAAACCAATCTGGCAAATTTCAATGTGCAAATCATGGAAAATCGGGAAAAGTACTACCTTTGACCCCTGTAAGTTTGCAAAAACCCATAAGACCTGTACCTGTACAATGCTGTTCTCAGGAAATGTTGCTGAACACATATTGGGGTGTTTTTTGTCAGTAACACATAACAGGAACTGAGAATCCATGCCTAAAGAACAATGTGAGAGAAAAATAACACACAAAAAATGACTACCCAAAAGTTTGACTAGTGATAGAATTAGTGCATGGAAAGTGTTAAAATACCACCATTTGAAATACTCTAGGGTGTCTACTTTTCAAAAATGTATGGTTTGATGGGGGTAAATTACATTGGCCAGCTTCAAAAATGTCCCAAATAGGACATGGGTGCATGATGACCAGCTGTGAAAATTCCAAGTTGGAAAACTGGAATGCGCACCCTCAAAATAAGGTCTTTTAGCCCCAGAGAACCTATACATGGGTGGTATCACTGTACTCAGGAGATGTTGCTGAACATATATCTGGGTGTTCTTTGGCAGTAACCCCTAAAGTTCTCAGTACATGTTTTCTTAAATTGCTATGTGTGTCAAAAAAATCACCAAATATTTTTTTATTTTTTTTTATTTGGCAAAGATTGGTGGTAAAATGGTAACATGAAAAGAGTCAAAATACCCCAAGTTTAATACCTTAAAAATATAAAAATGTGAGGGGTTATTCAGGGATTCCTGACAGAGAGAATTGTTTGGAAATAGCAAAGTGCTACTTGTACTTATTGCCCTATAACTTGCAAAAATAAAAGCTAAGAACATGTTAACATTGGGTATTTCTAAACTCAGGACAACATTTTTAAACTATTTAGCACAGGTGTTTTTGGGCGGTTGTAGATGCATAACAGATTTTGGGGGTCAAAGTTAGAGGGTTAAGGTTTTTTTATACTTTTAACCTATTTTATAATTGTTTTTATAGTAAATTATATGATATAATGACAATAATGGTATCTTTAGAAAGACTATTTAATGGCGAGAAAAACGGTATACAATATGTGTGGGTACAGTAAATGAGTAAGTAAGTAAGTAAATTACAGCTAAACACAAACACTGCAGAAATGTAAATCAGCTGGGGGGCGGGGCCTGACAGTCAAGATGGCCGGACATGTTTCATATCAGCTCCTGCCTCACCAAACTAAATATAGGCTATTAATGCCCAATATCACAGAGCGCACAGACTTAAATAAGCAGCAAATGGGCACTGTGAGAGGGAACACCTCGAGCACACCTGATTATAAAGGCTCTGCCGAGTACACGTGATGTCCGACTGTGCGGCCTACCAAGCCTGACGGCATGGTGAGTGGGGGATGGCCCGGAGAGGGATATCCCAGTCCCCTGTTGAGGGAACTACCCTCCATGCACAAGCGGAGTCTCCCATCGATCTGAACACACCGCATGGCAAACCTATCATGGCTGCCGTGCCGTGGGCTAAACTGTCTCCTAAAGGCTTGGAGAGCCAGTGCTTGCAGGCATGCTTCAATGCTCGTTTTGATCAGATATGCCAGGATCTTTGGGCTCGCATTCAGAGCCGAACCCGTATCCCTGCAAAGATATGAGGGCAAAACAACCCCGCCAGGGGGTGGATGAGCCGCGGAGTGATGACATGCAGCTGAGCTTGCCTCCTAACATTGAATGCCCAAGGGTTGGCACTAAACAGAAGCCACGAAAATCTCCTGATGTAAGAGGCAAAAGGGGAAGAAAGCCCATCTCAAGCTTGATCACGCACTTCCCAAATCGTCCAACATCTGCTACTACCTTCCTAAGCTGGGGGCCTGGAAGGAGATAACCCCGACGCCCTTCCCACACCCTTGGAGGGAGCAACATCGATTTCAAGACCGCGCTCGTGGTGCAGAGAGTGAACGGAGCAGTGAGAACTGTACAAGGGCACTTGTTGAGGCATGGGGCCAGCTTTGGAGTGCTGGGAACCTGCCTCATTATGAGACTCTCATAGTCACTATGGGTATCGGGTCAAGGCTTGATGTGTCGGGGAAGGAGACTTGCGTTGCTGCTCTGGCCTTATCTGCTACTCCCTGCGTTTATCTAAACATCCCGGAGATTACCACCATGGCCCTACTCACTCCTACTTACTAGCAGCTGTGCATGTCCAGCATGTTTAATTCCGCTCCATAGGTACCTACCATGTCTTTCTCATATCTGGAGGGATTTCATTGTTTCTGATACTATCTCTTACTGTACGATCAGACAAGTACACCTAACATGGCATATTAGCCTTCACTCTTTCACCTCTAACATCTTGCAACTTCTGTTGGGGTATCGCAAGCTTGTCTGTTATAACGTGCACTACAAAAAAAAAAGAATTAAAAAAATAAATAAATGTAAAATATCCCTGGTCCCAAACGCTAAGAAAATTGAAAAGTGGTCTGGTCACTAAGGGGTTAAAGACAAATTCATCTAAAAACAAACTAATATAGTGTATGTGTTGAATAGATTGTGGTTTTCAGGTGTTACATTATCTGTTAGTTCTACTAATTGAATAATAATTTTCATTCTTTTTCAGTGGTACATTTTTAAAATAGCATGACAGTTTTTCTTTTAGTTTGATGCTGTTTTAATCTGTTTTTAATTAAGAAACAAAAATGTCCACAAAGTATAATATAAGCAAGCATGTACTCATATGTTACAATAATCATGTAAGAACAAATACATCACTTGGATATCAAAAAAGTAAGGAAAGAGAATGTACTTCATGTTATTTTGTAATTCAAAATTATTATTTTTGTCTATATTTTTAGTTTCAGGCTAATTATATATGATATATCTCTTATGCAGCAATCACATCCTGTATAAGAGCAAGTAATAATTCACTTCTGGTTGAGTTTATATCTGAAACATAAATTATAGGTGTTTTGTCTCTGATTCTCATTGTACATTTTTAGTGTTTGTGATAAATACAATAGATATTTGTTACGGTTGCCTCCAGGCTGGCTGGAAGTTGGACCGTAGAAAAGGATGCTCCTAGCGCTCACCAAAGGACCATCAGCACCGTAGCCACCATAAGCACTGCAGACTCCACGAACCACCGCTGCTGGGCTGGTATCTCGCCGTCTGCTCTGCGCCCTGGACCTACGACCAGGCTCCAGGTTCCAGTAGATGAACCTCTTCCTTCTGTAGAGCGAAGCAGGATCAGGAACAAGAGCTCTTACAAGAGCTCAACAGCTAAGGGAGTATGACGTGCATAGCAATCCCTGTAGTGATTATAGCTGTCCCCTACAAACATGAGTCGAGGCTACAAGTTAGAGGGTTAGAAGAGGTCTCAGATGCTGGAACACCCAGCCTGGCTTTTATTGAGGTTACATGCAAATAGGACACTCCCAGGGGGAGGCATAAAATCACCAATCACACATCTGGTGCAGCCCACACATTCCTTCCCCTCAGATAAACAGTTAAACCAATTATTACATACAATAAAAATACAGTTTTTACACACACACTGTAACTTTAAAACCATACATTCAATTTCAATAAAAGTTGCATATTCAGACTCAGCATACATCAAATATAAACACTTCCAAAAATCAGCCAAATCCCTCCAGTGGATCAAAAGTTAGCTGGAAGTCCTTTATGACCGACCGCAAGCACAATTTCCTGCCCAAAACAGTTCCATAGATTTGGGCTGTGCGGTCGGTCAATTTCATGCGAAAAAACGACTAAGTCCCATTCTCTGGAGCTGCAAGTTCCGTATGGGAGAAGGTAAGGGTCAGCGGTGTTCGGCAGAATGTGTAGCCGATTTTAGTTCCACAGAATCTTTAGCATACACCGCTGACCGCATTCGAATGACCAAAATGGCCGCTGCCACGTGTTCGGCTGCCGAATGGCGGCCACCCAGCGCTCGGCAATTAACCTGCAGTAACCTCACAGCCTGGGAGGTAAATTGCCTGCACACTTTAACTTCTGGGTGGTCCGCCTGTGTGGTACTTGGTTCAGTAAGCCCTATTTACTGAACCAAGTAGGGGAAAGCCAGGAACAAGTTATTTTAAAGGTCTGGGGACATAGTCTTAAAGGGGCATTGTTCAGCAAGGTCACAATATGTCCCCAGACGGTTCTTAAAGGGCCATACACACCAATAAAAGTTAATACATTTTCAGGGGCACAATCTTCCAGGGGCCATAGTCATGAGGCAGGAGGCTGGCAAATAGGCTTCTCCACAATCCAGGGAAGCAGGGCAATTTTTCATTTAAAGGGCCAGTTACAAATAGCCATTTGTAACAATATTATTCATGTATTATTATCTTTAAAATGCATGTTGTGTCTACATTTAATTTGTAATGTGCCCTTATCATAAATATCCTATTCCTTTACTTATAACCTTATTGTATTTATCACAAAGTACTGTGTGTGTATATGATACTCAGTAGAAATTATCAGCAGTGCAATGCTCTATGGTGTGAAATCTAAAAAGCAATGAATATATGCCAAAAAGGACAAAATAGGCCCCTTAAACATCTTCATCCAAATATCTTGTATCAAATTTTATTTATATTTCACCAACAAAACATTACAATCTTAAAGTCCCGGCAGTGGACATTTTGCTTAATAAAGAATAACCACGGGGTAAAAACATTGCAACTTGTTGTAAATTGTTTAATTAATTTATTTGTTTTTAGATTCTTTATTTTTGCAAGTGCACGTTAGAATAAAAAATCACACAATTTTACACTATGAAGCCAGCATTGGGTAGACATGTCAAATTGTTGTATGTGTACAATGAATACAGCACTTACCTTACACAATGCAAGGTAAGTATAGCCAATGAATATTAAGAAGACAGGCTCGACTGCTAATCAGAACATTAAACATGTAACATGTAAGAAGAAAACTAAGAAATTAATAAAATGTGATATCTCACTTGGAGCGGGCACTCAACAAGAGAGGAACACTGCTCTCACTGCTCTCAATGTCAGTGTGGGTAGTACAAGTCTTCCCAGGGCATGAAACCAAATATAGAATTTGAAGAAAATATACTGGAGAAAGCTCCATCCAAAGACAGAGCCCCCTAGCTGGTAGAAAAGAAATTACAGACAATAATACTCCCAGAAATGGCTACAATGTATTACACAGACTTCATTAAGTGTAGTCAAATGTAGAAGGTAATAACGGCTAAATAACATTGTATAGTGGTAGAGCTCTGTATGGAAATAAGTAGGGGCTTAAGAATAAAAGTAGATGGATCCCTGTTTGTTCAAATAATCCTGTAAATAGATGTGGGGGTAACTATCTGTGAAACAGTGAACCCTCCTAAATAAAATTAGGCTTTCCACTCACTGGTGATAAACATATCTAAAGAGTTTTCAAAAAGGAAACATGGTGTGAATTTCTTATCTACCAGCTGGGGGCTCTGTCTTTGGATAGAGATATCTTCAGAAAATGCCTTTCGAAATTTTATTTTATTGAAGGCAGACACAGCATTGTTCATTTATTCCTTTATTTTGTTAATAGAGCAAAGCAGCGAAGGTTGTCAGAAAATGATTTAGAGACATTTTCAGAGATTATTATGTGTATGTGTAAAAAGTGTCTTTAACGTTTAGAAATCTTTCTTAGTGCTATCCTGATGTCTTGGTTTCTTAGACTGTAAACTAAAGGGTTAAACAGGGGGGTAAACACAGTATGCAGCAATGATATAATCTTATTCAAAAGCAATAAATGTCCTATGGATGGTATCATATACTTTATTATTAACGTCCCATAGAATGCACTAACCACGAGAAGGTGGGAACTGCAGGTTGAAAAGGTTTTTTGTCTTCCGGTTGTAGAAGGGATCCTAAGTATTGTAAACAAGATATGAACATAAGTCAATATGATAAAAACACAAGGACATATAAATAAAGGAGTAGAAAGTATAATGGCTAAAAATTCCACCAGAGACGTGTCTGAACATGAAAGTTTTTGGAGAGGGGAAATGTCACAATATATATGATCAATGATGTTTCCATCACAGAACTGAAAGTTGGATATAGGTATGATACCTGATATGTTCAGGGTAAATCCTATTAACCAGGGAAAGACAGACATACAAGTGCGCAGTGTCAAATCCATGATTGAGGTGTAACGCAATGGGACACATATAGCCAGGTATCGGTCATAGGACATCACTGCAAGCAGGAAGCATTCTGAAAAAATTACACCACTAAAGAAATACAATTGAGTTATGCAGCCAGGAATTGTCATTTTTTTCCCACCGTGTAAGATTGCTCCCATCAAGTTGGGAAGAGTATTTGTTGTAAGCACAATATCAGACAGTGATAGATGACAAAGAAAAAAGTACATGGGAGACTGAAGGTGATGGCTGATTGAAACTAACACAATGATCAGAAGATTTCCAGTTAATGTGATTAGGAAAATGTTAAGGAATATAATGAAAATTAATATGTTGAAGCCGTAAAGATTTCCAAAGCCTAGAAGTATGAGTTCCGTGGCTCTCGATACATTCCTTACAGTCATAGTCCGATCAAGGTTCCTCACCACATGCATATCACCGTACATTCTATAAAATTATAAAAACATATGAATATTACGTTTATGTACAGAATGGAAACTAAATCCAAATGTTAATACTCACTTCTAATATTTATTTTTGTTTTTTCTTCTCAGTCTCCATATCCTTGGCTTAGGTATAACTGATCTGTAGACCTTTTTATCTTACCTTTCCCACTACGCTCTCAGTATCTCTCTTTTCAGTTACCAGCTCTACATGTCTAGTTGAAGTAAAACCATTACAGTTCTTTCCTGAACAATAGATGATAAGGACTCAGGACTCCAATCTCACATTTCTACAGGACTCCATTCTGGTCTGGCAAGCACAAGTGTGAGTAATGAGTAATATATAATCATTACATAAAACATGATCCATTATCCAGGATTTCTGAAGTCACTGGTCAATGAACGCTCAGTGATTGATGACATCTTGACACAGTGATCATTATTGAGAACATCAGTTTCATTTCTCAGACACCACGACTGAAAAAGTAATGGATTTATTTAATAGATTTGTTTGTAATGAAAACTGGTATGAAGAATGTATTATTGTTTTAAAGTCTTTCTCCTAGAAATGTTTTCAAATGTTTTCCAAGAAGTCAATAGGAATATGAAATGTATGATAAATGACAAAAAAAGGTTTAGACAATAAAATCACCAATAATTTTCAAAAAAAAGAGGTTTATCAGAAAATGAATTGCAGCATGTTAAAAATCCTAACAGATAGAAATTCTAAAATATAAACTGGATACAGACTACAACACAAATAAAAAAAAAATTCTTATTAATTAGTCTCATGTTAAAATGTTTAGTCTTATTTTTTAGAAACACTGGTTCCATTCATAAAGAATGTTATCCATTTCTGAATTTACCTTTGATGTTGTTTGAAAACAGATAGTTTGTGCTAAATGAAACCAAACACATTTACATGTGTTCATTTTTTATTTTATTTTTTTGGATAAACACAGTTAGTTTGACTAAACTGTGTGAATTTTAATTTGAAATTACAACAAAGGATTTAGGATTTCACTCAGGCAAAATCTGTAACATTAAAGGGTTAAAGAATATTCTACATTTAATTCTGCATTGTTTATTTACTTAAGAAAGCACCCGTGCAGTAAGATATACTTTAAGGAGGGTTTGTGCCTTTCTAAATCATTTCTCTCAATGTGCGGCCAGTGATAGACTCTGGGAACTGAGTAATCAAATATTGAGTATATATATCACACATTATCGCATGTTACCTCTGTGAAAACATATTGTGCAGTGAGCTGGGTAAATGAATAAACACAGATTTTATAAATTCCTTAAAAATTAAAAGTAAACAAAATAATCTAGATTCTCTAAAAGAGGTGTAGATTTTATAACAGCAATAATAGTCTAGACTCCTAGTACCGGGGAGATTGTTACAGGTCATGTCAGTACTACATGGATCCCAACTCTCAACAGTACAACACGAATGCCAACTCCTAATACAAAGTTCTACCCATAGGCACACATTCCTGGCCTCCACGTAACACGCAGTATGGCAGACAGAATAGCAGCAGAGATAGGGGCTACATTAAATGCTGAATATCAATGTAAACACAGTGATAACTGATATTTATTGTCATATCATACAAATAAAGATCAAATAATATGTTTGTAAAATAATTTAATAAACAGCACATGTTATTAAGACTGAATCACTGTTTTTGCACTTTATATAAAGTGTGAATTGTAGTGGATTGAAAACCAAACAGCAAACTTTATGCCAAAATATGATTTTGGGAAGAAAAAAAATAGCTGACTTAACAGTTTGTTTTCTAATGCTGCTCTTTTTAAATTACATTTAAATGTAATCTGATTCCATGTTGAATTCTCAGCAATTCACACTGTATTGAAAAGGGCTTAATTAATTAAAACACATATGTACAGTGAGTTCAAATCTGAATTAAAAATCTGAGGATACCGTGACTTTAGATGAATTGGAGAATGTCTCCAGATCAGCAATACCAGATTCAGATGCAATTCAGTGTTTAGTGAATAAACCCCTGAAAGACTACAATAACAATAATAAAATACTCAGATACATTATAACAGATTTATAGAGATGCAGTAAGAGATGACAAGGTTTGTAATAAAACAATCTTACAGCGTAATGAAAAATGTGTCAACACTCAAACACAAGGAACGGCAGTTCCGTGCCCTCTACCTTAAATAAATCGTATATTACACGGAGCAGGATATTGTGTTAAAATCAACATTTTATTATTTTTCCTGGGGCTTTTTTTTTAAATTGAGAACTCTCAGTATATTCTTCCAGAACAATTTCTAAATAAATTAGTAAAATTACTCGCCAAAAGCTAAAGTTAAAATATATAGGAAAAGGAGCTAAATATTTAGATTTTTTTTTTTAAAGCTTGAAATAATTAGAAATGAGATAATGCTTAACGCTGGAACTCCATCAAAGTCAAATATCTGAAATAATGCTGAGAACGTCTGTGAGTCTATTTTATATTTTACTCTGTTTATACCAGGGGAGCTTAGTGCCAGGTCCCGATAGTGCTGGAGTTTAGTGTAAATGTATTTCATCATACAGAAAAACTAAAATTGTTGCAATTGTAAAAGGTAAACACAACAATTGTACTTTTATGTAAATTTTAAAGTAAATAATTAGCTGCATTTCTTTGCTCATTCTGCACATTTTTTTGTGAAAGAGTATTTTGCATCTTCATCCTGTGTCCTCCGTTTTAGAAAACGTATTTTTTTGCTTATTTTGCTGATTTTGTACCTGTGTATAAGATGTCATATTTCCCTTTCTCAACCTCCCTGTTAACCGGCAGTAGTCTCCAGTAGTACAGTAATGTCACCAGTATTAGACTCCCCAAATGTGGTGAATTTTATTTTGGCTAGCACAGTTTTCTTTTAGTTAACATAAACTCACAGATTGCTCAAGACGTTGAAGTCTGGCTCCCTTCCTTTGGCACTGATCAGGACAGTCTCTGCTCTTATTGTAGCAATCAGTAGGCTTTAATCCAAGGTTATCAAACTATGGCCCCCAGATATTGATAGCCTACAACTCCCAGAATTCTTTGACTGTAATAGAAGGCCAAAGAATCATGGGAGTTGCAGTTCAGAAACATCTGGGGTACCAGGGTTTAATTAAGATGCCTGCTTTAACCCCTTAATGACCAAACTTCTGGAATAAAAGGGAATCATGACATGTCACACGTCATGTGTCCTTAAGGGGTTAAACAGCGATACTGTTATTACTGACAAACAGCAATGTCCTCTTTCAAATAAACTTGCTTGGGGGATCTAGGTGTTACTTCAAACCCCCTATCGCACTTTCATCCAGAAATACAGATAAACTACCAATAACTGACCACATACATCCTAATCACTTTCAAAATAATAAGCAATATTAGACTAAAAAAACTAAACATAGATTTAGCCATACTCTTAATCCAAGATGGGTGAAACAGCTTGATATTATAATCAAATGGTAATTTCGCTTATTATTTGTTAATGTGAATTCAGTTTTTTATAATGTAACGAATGTATTCAGTATATCGTGGTATGAGGGTGTTACATTGTCTCACTCTGTATTAGTTCTACCCATTTAATAATACTTTTTTTTTCCTTTTTAATGGTAATATTTATGTATACCATCTTTTTCTCCCAGTTTTATGATGTTTTTAATTCATTTTTTAATTAAGAGAAAGTAGGACACAAAGTACAATATTAGCAAAATAAACTCATACGTTACAATAATAATTTAAAGACAAATTAATTTAAAGACAAACTATCTTTCCTGCTAATTTTTAGAAACCGTATAAATACACATTTTTAGTTGCAGACTAATTATATAATATTTCATGTTCATCAGTCACATCCTATAGTAGTTCAGGTAATAATGTATTTTTGATTGAGTTTATATCTAAAACATAAATTGCTTGTGTCTGATCCACATTGTAATTTTCAGGTAATGTTAATGCAAATGCATATTTTGTGTCCACATTTAATGTGTATTTATCTGACTGTGTGTATTTCTGAGTGTGTCTTGCATTGTCTGTCTGTGCATGTGACTGAGAATGTGTGTCTGATAGTGAATATCCTTGTATGTGAATGTATTTTTCATGTGAGCATGTGTATGTTTGTGTCTGGGGATGGTATTTGTGTAGGTTAGCTGCTTACGGTATTTTGTGTATATAGGGGGCTGCCATGCACAGTGTTTATGGTGAAGATATGTTTTATGACTTTGTGTATAATGATTGTCTTCAGCCGGTGACAGTGACAGGGTGAGTAAAGGTGTTAACTGTATCAGGGTGAGTGTGAAAGGACAGGGAAGTTAATGTGACAGGTTTAGGGGTGAATGTCACAGAATGAGGGAGGGTGAGTATGACACGGTTGAAGATAAGGGTTGAGGGGAGATAAGTGTGATACGATTAGGGGGTTAATATGACTGGGTTAATGTGGCATGGTTGGGGATGAGTATCGCAGGGTTGGGGTAAATGGTGTCAAGGGAGTCTTACCCCAACACGCAGGAAAGTGGAAACCCACAAAAGGTGGATCCGAAAGACATATTACTGAGCTTTAGAATGGCCAGACTTAATGTATTAATACAGCAGGAAACAAAGTCAGGGTAAGTCAAAGTCAGGAATACAGAAATACACAGAGAGAAATACGAAGCAAAGTCAGGATACCAGAAGTCACAAATCAAATACGAAGTCGAGGGTCAATAACAAGAATGCAACAAGAGAGACTATTATATAGCACTAAAGTCATCAGGACAGAAACCATGATAGGACAATGAGTAAGGGCTAGAACAGGCATTAAATAGGTTCAAAAGAGTTCCCATTGGCCCACGTCATCTCTGTGATTCAAACAGCAT
Organism: Pelobates fuscus; assembly: GCF_036172605.1. NCBI lineage: Eukaryota > Metazoa > Chordata > Amphibia > Anura > Pelobatidae > Pelobates > Pelobates fuscus. The sequence continues at coordinate 375,894,125 of NC_086321.1, forward strand.
GGGGTCACCTAGATGATGCGGCCCCTTTAAGGGCATGACGTCATGGAAATATAAAACTTTAAAGAGCTGCAGTTCAGCCTGTGAGCCAGCAGAGGGAGCCATTTGTGGGACCAAAGGTGAGTATGCTGTTCAGACCACATGGCAATGTGTAGCGTTCGGGCCATGACGGCTGAGGACTGCAGTAGTGCGGCCATGTGGTGCGTTCTGCTCGCGTGGCCCATGGAGAGGAGCAGTGCGGGCGCCGGGCACAGGAAAGTTTGTAAAAGAAACCCCCCAGGTGGATTCGCCCCCAGGTAACGGAGATTAAAGGAACGGACAAAACTCAGAGCATGCATATCAACCCCAGGGACCCAAGAACAGTCTTCAGGACCATACCCCTTCCAATAGACCAGATACTGGAGACTGCCCCTAAGGAATCTAGAGTCAAGGATAGCAGCAATCTCATCAGCATGTTCAACTGATACAGTAGGCGGAGGAGCGCGAGGTCCAGTAAACCGATTACAGACCTGATATTTCAACAGGGAGGTATGGAAGACATTTAGTATACGCATGGAACAAGGCAAGTCCAGTGCATATGACACAGAGTTCACCTTGCGCAGGATACGGAATGGACCAATGAAACGAGGAGCAAACTTTATCGAGGGCACACAGAGACCGATCTTTCGGGTAGAAATCCAAACCTTATCCCCCACCACATAGGAAAGAGCTGCATGATGATGCCTATTGACCTGTACCTTCTGTCTCTGAGCAGCCTTAGCCAATAGTTGTTGAACCTGTTCCCAAGTACTACACAAACAAGCCAAGTGCTCATCCAGAGCTTCACTGTTAGGAGAATGTAGTTGGAAGAACAGGATGCCGGCCATAGACTACATAAAAAGGGCTGAACCCAGAGGATTTGTGAGAAGCATTATTGCATGCAACCTCAGCCCAAGGAAGCAGGTTAAGCCAGTCATCTTGGTGAAGAGAAACAAAACAACCTAGACACTGCTCAAGAGACTGGTTGGCACGTTCTGGAGCTCCATTAGTCTGCAGATGGTAAGCAGAGGAAAAGGACAACTCAACACCAATCTCCGAGCAAAAGGCCCAGATGCAAGAAACAAATTGACTACCTCTGACAGATGTCAGATACAATTTGTTCCACCATGTAGATGGAATACCTCCCTAGAGAAAATCCTAGCTTATTCTGCTGAGGAGAGGAGTTTCCTCAAGGTTTTGAAATGTGCCATCTTAGAAAACCTTTCTACGATCATTAGTAAAAAAAAACTTATCTACGTCAATTGGAAGGGGGAAGTTCTATGATGAAATCAATAGACAAGTTGGACCAGGGTTTAGTGGGTATGGGTAAAGTTTTGAGCAATCCACATGGTACCCTGTGAATGGTCTTGTTAGCTGCACATTTGTCACAAGCAAGTACATAGTCTTTTATGTCCCTCTATAGAGAAGGCCACCAGAAGTCACAAAGGTTACTCTAGGATGTCCAGCGGTTTTGCTGTCATGGCATAAAGTAATAACTACCTGTCTGACAAAAGGGGTAACAAACAATTTATCACTAGGCTTTTATTCAGGGGACTCAGCTTGAGTAGATATGATGTGACTTAACAGTGAAGAGGATATGAAAAGAACTGTTGTAGCTACAATTCTTTCTCGGGGAATGATATTGTAACGGATCGCCTGGCACCCCGACTTGGTACCTCCGTTAATGGATGCTCCTAGTGCTTCCTGAGGACTCCAAGCACTCTGGCAGACACCATAATCACCGAATCCGAGAAACCTTTAAATTCTCCCAAGCGTATGAATGCTGTAGACCATTGAATAGGAACCATACGAATAGGCTTGTACTCCTAGCAGTCAACTGGAACAGCATACAATAAATCCTTCCCCCAATAATGAGACGACACATCACTTTGAGGGTAAAACAGGAACTCTGGACTGGCTCATCCAGCCTGGCTTTTATTTCCAACTCACACATACAGGCCACACCCAGGGGGAGGCATAAAAGAACCAATGACATAGATGTTACCTCCCACACATCCCCTCCCCTTAGTGTGACACATAATCCCATTATGCATACAGTGTAAAATATACTTTTACACAACTTTCATAACTTTAAAACCATACATCACATTCACATAAAAATACATATCCACAATCAATCCATTCAGGGGAACAACATATTAAAAAATGGCATGAATCCGACCAGGGGTTCAAAAGTTACTAAAAGTATCTTTTGTTCCTTTCTGGCTGGCAGAAAAACATCCCCACAATGCACCCTGGTTTCCTCCCTTCTGCCCTGGAGTTAATTGGAGAAGTAATCCAATTACCCAGGACTAAAGGCAGACTCCATTAACCACATGGTTGCAAAACAACATAAAACACTTTAAAATACATAAAGTCACATTTACACATAACACACAGACATTTCACCTATCCCCAGATAGCTGGGATCTGCACGCACAAAACTACCAAATAGCGCGCAGATCCTACTCACACAGTACAATTGCCATGGAGCTAAAGTCTTTCCCATAGTCTTTCATTATATGAATAGGCTCCATGGTATGGCTATCTGGGGTATCACATTCCCATAAAGTCTGGTCCATAGTCCAAAGGCAAGAGGCGGGCAATCAGCCCCCTCCAAGGACACGTGGCGAGGTCGGTTTCGCCACACTTCTCCCCTTTACCCCCCAGACTAACAGGGTACTTGACCTCCTGCCGGTCAGTGCCCTTGTTAGTCCAGCAGCCCACCCACAAGACAGAAACAGCAGAGCAGCCCACCCACAATAAACAGTTACTACACCTGGGTGAGGGAGAATCTTGTCCAGGTTCAGGTGCCTCACCACGGCTGTGTGGGGGACTGGTAGGCTGCCTTGGTAGGTTGCTGAGGGGGCAGAGACCAGCGGTACTCTGTCCTGTTGCCAGCACTACCACGGGAGTAGTCTGGTTGGAGCCTGGTTGCTGGAGACCGACTGTCTCCCCTTTAAATACACCGCTCTGCTGCTGGAGACCGACTGTCTCCCCTTGAGTTACACCGCTCTGCTGCTGGAGACCGACTGTCTCCCCTTGAGTTACACAGCTCTGCTGCTGGAGACCGACTGTCTCCCCTTTAGTTACACAGCTCTGCTGCTGGAGACCGACTGTCTCCCCTTGAGTTACACAACTCTGCTGCTGGAGACCGACTGTCTCCCCTTTAGTTACACAGCTCTGCTGCTGGAGACAGACTGTCTCCCCTTTGGCTAAACAGCCCTGTTGTGGGGGGGCAGGACCGACCGTCCCTACCCCCTGTGCTGGAAGTGCAGAGACCACGGTCCCATCTGCACAGGTGTGGGGCTTACAGTCTCCCCCTGGTACATTAAGCTGCCGCTGGGGAGAGGTGGTAACCAGCTCCTCTCCCATTAGAACACTCTGCCACTGGGGAATGGAGACTGGGCTCTCTATTCCCTGTACATTAATGATCCGCCGCTGGGGAGAGGTGGTAACAATCTCCTCTCCCATGCATACTTCCCGTCTCTGCGGAGGGAGACCGACTGTCTCTCCTCCCAGCACAGAGTCCTGCTGTGGGGGAAAGGGGGCTGGGCTCTCTATTCCCTGCTGGATACTCTGCCGCTGGGGAATGGAGACCGGGCTCCCAATTCCCAACAAATCACACTGCCGCTGGGGAGGGAGGACGGCTCCTTCAGCTCCCTGTAACTTGGGCGCAGAGACCACGGTCCCATCTGCGCTGGTGTGGGGCTTACGGTCTCCCCTTGGTGGGTTAGGCTGCCGCTGGAGAGAGGGTGTAACAAGCTCCTCTCTCTGAACTGTAACCTGCCGCTGGGGATCTGGGCCGACTGCCCAGCATCCCTGTAGGGCCGGTAGAGAGACCGCAGTCCCATCTCCACCTGCCATCTGTGGGTCTTCCCAGGACCAATCCGTGAGGCCCCTCAAAATTTGTGAGTAAAGGCCACCTGCTTCCCCACCTGACAACTCTGGCTGCTGCTGGGGATCTGGGCCGGCTGCCCAGCATCCCGGTGGGCCCGGTGGAGAGACCTTGGTCCCATCTCTACCTGCCTGTTGTGGTTCCTCACAGGACAAGTCTATGAGGACCCCCACTTCGGGTTCCTCCCGCCGCCTCAGGAAAAGACGGCTAACCTCCTTGGATGCAGCCTCTACTCGGCTGCTGTAACGCTCCTGCTGCTGAGCATACTTCCTCTCTTTCGCCAGCCGGAATTCTCGGTCCAGCCTTGTGTTTCGCTCGCCCATGACCTGGTTCCAGATCACCCGGCGTGTCTCCATGGGTATATCATCCCCATACTCGGCCACTCGCTGCCTCACCTCGGCCAGCCAATCATCTCCAGAGCCAGAACCTTCCATACTTGTCTGCTCCCAGGGGCGCTGCACAACTGCTAGCGTTGCCCTCAATTTGTAATCCAAACGAACTGTGTCTCCGAGCTGCTTTACCTCGCACTAGGACGCCATCCCACCGCTTGCCACCAATGTAACGGATCGCCTGGCACCCCGACGTGGTACCTCCGTTAATGGATGCTCCTAGTGCTTCCTGAGGACTCCAAGCACTCTGGCAGACACCATAATCACCAAATCCGAGAAACCTTTAAATTCTCCCAAGCGTATGAATGCTGTAGACCATTGAATAGGAACCATACGAATAGGCTTGTACTCCTAGCAGTCAACTGGAACAGCATACAATAAATCCTTCCCCCAATAATGAGACGACACATCACTTTGAGGGTAAAACAGGAACTCTGGACTGGCTCATCCAGCCTGGCTTTTATTTCCAACTCACACATACAGGCCACACCCAGGGGGAGGCATAAAAGAACCAATGACATAGATGTTACCTCCCACACATCCCCTCCCCTTAGTGTGACACATAATCCCATTATGCATACAGTGTAAAATATACTTTTACACAACTTTCATAACTTTAAAACCATACATCACATTCACATAAAAATACATATCCACAATCAATCCATTCAGGGGAACAACATATTAAAAAATGGCATGAATCCGACCAGGGGTTCAAAAGTTACTAAAAGTATCTTTTGTTCCTTTCTGGCTGGCAGAAAAACATCCCCACAATGCACCCTGGTTTCCTCCCTTCTGCCCTGGAGTTAATTGGAGAAGTAATCCAATTACCCAGGACTAAAGGCAGACTCCATTAACCACATGGTTGCAAAACAACATAAAACACTTTAAAATACATAAAGTCACATTTACACATAACACACAGACATTTCACCTATCCCCAGATAGCTGGGATCTGCACGCACAAAACTACCAAATAGCGCGCAGATCCTACTCACACAGTACAATTGCCATGGAGCTAAAGTCTTTCCCATAGTCTTTCATTATATGAATAGGCTCCATGGTATGGCTATCTGGGGTATCACATTCCCATAAAGTCTGGTCCATAGTCCAAAGGCAAGAGGCGGGCAATCAGCCCCCTCCAAGGACACGTGGCGAGGTCGGTTTCGCCACAGATATGACACTCCTCGGGTTTCTCCTCTTCACTCACATCGAACTGTCTGGATAAAGCATCAGCCTTGATATTGCGTGGTCCTGGTCTATAAGTAATTATATAATTAAATCTGGACATCAATAGAGACCATCTTGCTTGGAATTCAACCTTTTTTCCTCTTTGAGGTACAGAAGGTCCTTCTGATTAGTTAGTACCATGATGGGATCTTGTGAACCTTCTAGGAGATGTATCCACACGGGTGCAAAGGTTGGTCAGGAGACAAGTGCTGGGAAAGAATAACTCCTACTCCTACCTCAGAAGCATCTACTTCCAATACAAAAGGAAGTGAAGGATCATGATGTCTGAATATAGGTTTCCCTTGCCTCAGGAGGCCAAACATAGTGGTTCGCAACCTTCTTAGTGAGGTTCGTGATAGGAGCTATAAGGATAGAAATCTTTTTTGTAAACCTCCTATAATAGTTGGCCAACCCTATGAACCACTGGATAGGTTTTAATCCCTGAGGCAGAGGTCAATTAACAGCTGACAACTTCTTAGGGTCCATATTGAATCCAGAGGCCGAAATAACATAACCCAGGAAATGGACTTCCGCTTGATTGAACAAACACTTCTCCAGTTACAATACAAACAATACAGAGGTGTTTGCAAAACCTTAGAGACGTGTACGTGATGTGTAATTAGGTCAGGGGAGTATATCAGGATATCGTCCAAGTACACTGGACGATATGATGAAGGATGAAGTCTCTGAGGACATCATAGATAAAATCATGGAAAACTGCTGGAGCATTACAAAGGCTGAAAAGCATGACTGTGTGTTCATAATGCCCGCTTCAGGTGTCAAAGGTGGTTTTTCACTTATTATTATTATTACTGGTATTTATATAGCACCAGCATATTCCGTTGCGCTTTACAATATTATCAAAGGGGGGCGGAGCCAACAGCCGAACAGAGCGGTCGCAACTCTAGCGAGCTCCGTATATTTACAAGCTTAAATCCACAAAACTACGATATATTACCCCCAAAATCGCAAGAAACAAGCAGATAGCCCCAACACCCTAGACAGCATGGGGAAGAAGAGCAAAAAACTTAAATCGGACGGAACACGCCCGGGCGCAACCATCGGGGACCTGTGGCGGAGAGCGCAGGGAGCCCTGGAGCCCAACATGGCGGACTACGCTGGCTATGTGGACGACTTCACAAACTCTGACGACCCATTCTCGGACCAGGAAGAGGTGACCTTACCTGCCGCGAAACAGCCGACACTGCCCAAGGCACAGGCAGATGCAACACCGGTCACGAAAGTGGAGATGAGGGAACTGTTGGCGGAACTCCGACGGGGCATCCAGGCCGACATGGCGGACATGAAGAGAGACATCCAAGGCCTGTCGGACCGTGTGGATGTCATCGAACGAGATACAAGGAGCCACGCACAACAACTTACCGCTATCCAGAAGGATGTCGCTACTCTACGGCAGCAGCACATGCAAGCAGAACACAAAATGGCGGCAATGGAGGACACGCGGCGAGCCCAAAACCTCAAGATTCGGGGCGTAGCAGACTCAGTCTCAGATGCCGAGATGCCTCACCTCATTCGGCGACTGGTAAGCACAATTCTCCCTGCGAGACAAGCCAAGGGCATAAGCATAGACGGCGCATTCCGTCTACCCAAACCCACGACAGACCCAAAAGCAGCACCCAGGGACATCATCGTGAAATTCCATAAACGCCAAGATAAAATGGCAATAATGGCAGCCACCAGGGGAAACACACCTTATGCCTTTGAGGACATGTCCCTTTCGTTTTATACGGACTTATCTAGGGGAACAATGCAATGGCGCGCAAACCTCAGGCCACTTACCACCTTACTCCGCGCACATAACATACAATACCAATGGCGCCCACCCCGCAAACTACAAGTGCTACACGGGACTGACACATATCTAATTACTGACCTACCAGAGGCAAAAAAGCACCTGGCGGCATGGGGCCTCCCTCAAGACGCCTTACAGCAGCCTGACAAGCCCTCCAACTCCCATACGTGGAATCCGGCCACCTCCGAGACATTTGTCCCGAGAACCTCCCACCAAACAGCAATATCGATGAACTCTCGTTGAGACCACAGACGAACTTTAAAACCATCACCCCTCACTTTGCTGTGGTCCTCTGGACTGAGTGATCTAAGGCGAACGCAGCCCTAGTCGGAGATCGCCTCATAAAGCTCACATGGAACATCGACTACATGACATCTATGGCCCTCACCTCGGATACCTACCTACCGGGTTGCACAACGAGACACATGAAGCTATTGGGGAAACGTAACTGATTGCCCACCCAGAGACTTACACTCTCTTGATATTTGTTTTATTATTGCTGTTTGCTTTGTTATACGTTTGTTTTCAGAATCTACCCGACACCACATTGCATATGTTTAATAATTGAGCCTTCTCTCCCGACCATTCCTCAGCAGGTCTGATACCTCTTAGGCAGTTTACCAGAGAGCAGGCCTGTTGTGTTGGCCCGTTGACTTAAGAGAACTCACAGTACCTTCTCCCAGACCTCTAATTAAGCTTTGCGCCCCACTACAGGTACATATGCTAACATTTCAGTCCATAATTCACAGGCCTCCCAAATTGAAAGACAGCCTCTAGTTAACCCTTGTATCACAATGGCTTTAGAGCAGTTCCGAGGCTGCGTAGCCAGGTAATCCCACAATCAGCGATGGTACCGCAAGCTCCCCACCCACTTGCTAAGCCCTCGACCCACTACAGCCTCGGCACGGCGCTTGACCGTTAGTCACCGGCATAGATGGTTTGCTGGATCGAAACACTTCCCTCAAGCCCTTAGCGTAACTTACAAGCCCTGGCAGACAAAGCAAAGTATGTGCTCTCTCGCTTCCCTATCTGGTAAAGCAGTTTTCAGATATATAACACATTGTTTAAAAACCTAGCACTACTCTTCTGGTCGTTTAAATTGTTATTATTTTTGTGTATTCATGATTCATGGTCAAGCCTGTATTCCTCTTATTCAGCTGAACTGAAAAGAACGAACAACCTGTTAAGTAACGTTCATTTCAAAAAAAAAAGGTGCAGAAACCTCTGAACGCCTCACTATGGCAACACTACGACATACTGTTTATGCATACATGCTGTTGTGGCAATGTAATTATGTTATGGTTTTCCATGCACAAATAAAATAAAGAATTAAAAAAAAAAAAAAATATTATCAAAGGGGGAGATTTAACAATAAATGAGACAATTACAAAAACTTACAGGAACAATAGATTGAAGAGGGCCCTGCTCAAATGAGCTTACAGTCTTTAGGAGGTGGGGCATAAAACACAACAGGACAGGAGGTAGCAATCAAACAAGGTGGAGAGAAGCAGAGCTGGAGGAGAGAATCGAGTGCTGTCCTTTAGGAGAGGGCAAGGGACAGGTATGTGAGGTAGAGGTTACTCTGGGAGGCCATTAGCTTTCCTAAAGAGATGGGTTTTGAGGCACTTTTTAAATGATTGAAGACTAGGGGAGAGCTTGATGGTCCTAGGCAGGCTATTCCAAAGGAATAGAGACACCCGCAAGAAGTCCTGCAAGCGTAAGTTGGCCGTACGGGTGCGAGCAGCGGACAGAAGAAGGTCATGGGCAGAGCGGAGAGACAGAGAAGGGGCATACCTGTGGATCAGTGAAGAGATATAGGAGGGGCTAGAATTGGTCAGTGCTTTATAGGTGTGGATTAGTACCTTGAATTGACTCCTATAGGATACAGGAAGCCAATGTAAGGTCTGACAGAGGGAAGACTCTATGCTTCATTCGACCAAGCAGTCTAGTTGTTTAGGAGGGCAGGTCCAAGGGCGCTACTGGCTAAAGCTGATGTGGAATTGGCTTTTCCGCTTTTACCCTTTGATCCCGGTGGTCACCATTTATTAGGCTGTTTCTTTGAGGGAAAATATTATTCAACGCTCTATATTCTATGCAGGAACGTAGATCTCCCTCTGTTTTGGATACAAACAAGAAACCAGCCCCAGCTAGAGAGAATGATTTATGTATAAAACCCTTCACTAACAAATCACTAATATATTCCTCCATGATAGTACCCTCCTGGGAACCCTTCCTTTAGGTAGCATGGTACCAGGTAGGATATCTTTGGCACAATCATAAGGCCTACGATGTGGTCATCTGTCTGCCTACCTCTTATCAAACACCGCCTTGAAGTATATGTAAGAGGAGGGTATGTCTGTAGACAGTGGTGAAGCAGTAGGGATATTAAAAGGCTTTACCTATTTTTATGCATTTCTCCTGAAACGTGTCACTCCATTATATGATTTCTCCCTGTCTCCAGTCAAAAGACATGCAGACATAACAAAGGATAATACAATATTTATACCTATTAAATGTTTCATATCAGTTGTTCCAGAATCCACATATAATCCACAATATTTATACCTATTCAATCTTTCCCATCAGTTGTTCCAGAATTCACATATACATGTCAAATGTTAGAATTCAATTCTTCCATTTCTTTAATCACTTAAAATCATGTGAAAGGCATAAAAACATAACATAGTGTAAAACCAACCAATAAAAAAAGGATAAAATATTGCACTCACAAACTCAAGACCACTGTAAGTGGTCAGTAGAGCATATCAAAAGGTCTGAAAGATCTCTAGAATATATCTCTAGAAATGGATTCAATTCTCAGTCCACCCTCCTTTGCTGGGCCAAACTGGAGAAATAGAGATTTGATGGCTCCTCAATGCTGACCCGTTTCGTCTCTCTGAACTTCCGCAAGGCAGATCTCTAGTGATTTAGGTGTCTCCAGACAGCTCAAAGCCTTAGACATCAACTAAATCACCTAATTAGAGAGCTTCCTCTGCATATAAATTCTATAGAAATATTGAAATTGTGAGCATATTCATGGGGTAATAAATATTAAACAAATTATTTTTATAAAAATTAACAAATGAATATAAAAACTTTCATTAATATCAAAAATGTATATGTTGGCACTGTTTCCCCTTTTATTGACTTAAAGAGAAGAGTTACCTACTATTTTAACTCTCATAGACCCTGGAGTACATTTATTTGAGTATTTGTATTTCACACATTAATCACAACCCATTATAAAAATATAATTTATTGTGACAATAATAATTATTAATAATATGTAACATGCATGACAATATCAGTGAATATTTAGGTATAACAATAAGTATAAACATTTGCAGGTATGTCACAATAATCACAATTAAAGATGGCGTAATAGCAACATATCAAGCAACATATATTATGTTAGAGTATATCAATTTCTAAACAAGTTACATGCAAAGTTACAAATAATTACTCTAGAATTTAATTAACAGTTATTTCAACATGCATTTCAACAATATTCTAGGAAACTTTCAGCATTAGAATTCCTCCACACAGAACGTAACACGGAGTGTTAGCATCACAGCTTCAAGTCATAAATACCTTTTGATGCTGGCAGTTTGGTAGAATCACTCACTCACTGCTGGCAACAATTCTCACAGGCTAAACACTTGAATAGTGCAACTAAAAGAAACAATGTTTCTCACATGAATAGTCAGCTTAACTATTTTCTTCCATCAAGTAACCAAAAAAAAGATTATTTCTAACTAACATTTTATTTATTGTTTCCATAGCTACTCTTTATTTCAGAAAAATATTTTATAGAAATATACAATCACAAGATCATACTTTATAACATACATGTTATACACCGTTATGTGTCTATATATATAGCTTAATATTATATCCTCTTCTATATCCATTATTTAATAAGTGACTCATATTCTAGATTTAAATTTCACATCACATAACCAGCACGTCAACACAAAACAAAATATATAATATTGTAAAAACTCTAGTTAATTAAAAAATTTCCTGCAAGGGGGACCAGAATAAATAGGACTTCATATATCATGTTACCATTCTACATTAGTTTGGCTATATTATGCCTTATGTTGTATTTAGGGGGTTACATTTAAAAGAGAAAGAGAAGAGAAAAAAATATATTACGTCAGTTGTATCTTACATAGTCATTCTTTCATACTTATCCTATGTTTTGATGTTATTACCGTTTCCATCTTTAGCTGACATACCAATTGTTCTTTAACTAAACCCCAACATGGAACCTTAGTAGATCTACAGTTTCTTGCCACCAATATTATTGCAGCCATCAAAATATGTATAACTAGCACAGAGAATTGCCCAAAAATGTGGTACTTATTTAGGTGCAGCAAAAAGATGCTCGGGAATAAATCTATCTTGATATTTGTCAGCTTCTTTATTTTAATGGCAATCATACTCCAAAAAAGAAATATTGACCCCACCATATATGCATCATCCCTGCACTATGAGAATCACATCTCCAACATCGGTTGGAAATATTTAATTGCATTTTGCTAGTCTACTTGGAGTTAAGTACCATCTAATTATCATCTTGTACTGTACTTCAGACAGATTAAGGCAGTGTATATTCTTTGAAACGATAGCTATAGATCTTTTCCACTCATCGTAACTTATATTTGTGTGTATATCTTTTTCCCATTTGTTTATTATAAAGCGAATAAGATTTTCAGGTTCCCTTTCATATAAATCAAGACATCTTGACACCAATTTTTTTACAGAGTTTCTATTTTTTATTATTTCTTCCTTTTACTTGTTTATTTTAATTATCTTTGAGTAGATGATCATTGAGATAACCCTTTACCATTATGTATGTGAAAATCTCTTTACTATAAATATTATATTCCATATTCCATATTTAAGGAATTAAAATCTTTGATTTTACCATTTTCGACTATGTTGTCATTTTCCTTGTCCCCAAGGTAAATCCATTTCTGTATATTTAAGTCCATCATGTTGCGATTTAATTGACTTATAGGAAGACTAGTAGCTATTTTGCCTTGTACATCTAGATCCTTTCTAAGCTTGTTCCATATAGTAAATAAATTATTTAGAATTTGACTATTAGAATTTAGACTATACCTATATTTGTTTTTACTTCCAATTGTCCAAAAAAAGTACTCAATTCCTCCTTCGCTTTCCTTCATTATATAGAAATTGTTCCATTTTGTACCATATTTGGTTCTTTGCAGTATCAGATTGAGTGATAATTGTTTGTGCAATATTACACGCTTTCCATGTTTGTTGTAACTGTGGAATTTCCAAGCCCCCTTGGTTGATCTTTAACAGCAATATTTGAACTTATCCGTGGGTGTTTCCCTGCCCAAATAAACTTATTAAAAATTGAGTGGACAAAGGTCAGTCAACTTTCTGGACAGTGTAGAGGTACCATGCGGAAGAGATAAACCCGCTTTGTATGTATATATGCTTTTATCATGTTAATTCTCCCCCACCAGGATGCCTCTACACTCTTCCATTTATTTAATGTTTTGCTCATATATTTCAACAAGTTTAACAAATTGTGTTCCCTCATTCATAGTTGGCTCATTAGTAATTTCTATACCCAAACATTCAAGAGAATTTCTATTGCAGTCAAAACCAAATCTTTCAGATAATTTCTTTTTTACCGTTTGTGATAAATTAAATGGAATTGCTGCAGATTTATTAGTATAATGAGAACTCACTCTTGCAGGGATATCAGATGGTCACTCAACTTGAGTATCACGTCATCAGCATACATTGTAAGTTTTATTGACTCTCCTGAAATCTCTACTCCTTTAATGGATCTTTATCTCTGATTTTACTCGTTAGTGGTCCTATTGTCATTAAATATAGTAGGGGGAAAGTGGACACCCCTGCCTTGTGCCATTCTCCAGCTGGAACCAATCTGAATAAAAACCACTCACTACCCTATACAAAATGTAAAGCCAATATAGTGTCCCTTTTAGTTTAAAGGTCTATCCAGACGTGGACCCCTTGCTCACAGTGCCTAGAGGGATATTGGCCATACCTCACTGATGATACCTTGCTGTATCTCTCGTGCAGAGGGAAATGGTTGTCATTTTGGATCTGGACTGCCCGTGTGGGTGGGACCAGTCGGAAATGCTTCAGATATGTTCTCTCTGTAATTGCACAAGATGAGCTAAAACCAGCTTGGGATTTGAGTGGGGACCCTCCGAAAGGCAGGCTAATTGAGCTGTTGTCTGTTCTCACCTCTCTTGCTACTTGATTTTCACTCTTTAATTATATAATCTTATTCATAAGCAATAAATGTCCTATGGATGTTATCATATACTTGGTTAAATGTCCCATAGAATACATCAACCACAATGTGGGAACTGCAGGTTGAAAAGGTTTTCTTTTTTACTGTTGTAGAAGGGATCCTAATTATCATAAGGACGATATGAACATAAGTCACTATGATTAAACAACAAAGACATATACATACAGGAGTAGGACATGAAAAGGCTATACATTCCACCGGGGATGTGTCACAGCATGAACGTTTTTGGAGAGGGGACAGGTCACAATATATATGGTCAATGATGTTTTCATCACAGAACTGAAAGCTGAATAAAGGTATGATACCTGTTAGGTTCCAGCATGGGGTCTCCAGTAAAAACATAGTAAAACCCTCCCACAACACGCCCTGGAGTCTCTGTGTCTTGGAGATAATTGAGTGTACTTTGCTTAAACTAATTATCTCCCAGGCACAAGAGATACAAAATATAAAACAAAAAAAAAAACACCCCAAAACATATATAATATTATTAGGGACCCCTACAAATCCTATTTCCCCTGATATCTTGGATCTGAGCACCCAAAGTGTCCAAATAGATACTGCCGAATCGCCAGTGTAAAGTTATGACCGACCGCACACGTGGAATCTGACCAAAATAGTTCCATGAGAAAGGTGGTACTTTGGAAAGTCCAAAAACGAAAGAAATACTGAACGGTTCCGTTGGCTCATAGGTAGTGATTGTTCATCTGGTTCGATAAACAATCCTACTGAACAGCACTCTCCTGGCTTGTCAAGAACAGAAGCAGGCATTCGTATGAAGTTACTGGTGTTTGCGGGTTACCAAGTGCAGCTGCCTGCTTTCTGAAGATAAGATGGCCGCCGTTTTCCAACGCACATGTTGTTCGGTTATACGAATGGCGGCCATACAGAGAGAGCACTTAAGTTTGTGGTTTTCTTTGAAATTCAATAAGCCAGAGGGGTGATCAGTTTTTGGTAGATTACAGCTCCTGAACTGAGGAAACATATTTGTGTTTAGGGAAACTTTTAACACGAACAAGGAGGGAAGTTTTCTTAGAATAAGAGAAATAGTGAGTTTGTCACATTGTATATGGCCCTTATTCGATGGGCAGGATTCCAGCTTCCGCACTCCTCCAGGAGTTTGTGGCAAATGAACAGGGTAAAGAGCGTTTGTCACAAAAAAAAATTCTTGTTTCAAGGTGTTTCACCCTAAAAAAATTTCAATTAGTTTCTAAGAAAATAATTGAAATTCGTGGCAAATGAACAGGGTAAAGAGCGTTTGTCACAAAAATGTTTTCTTGTTTCAAGGTGTTTCACCTTAAAAAAAATTCAATTATTTTCTAAGAAGTCAACATGAATATGAGTGTATTATAAATAATAAAGAAAATAGATTTTGACTAGAGTAAAATCACCAATAATTTTCGAGAAAAAAAAGGATATTAGACAATGAGTTGCAGCATGTTGAAAATCTTAGTAGAGAGGAAATTTTAACATCTACACTAGAAAGAAATTGCGACACATATAAAAGACTAATATTACTCAATCACTTTTAGCTTTATGTTACATTTCTAAGCATATTTTTAGAAAGCATTGATCATATCATTAAATAATGTTATCTGTTCATCCTGTAATTTCAGAATTTACCTGTGATGTCATTTGAATGAGGCGCTGTGATTAGAAACCAGAATGTTAGTGCTGGTTTAACACCAAATACATCTCCATGTTTTCCTTCTTTTGAACAAACAGAATTACAGACAGAGCAGGAGCTCACATGGAGGCTACACTGGATGCAGAATATTAATGTGAACCCAGTGATTACTGATTGGTTATTGTGACCTCGTATAAATAAAGATCAAAATATAATTTAAGAAACAGTATTTCACATTAAGACAGAATATTATTTGTTTTCAATTTCGTTTTAGTAAAGAAAATATCCCACTGCTGTAAAACACACTGTTTTAAATCATGATAATATTTTAAGATCTCTGCAGTTTAATGGATTTACATTAACTGGAATTTAGAAAGGGAAAAAGCATTTTAAGTCTTATTTTTGCAATTTAGATTTTAATTTAGACACACAGGATTATTCACAAGAGTGTGAATTATAGTGAGTTGAAAACCAAATTGCAAAGTTTAGTTTAGAGTTAATTCGGAAACATTTCCCAACCCAGCAATTTTCACAGTTTGACTGATTTTGTCTAAATTTTGCAATTCTGTTTTCAATTTACGATAATTGAAGTTTACTGTAGTGAATTAAACCCTGAAAAGCAGGCACGTTTACTTAATATATTTAAACATTTGCACTTTGTTTTACTTCCATAATTTAATTCAAAAATAAATAATACAATTCATGTGTACCTGATTTTCTCTGTAGTTTCAAGCATTCAGCAGGATTCAGTATTCAGTAATGATTTATACCTTACTGACAGCTCCCGCTTCGGTTGAATTCCTTTTTTTTTTTTACTTTGTATTCCTCTGATCTTCTTTTTAGCTGTTTAAGTTTGAATCCTTATCCAAAAAAATCTGGAGTAAAGTAGAGCTGTGCAGAAAATCTTCACAGGCAGCCTCCTCGTCACTTATCTCTTTATCTCTATCTTATCTCCTGTAGCTGTATCAGTCGCGTTCTCTCCTTACTCGAACCTTGAACTCAGCTTTTCAGCATGCCTCCTGGCCCACTCTCTCCCTCATTCCTCTGAGTCCCTTTTCTTCCATGTTGAAACATTCCCCTCCCCTCACGGCATGTGCGTATTATGTCATAAAGAAGAATATATGCAGAAATATTCTGTTTTAAAAGAAAAAGATATATTAAAGTATGTAAAATTAAAGTGTAAAAAATTAGAAAAAAGGACAAAAACAAGAAAAACAGCTTTCATCCTTTTTCTCCATACAAGACCCTGAACTAATGGGAAAAAAACAGTGAAGATACATCTCTGTCTGTTGCGGTCACCGGCCCGCCGAGCCTCACGGTCGTGCCCGACCGGCACGACCGCTCCGACTACACGAGCTTACCTGCTCGTCGGCGAGCCGGGAACCGCGCGTGTAGTTCTTCCGGGCATCACGCCCGAATCCAATATGGCGCCGACCACGTGGTCGCGTCTATGGATAGCCCCCCCCCGAGAATTATACTAACGTGTGCGTGACGTCACGACGTCAACGCACACGCACGTTCTGGGGTCAGAGGTCGCCCTCTGACCAATCATAGCTTAGAGAGGGGTATTTAAACCCCTAATTCACCCTAGTACTTTGCCATGTCGTGGTTTCAGTTTCCTGGTTTCCTGAAAGTGCTAGTTTCGTGTTTCTGATTCCCTGGTATCCTGATCCTTGGCGTTTCCCTGGTTATTCTGATCTCTGGTTTCCCTGACTTGGCTTGTTTTATCGGTATTGAGTATTTTCTGGCTTCCTTGACCTCGGCTTTCCCTTTGACCATTCTCTGTCTCTAGCGTATTAGTCCGGCCATTCTAAGGTCCGGTTTACGCTCTGTCCTGTTATTTTTCCGTTTCTGACTTATGTATATGTTTACATAGTTTCTGCGTGCTGGACCACATTACTAGTCGTGACATTACGACATGGCCATGGATCCTGCAGAACTATGCAAACATATGATCGCCTGTGAAAATAAGGTGGAGGATATGGACCACAGGTTAGACCAATTTGCTCAGGCATTTCAGACCTTGCTCCAGAGGACTGCCTATTTAGAGGTCCCTCCTGTACCACCTGTGGTTCCGCCACCTGTAGTGGTTCCCGTACCCCATAAACCACCGTCCATAACTTTGTCACCGCCCCCTCGTTATGGAGGTGATTCTAAGGAATTTAGAGGTTTTTTAAACCAAATAGAATACCACTTTGAGGCCTCCCCAGGTTCATTCCCTACAGATAGATCTAAAATAGGCTATCTGATGAACCAATTAACTGGAAAAGCCTTGACTTGGGCTAACCCCTTATGGGAAAGTGGTGACGCAATAGCCCGTGATTACAGTACCTTTCTTACGGCCTTTAAGGCTACATTTGAACCTAAAGGCAGGGAGAAGAACGCTGCCAAAGCCCTTATGAGAATCAGGCAAGGCAGTCGTTCTGTAGCCGATTATGCAATAGAGTTCAGGACATTAGCGTCTGAGGTTGATTGGACCAATAGCGGTCTGGTGGCTGCTTTCTCTGAAGGTTTAGCTGAGAATATACAAGATGAAACTGCAGCTAGAGACCTTCCGGTTAGTCTTAATGAGTTTATTGCCTACATGATAAACATTGATAACCGGCTCAGAGAGAGAGAGAAAAACAAACAACGTAACAGACGTTCTAATTTGTCCATAGCTCCTCGTTTCTCTAACCCAGTGGGGAGTAGCCAAACGCCTCTTCCAGAACCTGAACCCATGCAATTGGGTAGTGCTAAACTCACTGAGGCAGAGAGACAACACAGACGTAACGAGGGGTTATGTATGTATTGTGGCAAGAAGGGACATCTAAGATCGTCATGCCCGGTTCGGCCGGAAAACTTGCACACCTAAGGCACGTACGGGGACCGACCTTAGGTGTGATGTATATGTCCCCTAAATTGACTAAGAACCGTTTCCTGGTCAAAGTAACCTTATCTTTCGAGAACACTACTGTTCAGTGTGAGGCTATGATTGACTCTGGGGCAGCGGAGAATTTCCTAGACAAAGAGTTCTCTGCTAAACTTCTCCTGCCCTTAAGACATAAAGAGAAACCTATAGCAGTCGAGGCCATTGATGGAAGGCCTCTTACCCAGCCTTTCATCACACACGAAACTCTGCCAATCACTGTTTCAGTGGGTATTCTCCACTCTGAAGAAATTACCTTTCAAATCATATCTTCACCTACAGTTCCGATAATACTCGGTTTCCCTTGGCTCCTGAAACACAATCCACGTTTGGATTGGATTGAAGGAGAGATTGTGAGTTGGGGTGAGAGATGCAAAGGTGTTTGCTTTAAGCAGATCCCACAACCTATTGGCACCATTAATGTTCCTGTTACACCTCCCTTGACCACACAAATTCCACAGCAGTATATGGATTTGAAAGAGGTATTTAACAAGGTCCAGTCAGAAGGGTTACCTCCTCATAGACCTTATGACTGTACTATAAACTTATTACCAGGGACTATGCCTCCCAAGGGAGGAGTCTATGCCTTGTCCCCCCAGGAAAATCTTTGTTTGGAGGAATATATTAAGGATGCTCTCAGAAAGGGTCATATCCGTAGGTCCTCCTCACCAGCCGGGGCTGGATTCTTCTTTGTCTCTAAAAAAGAAGGAGACCTACGCCCTTGTATTGATTATAGGGGTTTGAATAGGATTACAATAAAGAATGCCTACCCTATTCCCCTTATATCAGAGCTATTCGACAGATTAAAGGGAGCTCGAGTCTTTACCAAGCTCGATCTCCGAAGTGCCTACAATCTAGTTAGAATTAAGGACGGTCACGAATGGAAGACCGCATTTAACACCAGAATGGGACATTACGAATACCTGGTTATGCCGTTTGGATTATGTAACGCTCCAGCGGTATTCCAGGATTTTATCAACGATGTCCTAAGAGAGTACCTTCACATGTTCGTTCTAG
Organism: Pelobates fuscus; assembly: GCF_036172605.1. Classification (NCBI taxonomy): domain Eukaryota; kingdom Metazoa; phylum Chordata; class Amphibia; order Anura; family Pelobatidae; genus Pelobates; species Pelobates fuscus. The sequence continues at coordinate 375,913,350 of NC_086321.1, forward strand.
TGTATTTGGACGACATTCTCATCTATTCCCCAGACCTAGAGACACATCACGAACATGTGAGAATTGTACTGAAAACCCTGTTACAGAACGGCCTTTACTGTAAACTGGAGAAATGCCAGTTTGACCAAACGGAGATACAATTCCTTGGATACGTTATATCTCCGTCTGGTTTCCAGATGGATCCTCGTAAACTGGAGGCAGTCTTACAGTGGCCATTACCCAAGGGCCTTAAAGCTACTCAACGCTTTATAGGTTTTGCGAATTACTACCGCAAATTCATAAGGGGATTTTCCTCCGTGATTTCCCCTATAACCAATTTAACAAAAAAAGGAGCAAATTGTATATCTTGGCCCAAAGAAGCAAGAGAGGCATTTGAACGATTAAAATCTTTATTTTCCTCAGCACCTGTCCTGACCCATCCTGATCCATCCAAACCATTTATCCTAGAGGTGGATGCATCAGAGACAGGAGTTGGAGCCATTCTGTCTCAAAGAGAGAGTCCTGATATGCCTTTACATCCCTGTGGATTTTACTCTCGCAAACTCACACCTGCAGAGAGGAATTACGACATAGGGAATAGGGAACTTTTGGCCATTGTACTTGCCCTTAAGGAATGGAGGCATCTCTTGGAAGGTTCCAAAGAGCCACTTCTGATCTTTACTGATCATAAGAATTTGGCTTATATTGGGGACGCTAAGAGACTGTCCTCTCGTCAGGCTAGGTGGTCATTGTTCCTCTCCCGATTCAATTTCGTAATTACATACAGACCTGGTACTAAAAACACCAAGGCAGATGCACTTTCTCGGCAGTTTGAGACAGATGAAGTTCCGGAACAGGTGATATATCCTATTGTACCTCCTGAATGCCTCATTGCCACTACAGTTTCCGAAGTGTCTTCTCCACTCTTCTGTGCCATAATAGCAGATCAAACTCAGGCACCTGTGGGAAAACCTCCGGACAAATTGTATGTGTCACCTCAGTTTCAAAAGAAGGTACTAGATTTGTTCCATGACAGCCTCACAGCGGGCCATCCTGGAGTCCATAAAACTCTCTCTGCCATCTCCAGGAGATTTTGGTGGCCTGCTCTTAGAAACGATGTCAAAGATTATGTTGGGGCATGTCAAATATGTGCTGTTTCTAAAGTTCCTCCCAGGTCACCTCCTGGACTATTACAACCACTGCCCATACCTAGTGCTCCATGGACCCACTTGGCCATGGATTTCATTGTGGATCTACCCAGTTCAAACGGGTTTAATACAGTCCTTATGTTCATTGATAGATTCACGAAGATGGCACATTTCGTCCCACTTAAAAAATTACCATCCGCTCAAGATCTAGTTCAAATATTCTTGAGAGAGATCTTTCGGTTGCACGGTGTACCCAAAAGCATAGTATCTGACAGAGGTACCCAGTTTGTTTCTAGGTTTTGGCGTTCCTTTTGCAAACAATTGGGCGTCGAACTCTCCTTTTCGTCAGCATATCACCCTCAAACAAATGGAGCAGCAGAGAGGGCGAATCAATCTTTAGAAGCCTATTTACGTTGCTTTATAAATGCCAATCAATCTAACTGGTACGAGCTCTTACCCATGGCTGAGTTCGCCAGAAACAACGCCACACATGAATCTTCTAATCACAGTCCATTCTTTGTTAATCAGGGTTATCACCCCACTGTTTTTCCTTCTGCATTCTCAGACACAGAAATCCCCGCTTTGAACACCCGTTTAGATTCGATTCATGAGACTTGGGATTCCGTCCATTCAGCTCTGCAAAAAGCCTCATTACGAGCGAAGGTCCAAGCTGACAAGAAACGGGGCGTTAATCCTGTCTATATTCCAGGTGACAGGGTGTGGCTCTCCACAAGACATATCAAGCTTAAGGTCCCGTCCATGAAATTTGCCCCTCGGTACATTGGTCCCTTTCGAGTTACCCAACGTATTAATCCAGTGACCTATACTTTGGCACTACCGGCTCATATGAGAATAGCTAATACTTTCCATGTGTCTCTGCTCAAGCCCCTTACTTGCAATCGCTACACAAGGGTATCCACTCCTCCTCCGCCCTTGGTAGTAGGTGATCAAGAGGAATACGAAGTCCGTTCTATCATGGACTCCAAATTATCCAGAGGTGTCTTGTCCTATCTCGTTGACTGGAAGGGTTATGGTCCCGAGGAACGTTGTTGGGTTCCTGCTGACCGGGTCCATGCGCCCCGTCTTATCCGGTCATTTCACAACCGCTTTCCTCTTAAGCCGGGTCCTTCCCGCTCGGTGCGCGGTCTTCGAGTGGGGGGTACTGTTGCGGTCACCGGCCTGCCGAGCCTCACGGTCGTGCCCGACCGGCACGACCGCTCCGACTACACGAGCTTACCTGCTCGTCGGCGAGCCGGGAACCGCGCGTGTAGTTCTTCCGGGCATCACGCCCGAATCCAATATGGCGCCGACCACGTGGTCGCGTCTATGGATAGCCCCGCCCCCGAGAATTATACTAACGTGTGCGTGACGTCACGACGTCAACGCACACGCACGTTCTGGGGTCAGAGGTCGCCCAATCATAGCTTAGAGAGGGGTATTTAAACCCCTAATTCACCCTAGTACTTTGCCATGTCGTGGTTTCAGTTTCCTGGTTTCCTGAAAGTGCTAGTTTCGTGTTTCTGATTCCCTGGTATCCTGATCCTTGGCGTTTCTCTGGTTATTCTGATCTCTGGTTTCCCTGACTTGGCTTGTTTTATCGGTATTGAGTATTTTCTGGCTTCCTTGACCTCGGCTTTCCCTTTGACCATTCTCTGTCTCTAGCGTATTAGTCCGGCCATTCTAAGGTCCGGTTTACGCTCTGTCCTGTTATTTTTCCGTTTCTGACTTATGTATATGTTTACATAGTTTCCGCGTGCTGGACCACATTACTAGTCGTGACACTGTCATTATCTCAAAATATACAGTCTCACGCAGCAGAACACTGTCTTCCCAAATTTCCTAAAAGATTGCCTCGATATAGTGCTGAAAGACCTTAAAAATTAAATAAATAATAACAAATTAGAAAAAGGGGAAAGCAAGGAATCTGTTCCCACTGCCTTTATTGGGTAACTAAAGAACAAGAAAAATAACAAATGCTTTCTTGATCGATAGGGGACACCTATCCAAGATAAGCCACAACAATGGTTGCCTGACTGAATAAAAGTCACTAGCGGCAATCCAATGTTAAATAAAGAGGAACAGTATAATCAAGAAAAATAACAAATACTTTATTAATCGATAGGGGACACCTATCCAAGGTAAGCCCCAGCAATAGTTGCCTAACTAGATAAAAAGTTACTAGCAGCAATCCAATGTTAAATTTAAAAAGAGAGAACAGTGTAAATCAATAGATGAGTTTGACACTCTTCGTGGTATACATATGTATCAGAGAAATAATAATAAGATACAATGTGAGAAATCCCACAGAGCGAGTCTGCTCACTGTCATTAGAAATGCTAGTAACAGTGTGTCAGAAAGAGAAATGTAATGCACAGTCTCGATGTGGTAATTAACGATATATTTCTGTACAGTCAGAAATGCAAGCTCAATCTATTGTAATAAGAGCGAAAAAAGTGTCAGTTTGACAATATCTCATTACATTTAAATCACATCGGTATAGTATGTTAGTCTCATATAATACTGCATCAGTATAATAGTGGTAAGAGATCATTGCAGCTGATCCCATATCCTGATAAATAATATCGTCAGAGAAGGCGATGTCTTAAATCTTTCTGTGCAAACCTGGGCACCTAATATCAAATGGATGATGAGCTGTGACTGATGCTGAAATAAGACTCACACTATCGTGAAAAAAAGGGGGATAGAAAAATTAACACCTACAGCTAATCCTGTTGTTCATTCGTCAGAAGGGTATAAAGACCCTTAATAAAGGAGAAGTAGGAAGGGTGCCTTCATGGGCACTCAATATAGGATAGGTAGAAAGAAATAGACAAGTAATGCAGATGTTAATTAATCCCTGGAGGATTAAGTAATCCAGGTATTATCGTCAAATAGAGCTATCAAAAGTACATGTCCAGAAGGTCTCCGTGTGTCTCACCGGCGGAAAGATCGCCGCCTAAGTTCCCAGCCCGTGGTAAATTTTGCACGAGGGCAAGGGGGTGTCCAAGGACACACGAGTGGAACCTGATCGTATCGGTAAATACCCGATATTCGCGCCCCGACGCGCGTTTCACCTAGCTTCAAGGTTCATCAGGGGGAACTGGTTGACGGGCTGCTGGGGTTTAAATAGCCCGCCCTTGAGTCTGATTGGTTGCGTCAGACTCAGGGGATAGGGATTGATACGGTGGCCGAGTTGGCTCAAAATTTAATAGTGGGAATGTGTCCATTATCTAGTAATGTTAATTCATGTTAATTAAAAGAATCTTAGCCATTACCCATCGTAAAGTTAATATGTATGAGAGTCAAATATACATCAGATGGACTCAAATATCAGGGGGGGGATTGGCACAAAGGAAGGAAAGGACCGACATAGAGGATATCTATAATTCTTATAGCAATGTGGCAGATAACCCAATGGCAATGTTAGGAAAAATCAATAGATACAATAGGGAACCTTAATTATTAAGGTAATAGATTAATTTAATATAGTGCTCAAATTATAACTGAAAATAAATATAAAGTGTGAAAAATGCACATAAATGGCTAGTATACATAAATGGCTAATATACATATGTAATAGGTAACATAACCTATGTATGGTCTACTCAATTACTCCTTGGGTGATGAAAAAATTATTCGTGTATGAATGGAGTATAGTTAAATTCCTCGTTCAAACCTGAGGGAACCAAGGTCTTAAATGTAAAAATCCATTGTGACTCTTTTCTAAGCAGGATTTTATTGAAGTCACCCTTTCTAGGGTTTGGTAACAATTTCTCAATTGCCTGGAATTTAAGATTGTCAGGATTCCCATCATGGAAATTGAGAATATGTCTTGCAACCGGGGTCGGGGTAATGGTGTTTTTGACAGATGTTATGTGTTGCAAAATCCTGCGTCTGAACTGCTGGAAAGTTTTGCCAATATATTGACTGCCGCAGCTGCAGGTGATCACATAGATCAGTCGTGTTGAACTGCAGTTAACCAAAGCGTTGGTTTCGACTCTGATTTTGGTTTGAGTTGACGTGGTAAATTTTGAGGGCAGAATATATTGGCAAGCCTTACAATGCCCGCACTTATAAGTTCCCTTGGTGTTAGATAACCAGTTCAGTGGAGCTGAGGGAGATGCCAAATGGCTATGGACAAGATGTCTTGTAGGCTAGTTGGTCTCCGTGCCGTTAGGGATGGATACTCAGGTAACACGTGTTGGAGCTCAGGGTTATGTAGAAGTATTGGCCATTTTTTTCTTAGGACTTGTGACATAAGTTCCCAGCCCTGGTCAAATGTTGCAATGCAATGGGGGGCCTTGCCGCTTTCCTTAGGTTTAGAGGAGAGGAGGCTAACGTTTCTGTCAATACCACATACCCTGTGAAAAGCACGTTTTAGGACACGATTGGGGTACCCTAGTTCCCTGAATCGGGTTTTCAGTATCTTACATTCATTGTAGAATGTTTGGTCAATGGAGCAATTTCTCCTAGCTCTGGCTATAGGGAATATATATATGGCTATAGGGAATGGAGGCTTTAAGTCTGTACGGGTGATGACTCTCCCAGTGTAACAGGCTGTTTGTTGAAGTTGCTTTTCTAAATAATTCTGTATGTATTGTTCCATCTTGTTCCAGAAGAATTTTAAGGGTCCAGGAATACCAATTCATGCTCGTCTATCACATGTGTCAGTTTTAGGTTGATGTCATTTTCATTGAGGGCTTGAACAAAATCCTCAAACATCCTCAAACATGGGGATAGAGCCTGTCCAGAGGAGCAACATGTCGTCAATGTATCTATGCCAGCTTAAGATGAAGACTTGAAAGCGGCTAAATCTTGGTGTCATGACGACATGTTGCTCCCACCATCCCAAAAAGAGATTCGCATAAGTGGGTGCACAGGCTGTCCCCATGGCATTGCCAGAGGTCTGTAGATGTTAATTTTTCTATCCCCCTTTTTTTCACGATAGTGTGAGTCTTATTTCAGCATCAGTCACAGCTCATCATCCATTTGATATTATGTGCCCAGGTTTGCACAGAAAGATTTAAGACATCGCCTTCTCTGACGATATTATTTATCAGGATATGGGATCAGCTGCAATTATCTCTTACCACTATTATACTGATGCAGTATTATATGAGACTAACATACTATACCGATGTGATTTAAATGTAATGAGATATTGTCAAACTGACACTTTTTTCGCTCTTATTACAATAGATTGAGCTTGCATTTCTGACTGTACAGAAATATATCGTTAATTACCACATCGAGACTGTGCATTACATTTCTCTTTCTGACACACTGTTACTAGCATTTCTAATGACAGTGAGCAGACTCGCTCTGTGGGATTTCTCACATTGTATCTTATGATTATTTCTCTGATACATATGTATACCACGAAGAGTGTCAAACTCATCTATTGATTTACACTGTTCTCTCTTTTTAAATTTAACATTGGATTGCCGCTAGTAACTTTTTATCTAGTTAGGCAACTATTGCTGGGGCTTACCTTGGATAGGTGTCCCCTATCGATTAATAAAGTATTTGTTATTTTTCTTGATTATACTGTTCCTCTTTATTTAACATTGGATTGCCGCTAGTGACTTTTATTCAGTCAGGCAACCATTGTTGTGGCTTATCTTGGATAGGTGTCCCCTATCGATCAAGAAAGCATTTGTTATTTTTCTTGTTCTTTAGTTACCCAATAAAGGCAGTGGGAACAGATTCCTTGCTTTCCCCTTTTTCTAATTTGTCATTAAATCTCTGAGGGTTACCCCCTCCCTATCTGTTCCTCTAAGACTCAAGACATTCACTCTGAGGCTAACTTTTTCTTTGTTAATTTCCCTAGGTTTTAATACCTTATCCACCCTATCTAATCAATTATTGGATATTACTTACCACTGTCCACTAATTTCTTTATTTATTTACTTTTTTATATAGTGCTAATTAATGACAGACCTCCTAGACAGATTGGTTGACCCTACTCTAGGTCAGGAGGAGATTACAAATGTCTTCTCAATTAATCCGCTAACATCACATGATGTAATTAATAGTAATATTAATACCGCCTTTTTTGAGATTCAAAAATCCTATCAGGATCAAATAAGAAGCTTTTGGGAACTCACAAGCCTCAAACAATATCTGGAACAAAAATTGGTTCCCAGAGGATTGCGCCCGGATATCTTATTGCCGGATAAAATCCAATCTGAGGAGCAGCTCAGTGAATGGAACTCCATCCTACTGGGCTGCTCCTTTAAGTTAATGGATTTTCTGGTCAAATTGGAATCTACTAATTTTGATGTGGTTAACACAAAATTAAAACAAGACATCACCTCTATTAAAAAACATAAAACTTTCCAGTGTTGCAGAGAATCTGTATGCGTATACCTGTAAAGCAAATTATAATACAACATATACTGAAGCATATCTCTTTAATACATAAAAAAGTGCAAGTGTTTTCTCATGTCATGACACTGTATGGAATTGTTTATCTACATTGAGCTTGTAGAAGCTGTCGTGGCAATGCAAGCCTGTATGTTAATACTATGTTGCACACCAAAATAAAGAATTAAAAAAAAAAAAAAAAAAAAAAAAAAAAACATAAAACTTATGACTTATATGTTCAGATGGAAACGAAGTTACAACAAAACATTAATAACTTTAGATACCATCTGAAGGTTAAAAAACATACAAAGTTCCAACGAGACTTTAAGGATTTCAAATACGGGAAGATCTTTAGACAAACTAACAAATACCCGAGACATAAGAATCCCAATAGAGGTTCCTCCTCCGGAGAAACTGACTGGTCAGATCAAGACCAAACACCTCAATACAGACGTAGATTTCCATCTAAACACAATACTGAACGTACAAGAGACCTGAGTTTCCAATCTAACTCGAATAAAAGTATTCTGAAAAATCCAGAGAAAGCTGTAGCGTTCCTGGACATACCAATCACTACAGAAACCAATAATTTACAAACCACAACCACTACCCTATCCAATCCTTTTTTAGAACAGGACCAGCCTCGTCAACAACGAGGTCGATTGAGAGACAGGGATCGGTGGGCTTACAAGTATCAGAGCCGAACCCAGAGGTCATAACCCCTAACAAAATAATTAATCTGTCTAATCTCCAACTATCCACCCACCATATCACCTTGTTAAGTAGGGGCCTGTCATTTGTACCGACCCCCTCCTGTAACAAATTTAATTGGTCTAAGGACCTCAATTTGTTCAGCAGGAAACTGGCCCTTAATATCATGCATGCGAAAAAAGATCAAGCAGCAGCCAACGAATTGGGCCTTTCCAGAAAGGATTACGAACTTTCTAAAACCTTGGACAGCCTGCTGGATGAAAATGACCTCTCTAGACCTTTGACAGACTGTAAACCTCCAAGTTACTTTACCCCTAACTTTGTAGATACCCCCCATGTCGATCTTTTTGTCCAAATGTCATTAAAAGAATTGGAAAACATGGACAATAAGATTGGAGATACCAGGAATCTAGGCTACCATGAGCGTGAAGCATTAAAACATCTCCAACAACAAAGTGATGTGATAATAAAATCAGCTGATAAAGGGGGCAATATTGTCCTTATGAACCGCCCTGAGTACATCGATATGTGTATGTCACACCTCAATGACAAATCACATTATAGGACTCTCCCTTCGGATCCAACTAGCAATTTTGTAGGTGAACTTGACATTCTACTCCATGACGCCTTGGACCAACAGGTGATTAGTAAGGATGAATTCAGATTCCTACTACCCCATAAAAACCCTACGATTGCAACATTCTATTGCTTACCGAAGGTACACAAGGGCATAATACCTCCCCCTGGCAGACCCATTGTATCTGGGAATAACTGCCTTACAGAATCTTTAAGTAAATGTATTGATAAAATCTTGCATCCTATAGTACTGACATTACCATCGTACCTCCAAGATACCAAGTCTACCCTGGTTATGCTGCAAAACATGACAGTACCGCCCTATACACAACTAGCAAGTCTGGATGTGGTGGCATTGTATACAAACATCCCCCATGACATGGGGATCAGGGCAGTCAAATCTTTCTTAGACAACACACATTACAATGAAAAACAGAAACTTTTCATTTTGGCTATCTTGCAATTCATTTTGACACATAACTATTTCACGTTCAACGATTGCTATTATCTACAGACCTCTGGCACTGCCATGGGGACAGCCTGTGCACCCACTTATGTGAATCTCTTTTTGGGATGGTGGGAGCAACATGTCGTCATGACACCAAGATTTAGCCGCTTTCAAGTCTTCATCTTAAGCTGGCATAGATACATTGACGACATGTTGCTCCTCTGGACAGGCTCTATCCCCATGTTTGAGGATGTTTGAGGATTTTGTTCAAGCCCTCAATGAAAATGACATCAACCTAAAACTGACACATGTGATAGACGAGCATGAATTGGTATTCCTGGACCTGAAAATTCTTCTGGAACAAGATGGAACAATACATACAGAATTATTTAGAAAAGCAACTTCAACAAACAGCCTGTTACACTGGGAGAGTCATCACCCGTACAGACTTAAAGCCTCCATTCCCTATAGCCAGTACCTTAGAGCTAGGAGAAATTGCTCCACTGACCAAACATTCTACAATGAATGTAAGATACTGAAAACCCTATTCAGGGAACTAGGGTACCCCAATCGTGTCCTAAAACGTGCTTTTCACAGGGTATGTGGTATTGACAGAAACGTTAGCCTCCTCTCCTCTAAACCTAAGGAAAGCGGCAAGGCCCCCCGTTGCATTGCAACATTTGACCAGGGCTGGGAACTTATGTCACAATCCTAAGAAAAAACTGGCCAATACTTCTACATAACCCTGAGCTCCAACACGTGTTACCTGAGTATCCATCCCTAACGGCACGGAGACCAACTAGCCTACAAGACCATCTTGTCCATAGCCATTTGGCATCTCCCTCAGCTCCACTGAACTGGTTATCTAACACCAAGGGAACTTATTAGTGCGGGCATTGTAAGGCTTGCCAATATATTCTGCCCTCAAAATTTACCACGTCAACTCAAACCAAAATCAGAGTCGAAACCAACGCTTTGGTTAACTGCAGTTCAACACGACTGATCTATGTGATCACCTGCAGCTGCGGCAGTCAATATATTGGCAAAACTTTCCAGCAGTTCAGACGCAGGATTTTGCAACACATAACATCTGTCAAAAACACCATTACCCCGACCCCGGTTGCAAGACATATTCTCAATTTCCATGATGGGAATCCTGACAATCTTAAATTCCAGGCAATTGAGAAATTGTTACCAAACCCTAGAAAGGGTGACTTCAATAAAATCCTGCTTAGAAAAGAGTCACAATGGATTTTTACATTTAAGACCTTGGTTCCCTCAGGTTTGAACGAGGAATTTAACTATACTCCATTTATACACGAATAATTTTTTCATCACCCAAGGAGTAATTGAGTAGACCATACATAGGTTATATTACCTATTACATATGTATATTAGCCATTTATGTATACTAGCCATTTATGTGCATTTTTCACACTTTATATTTATTTTCAGTTATAATTTGAGCACTATATTAAATCAATCTATTACCTTAATAATTAAGGTTCCCTATTGTATCTATTGATTTTTCCTAACATTGCCATTGGGTTATCTGCCACATTGCTATAAGAATTATAGGTATCCTCTATGTTGGCTCTTTCCTTCCTTTGTGCCAATCCCCCCCCTGATATTTGAGTCCATCTGATGTATATTTGACTCTCATACATATTAACTTTACGATGGGTAATGGCTAAGATTCTTTTAATTAACATGAATTAACATTACTAGATAATGGACACATTCCCACTATTAAATTTTGAGCCAACTCGGCCACTGTATCAATCCCTATCCCCTGAGTCTGACGCAACCAATCAGACTCAAGGGCGGGCTATTTAAACCCCAGCAGCCCGTCAACCAGTTCCCCCTGATGAACCTTGAAGCTAGGTGAAACGCGCGTCGGGGCGCGAATATCGGGTATTTACCGATACAATCAGGTTCCACTCATGTGTCCTCGGACACCCCTTTGCCCTCATGCACACTTTACCACGGGCTGGGAACTTAGGCGGCGATCTTTCCGCCGGTGAGACACACGGAGACCTTCTGGACATGTACTTTTGATAGCTCTATTTGACGATAATACCTGGATTACTTAATCCTCCAGGGATTAATTAACATCTGCATTACTTGTCTATTTCTTTCTACCTATCCTATATTGAGTGCCCATGAAGGCACCCTTCCTACTTCTCCTTTATTAAGGGTCTTTATACCCTTCTGACGAATGAACAACAGGATTAGCTGTAGGTGTTAATTTTTCTATCCCCCTTTTTTTCACGATAGTGTGAGTCTTATTTCAGCATCAGTCACAGCTCATCATCCATTTGATATTATGTGCCCAGGTTTGCACAGAAAGATTTAAGACATCGCCTTCTCTGACGATATTATTTATCAGGATATGGGATCAGCTGCAATTATCTCTTACCACTATTATACTGATGCAGTATTATATGAGACTAACATACTATACCGATGTGATTTAAATGTAATGAGATATTGTCAAACTGACACTTTTTTCGCTCTTATTACAATAGATTGAGCTTGCATTTCTGACTGTACAGAAATATATCGTTAATTACCACATCGAGACTGTGCATTACATTTCTCTTTCTGACACACTGTTACTAGCATTTCTAATGACAGTGAGCAGACTCGCTCTGTGGGATTTCTCACATTGTATCTTATTATTATTTCTCTGATACATATGTATACCACGAAGAGTGTCAAACTCATCTATTGATTTACACTGTTCTCTCTTTTTAAATTTAACATTGGATTGCCGCTAGTAACTTTTTATCTAGTTAGGCAACTATTGCTGGGGCTTACCTTGGATAGGTGTCCCCTATCGATTAATAAAGTATTTGTTATTTTTCTTGATTATACTGTTCCTCTTTATTTAACATTGGATTGCCGCTAGTGACTTTTATTCAGTCAGGCAACCATTGTTGTGGCTTATCTTGGATAGGTGTCCCCTATCGATCAAGAAAGCATTTGTTATATTAATTTTCTTGTTCTTTAGTTACCCAATAAAGGCAGTGGGAACAGATTCCTTGCTTTCCCCTTTTTCTAATTTGTCATTAAATCTCTGAGGGTTACCCCCTCCCTATCTATTCCTCTAAGACTCAAGACATTCACTCTGAGGCTAACTTTTTCTTTGTTAAATAAATAATACATTTATAGACCTGAAATCAGATATCCTGTCTCTTAACCAGAGAATTCAACATATGGAACAGACAGAAGAACAGAGAGGAAATCAACTTCAGGATATGCAATAAAAAATGAATAGGATGGAATCTAAACTAATGCAGTTAGAAGAAAAAAGAAGACCTCGAAGATAGATCAAGGAGAGCAAACGTAAGATTCCGGAACATACCAGAATACATCGAAGATTGTAAATTAAAAGATTTCTTAAAAGAACGCTTTCAAAAAATGAATGGATGCCATAGACTTCCACGTAATAGAACAACACCAGATCATCTACCGTGTGACGTCATAGTGGCTTTCCACTCTTACGAATTCAAATGGAGAGTTATACAGGAGTTTACGAGAAGGAGTTCATTGGAAGATAAATTTAAAGGACTTAAAAATATTGCCAGATGTCTCTTACCATACACATGCAAAGAGGAGATCCTTTTCATTTATTTTTTAGAATTATAAAACAACAAAACTTAAAATTCAAACAGGGATTTCCAACTGCCCTGAGAATTATGTATGAGAATAATTGGTACACAATTAATAATCATGTCCAAGCTACGGAATGGGTGAAAAATAAGAATTGGTTATAATATGGGAAACTTGTTTGGTGGTTTGGGAGGTTTGTTTGAGGAGGGGTTGAGGGGATAGAGGGATGAACTATGGTGTGTTAATAAAAGGAAAAACATAATCGTCACTAGAAAGAATTTAAATTCATATAATTATAAATAGATAAGGTATAAAGAGAAATTCAATACAGATACAGACGGTTAAAATAGATGAGAAATATCACTACTCGATGACAGATTTATTTAAACACGTCTTATAGATTAAATCTTTACTAAACAAAATATAATCACATGGGATTTAACACTAAATGAGATGCCAATAAAGGAATACCCACATGGTCACTTGTAGATTATAGCCTAGGAAAGATTAGACAGTCCCAAGACAAATATTTTTATTTTATTTTTTTTAAATACGTAATATACTAAGAGATTTGTAATCACCAGCATGACATAATTAAAGCACATTTAGGGTTTTCTTAATTACATAGTTAACAAGATATACAGACATAATATATAGTGTATAATGTATATTAATTTAAATGAATTATTGATTAAGCACATTAGGGCAATGATTGAAGACATAAATGGAGTGTGATATGGAATTATTCTAAAGCTCATAATTTAACCTCTCATTTTCCCCTGCATTCATTAAACAGTCATTAAACATAAAATTTAGATAACCATTACTAAACTTGTACTGAGCAGGATTATCACAATGTCACGACTACTAGTGTGGTCCAGCACGCAGAAACTATGTAACCATATACATATATAAGGAAAGGGAAATGAAAGGACAGAGCGTAAACCGGACCTTAGAATGGCCGGACTAATACGCTAGAGACAGAGAATGGTCAAAGGGAAAGCCGAGGTCAAGGAAGCCAGAAAATACTCAATACCGTTTAACCCCTTAAGGACCAAACTTCTGGAATAAAAGGGAATCATGACGTGTCTCACACGTCATGTGTCCTTAAGGGGTTAAACAAGCCAAGTCAGGGAAACCAGAAATCAGAATAACCAGGGAAAAGCCAAGATCAGGATACCAGGAAATCAGAAACACGAAAATAGCACTCTCAGGAAACCAGGAAACGGAAACCACGACAGGGCAAAGTACTGGGGTGAGTTAGGGGTTTAAATATCCCTCTCAATGCTGTGATTGGTCAGAGGGCGACCTCTGACCCCAAAACGTGCATGTGCGTTGACGTCGTGACGTCACGCACACGTTGGTATAACTCTCGGGGGCGGGGCTAGCCATAGATGCGACCACGCGGTCGGCGCCATGTTGGATTTGGGCGTGATGCCCGAAGACCTGGGGGAGCGGTTCCCGACTCGCCGACGAGCAGGTAAGCTCGTGTTGTCAGCGCGATCGTGCCGGTCGGGCACGGCCGTGAGACTCGGCGGGGCGGTGACCGCAACAGTACCCCCCACTCGAAGACCGTGCACCGGGCGGGAAGGACCCGGCTTAAGAGGAAAGCGGTTGTGAAACGACCGGACAAGACGGGGCACATGAACCCGGTCAGCAGGAACCCAACATCGTTCCTCGGGACCATAATCCCTCCAGTCAACAAGATAGGACAAGACACCCCTGGACATTTTGGAATCCATGATAGAACGAACTTCATATTCCTCCTGGTCACCCACTACCAAGGGTGGAGGAGGTGTGGATATCCTGGTGTATCGATTGCAAGTAAGGGGCTTGAGTAGAGACACATGAAAAGTATTTGCAATCCTCATATGAGCAGGAAGTGCCAAGGAATAGGTCACTGGATTGATACGTCGGATGACTCGAAAAGGACCTATGTACCGAGGGGAAAATTTAATAGACGGAACCCTAAGTTTGATATGTCGTGTGGAGAGCCACACCTTGTCACCTGGAAGATAGACAGGATTAGCACCCCGTTTCTTGTCAGCTTGGACCTTTGCACGTAACAAAGCCTTTTGCAGAGCTGAATGGACAGAATCCCAAGTATCATGAATTGATTCTAAACGGGTGTTCAAAGCAGGGATGTCCGTGTCTGAGAATTCAGAAGGGAAAACAGTGGGGTGATAACCCTGATTTACAAAGAATGGACTATGATTAGAAGATTCATGAATTGCGTTATTCCTGGCGAACTCAGCCATGGGTAAGAGCTCATACCAGTTAGACTGATTGGCATTGATAAACCAACGTAAATAGGCTTCTAAAGACTGATTTGCCCTCTCTGCTGCTCCATTTGTTTGAGGGTGATAAGCTGACGAAAAGGAGAGTTCGATGTCCAATTGTTTACAAAAGGAACGCCAAAACCTAGAAATAAACTGGGTACCTCTGTCAGAAACTATGCTTTTGGGTACACCGTGCAACCGAAAGATCTCTCTCAAGAATATCTGAACTAGGTCTTGAGCAGATGGTAATTTTTTAAGTGGGATAAAATGTGCCATCTTCGAGAATCTATCGATAACCATAAGGATTGTATTAAACCCGTTTGAACTGGGTAGATCCACAATGAAGTCCATGGCTAAATGGGTCCATGGAGCATTAGGTATGGGCAGTGGTTGTAACAGTCCAGGGGGCGATCTAGGAGGAACTTTAGAATGGCATATATTTGACATGCCCCAACATAATCTTTGATATCGTTCCTAAGAGTAGGCCACCAAAACCTCCTGGAGATAGCAGAGAGGGTTTTATGGACTCCAGGATGGCCCGCTGTGAGGTTAACATGGAATAAATCTAGTACCTTTTTTCTTAACGGAGGTGACACATACAGTTTGTCCGGAGGTTTTCCCACGGGTGCCTGAGTTTGATCTGCTATTATGGCACAGAAGAGTGGAGAAGACACTTCGGAAACTGTGGTGGCAATGAGGCATTCTGGAGGTATAATAGGATATATCTCTTGTTCAGGAACTTCCTCTGTCTCAAACTGTCTAGAGAGTGCATCTGCCTTGGTGTTTTTAGTTCCAGGCCTATAAGTAATTACGAAATTGAATCGGGAGAAGAACAATGACCATCTAGCCAGACGAGAGGACAGTCTCTTAGCGTCCCCAATATAAGCCAAATTCTTATGATCAGTAAAGATCAAAAGTGGCTCTTTGGAACCTTCCAAGAGATGCCTCCATTCCTTAAGGGCAAGTACAATGGCCAAAAGTTCCCTATTCCCTATGTCATAATTCTTCTCTGCAGGTGTGCGTTTGCGAGAGTAAAATCCACAGGGATGTAAAGGCGTATCAGGACTTTCTCTCTGAGACAGAATGGCTCCAACTCCTGTCTCTGACGCATCCACTTCTAGGATAAACGGTTTGGTTGGATCAGGATGGGTCAGGCCAGGTGCTGAGGAAAATAAAAATTTTAACTGTTCAAATGCCTCTCTTGCTTCTTTGGGCCAAGATATACAATTTGCTCCTTTTTTGGTTAAATTGGTTATAGGAGAAATTACGGAAGAAAACCCCTTTATGAATTTGCGGTATTAATTCGCAAAACCTATAAAGCGTTGTGTAGCTTTAAGGCCCTTGGGCAACGGCCACTGTAAGACTGCCTCCAGCTTGCGGGGATCCATCTGGAAACCAAGGAAGGTATCTCCGTTTGGTCAAACTGGCATTTCTCCAGTTTACAGTAAAGACCGTTCTGTAACAGGGTTTTAAGTACAACTCTCACATGTTCGTGTTGTGTCTCTAGGTCTGGGGAATAGATGAGAATGTCGTCCAGGTACACTAGAACGAACATGTGAAGGTACTCTCTTAGGACATCGTTAATAAAATCCTGGAATACCGCTTGAGCATTACATAATCCAAACGGCATAACCAGGTATTCGTAATGTCCCATTCTTGTGTTATATGCGGTCATCCATTCGTGACCATCCTTAATCCGGACTAGATTGTACGCACTTCTGAGATCGAGCTTAGTGAAGACTCGAGCTCCCTTCAATCTGTCAAACAGCTCTGATATAAGGGGAATAGGGTAGGCATTTTTTATGGTAATCCTATTCAAACCCCTATAATCGATACAGGGGCGTAGGTCTCCCTCTTTTTTAGAGACAAAGAAGAACCCAGCCCCGGCAGGTGAGGAGGATCTACGGATATGACCCTTTCTGAGAGCATCCTTTATATATTTGTCAGGATCGGGACAGGGATCCAACACGCAGAGTACAGACAGTAGAAAGGTACATATACCGGACCTTAGAATGGCCGGACTAACGTACGGAGATATAGAGAATGGTCAAAGGCAAGCCGAGGTCGAGGGAACGAGAAGACAGGTAAGCGAGGAACAAGCCGAGTCAAAGGGTAATAGAGATAAGCAGAGTAATACAAACAAGCCGGGTCGGAACCAAAAGGATAACTGGAATACAAGAGCGCTGGGTGACTAGACAGGCTAGAACCACGACAGGGCAATGAGCAAATGGAAGAAGCACTGTTAAATACCCTGGCTCAGGGGAGTAGACACGCCTCCGACGAGTCCTGATTAGTCTCCAGACAATTGAGTGACAGGTCGGTCCGGGTTGGCGTCATGACGTCGACTGCTGGGCGTCGTGTTACAAAAGGAAGTGGATCCCTCGCGGCCGGCGTGTAAATGACCGGAAGGACCGCGAGGTCCGGAGGAAACAGCCCTTCTGGACGGATAAACTTCTAAGTCTCTACCTCTCTCAGAGGTAGAGACTTCAGGTACCCTGACAGTACCCCCCCTCTCAGATACGCCCACCGGGCGGAAGGAACCGGGACGAGATGGGAAGCGGGAGTGAAACGCCCTGCGGAGGCGAGGAGCATGAACATCCTCTTGAGGTACCCAACTCCTCTCCTCAGGACCATATCCTTTCCAGTCGACCAGATATTGTACTCTCCCCCGGGATATTCGAGAATCGATGATAGAGTTGACCTCATACTCCTCCTGACCCTCCACCTGAACAGAGCGAGGAGAGGATACCGTGGAGGAAAATCTGTTGCAGACTAGCGGTTTCAGCAATGAAACATGAAAGGAGTTAGGGATGCGTAAGGCAGATGGGAGAGCTAGACGATACGCAACTGGGTTAATTCTAGTCAGAACCCTGTAAGGTCCAATATAACGAGGAGCGAACTTCCTGGAAGGCACTTTTAAACGAATGTTTCTAGTACTTAGCCATACTCTATCGCCTGGAACAAAAACCGGAGCCGACCCTCTACGTTTATCAGCGTGTTTCTTAACCAGCATAGAAATGTGCAGAAGAATTTGTCGAGTCTGATCCCACAACTTCCTCAAATTGGCAACATGAACATCAACCGACGGTACCCCTTGGGAAGGAGAAACCGTGGGAAGAATGGATGGATGAAAGCCATAATTCATGAAGAAGGGGCTTGAATGAGTAGAATCACAAACGAGATTGTTGTGCGCGAACTCCGCCCAAGGAATCAAACCGACCCAATCGTCCTGGTGTTCGGAAACAAAACAACGTAAATATTGTTCAATCTTTTGGTTGGTGCGTTCAGCAGCTCCGTTAGACTGAGGATGATAGGCGGAAGAGAAATTCAATTTGATACCCAGTTGAGAGCAGAAGGATCTCCAAAAACGAGAA
Organism: Pelobates fuscus; assembly: GCF_036172605.1. Lineage (NCBI taxonomy): Eukaryota > Metazoa > Chordata > Amphibia > Anura > Pelobatidae > Pelobates > Pelobates fuscus. The sequence continues at coordinate 375,931,846 of NC_086321.1, forward strand.
ACAAATTGGGAACCTCTGTCAGATACAATTTGGGAGGGTATCCCATGTAAACGAAAAATCTCCCTTGCGAATATCTCTGCCAACTCGGGAGAAGATGGAAGTTTAGGCAGAGGAACGAAGTGAGCCATCTTGGTGAATCTGTCAACCACGGTGAGGATAACAGTCTGTTTTTTAGATATAGGTAAATCGACAATAAAGTCCATAGCCAAGCAGGACCAGGGCTTTTCTGGAACCTCTAAGGGATGCAGAAATCCACATGGAAGCGTATGAGGTTGCTTGGTCTTAGTACAAACCTCACACGCACTGATGAAATCTTTAATATCCCTACGTAAAGCAGGCCACCAGAAGTCTTTGGAGATCAAAGCGCACGTCTTGCGAATGCCAGGATGTCCAGCCACCTTGCTGTTGTGGAAACATTGTAACAGTTCCAGTTGAAGAGCAGGAGGAACGAAATGTCGACCCCCGGGAGTCTGTTTAGGAGCTAGATGTTGCAGCTTTAAGATCTCGGCAAGTAACGGAGAGTGAATCCTGAGATTCGTGTTAGCGATAATATTGCATTTCGGAACTATAGAGGAAAGAACAGGTTCAGATATAGTAGAAGGTTCATATTGGCGAGACAAAGCATCGGCTTTAGAGTTCTTAGAACCAGGTCTATAAGTAAGTACATAATTGAAGTGAGTCAGGAATAAGGACCAACGAGCTTGTCTGGCGGACAGTCGCTTAGCCTCCCCAATATAGGACAAGTTCTTGTGATCCGTTAAAATGGTAACAGGATGTAAGGTCCCCTCCAATAAATGTCTCCACTCCTTTAGAGCCATAATGACCGCTAATAATTCCCTATCACCGATGTCATACCTGCTCTCAGGACCAGACAGTTTCTTGGAAAAAAAACCACAAGGGTGTAGTGGTTTGTCCACACCCAACCTTTGTGACAGAACAGCACCTACGCCTGTCTCAGAGGCATCGACCTCGAGTAGGAACGGCAGAGTCGTATCAGGGTGGACTAAAATTGGAGCAGAGGCAAAAAGTTCCTTGAGAGTCTTGAAAGCAACGAGAGCTTCAGTAGACCAAGTCTTAGTGTCAGCCCCCTGTCTGGTCATATTGGTAATAGGCGCAATAATAGAAGAGTATCCCTTAATGAAGCGCCTATAATAATTGGAGAAACCAATAAACCTCTGAATAGCCTTGAGTCACTTAGGCAATGGCCAATCTAAAATAGACTGGAGTTTGTCGGGATCCATCTTAAAGCCTTCCCCAGAAATCACGTAACCAAGAAAGTCTATCTGAGACTGGTTGTTACGGACCGTTTCAGCATAAAAGGGGAAAAATCCGTTTAGGCGATAATCCCCTTTTCCCAAACAAGGCACAGCTACTATAAAAGCACCAAAACTCACGAATTCGGATATAAATGAATGCACCAAACTCCCGAACTGCATACAAGGGAATAAGGTAGCACTCCAGCTGGAACCTCACGAATAGCTGCTAGCAGATGAATAGGGAAAAGCAGACATCAGCTTACACTCCTTAGCAATCAATCTCCAACAGCATACAGTGAATCCCCCCAAGAACGAGACAAGGCTCCGTGTTGAAGGTCAAGCAGTGGTCTGTTTATTCAGGGCTACCTGCCCCTGTATTTATGCAGGTCTCCCACCTGGTGGACACTCCCCTAGGGGACCAGATGGAAGACTGAAACAGCAGACAGACATGTATCATTTTCGTACACACAGCCACAATACTTTCCCACAATGCATCCTGGTTTCCTCCTCCCTGCCCTGGAGATAATTAATGAAGTAATTCAATTATCTCCTAAGACAAAGGCCAGACTCCATTATGCACATGGTGACACAGAAACAGACTATCACTTTAAAATACATACAGACACATTTTATACATAAAACACAGACATGTAACATATCCCCAGATAGCTCAGGTCTGGGCGCACATTATTAGGTGAATGGCACCCAGACCACACAAATACATTTTAATTGCCATGGAGCTAAAGTCTTTAATTATACGAACAGGCTCCATGGCAGGCTATCTGGGTTACTACAGTTCACATAAAACATAAACTACCGAATTTCCCTGCATTCACCAAATCCATTCGAATTAGAACCAGGGGCTGGAGGTTCAGCGGTGCCTGCACGTAAAAGTGTCCGATTTTGGTGCATGAAAGCCGGGCAGAAAAGTGTTGGCTGCCCGGGGAGCTCCAGAACAGCGCCACCTAGCGGCCGCTAAGTGTAACAGCGGCCACACAGTTAACAGGCAATTAACCGCAGCTTCAGGGAGGTAAATGGAGGGCACACTCCAGCTTCTGGGTGGCCAATTAACAACGCCGGCCGGCTTCCCACGGCTCTGGGGAGGTTGGTGAACGGCTGTTTGTTCGGTAGATGAAATCTACCGAACTGCTGTGCAGAAAGGGAGAAATAAATCATTCTGCACAGTAAAATTAACCCTTTAGCTGCCGGTCCATAGTCCAGAGGTAGCAGGCGGGCAACCAGGCTCCTCCAATACAATGTGGCGAGATTGGTTTCGTCACATCTCTCCCCCTTTCCAAAAAGACTAACAGGGTACCTGACCTCCTGCCGGTCAGTGCCCTTGTTAGTCCAGCAACCCACCCACAAAGCAAAAAAAAACAGTACAGCCCACCCACAATAAATAGTTACTACACCTGGGTAGAGGAGAAGTTTGTCCCGGTCCAGGTGCCTCACCACGGCTGTGTAGGGGACTGGTAGGCTGCCTTGGTGGGTTGCTGAGTGGGCAGAGACCAGCGGTACTCTGTCCTGGTGCCAGCACTACCACCGGAGTAGTCTGGTTGGAGCCTGGTTGCTGGAGACGGACTGTCTCCCCCTTAGTTGCATAGCTCTGCTGCTGAGTGGGGAGACCGGTTGTCTCCCCCTTGGATACACAGCTCTGTCGTGGGGGGGTAGGACCGACCATCCCTACCCCCTGTGTGGTAAGTGCAGAGACCACGGTCCCATCTGCACTGGTGGGGGGTTTACAGTCTCCCCCTGGTACATTAAGCTGCCGCTGGGGAGAGGGGGTAACAAGTTCCTCTCCCGATAGAACACTCTGCACATTAATGATCCGCCGCTGGGGAGAGGTGGTAACAAGCTCCTCTCCCATACATATTCCTAGTCTTTGCGGAGGGAGACCGACTGTCTCTCCTCCCAATACAGAGTCCTGCCGCTGGGGAAAGGAGACAGGGCTCTCTATTCCCTGCTGGATACTCTGCCGCTGGAGAATGGAGACTGGGCCCCCAATTCCCGAAAACTCACGCTGCCGCTGGGGAGGGAGGACGCTGCTCTCCTCTCCCTGTATTCCACATTGCCCTCCTGGCATATCACTCTGCTGCTGGGGGGCAGGAACAACTACCTCTGCCCCCTGTAACTCAGCCTGCCGCTGGGGAGGGAGGCCACTGCTCTCCTCTCCCTGCACTTCACATTGCCCTCCTGGCATATCACTCTGCTGCTGGGGGGCAGGAACAACTACCTCTGCCCCCTGTAACTCAGCCTGCCGCTGGGGAGGGAGGACGCTGCTCTCCTCTCCTTGCACTTCACATTGCCCTCCTGGCATATCACTCTGCTGCTGGGGGGCAGGAACAACAACCTCTGCCCCCTGTAACTCAGCCTGCCGCTGGGGAGGGAGGCCACTGCTCTCCTCTCCCTGCACTTCACATTGCCCTCCTGGCATATCACTCTGCTGCTGGGGGGCAGGAACAACTACCTCTGCCCCCTGTAACTCAGCCTGCCGCTGGGGAATGGAGACTGGGCTCCCAATTCCCTGCAGGCTCGGTGGAGAGACCTCGGTCCCATCTCCACTGGCCACCTGGGGTTCTTCCCAGTAAAATTGTACAATATCTTCCCAGCTGAAGGGGTCTGGATCTGGGTCTGCGCTTCCCTGTTGAGCCTTCTCACTGGAGTGGAACAGATTTTGGTAGTCCTGTTCCAGCTCCATCTCTAGGGTTACTAGGTGGACCAGGTCTTGCTCAATTTCATGAGTGTCGTCCCAGTCATACCTGCTCTCCCTCCACTCAAAGAGATCACTGAACCGGGCTTGTGTGGGGCTCCCAAATTCAGGCTCTGCAAAAGTCTCCCATAACAAGCCAGGACCATCAAACTCCTCTCCCTCTGGCTTGTCATGCTCGGCTGTCCAGGGCAGGTGCCGTGCAACATACCACCAAAGCGCCTGGTAGGCATCCTCCAGCCACATCTCCTGCCATACCCGGAGCTCCAATTCTTTTACCCATTCCTCCCTGGGCTGCTCTCCCAGAAAGGGCATCCGCAGGGCTAGTCGCTCCTGCAAACGCTGATCTTCCTTGGGAAGTCTCTCACCTCGTTGGTATTCCACAATGTCCAGTGCCTGGTACCAGATGCCTTTCCTTAACGCCTCCCGGTCATCCATGTCACCCTCATCGTACTCCACTGCTGGTTCCATGCTGTTGCTTTTAGGGTCGCTGTACTGGGACATGCGTTGCCCTCAAATTGTAAAAATCCAAAGCAATGGTGTTCTGTAGCTGTCCTTCTGGCTGTAGGAACGATCCCGCCGCTTGCCACCAATTGTTACGGACCGTTTCAGCATAAAAGGGGAAAAATCCGTTTAGGCGATAATCCCCTTTTCCCAAACAAGGCACAGCTACTATAAAAGCACCAAAACTCACGAATTCGGATATAAATGAATGCACCAAACTCCCGAACTGCATACAAGGGAATAAGGTAGCACTCCAGCTGGAACCTCACGAATAGCTGCTAGCAGATGAATAGGGAAAAGCAGACATCAGCTTACACTCCTTAGCAATCAATCTCCAACAGCATACAGTGAATCCCCCCAAGAACGAGACAAGGCTCCGTGTTGAAGGTCAAGCAGTGGTCTGTTTATTCAGGGCTACCTGCCCCTGTATTTATGCAGGTCTCCCACCTGGTGGACACTCCCCTAGGGGACCAGATGGAAGACTGAAACAGCAGACAGACATGTATCATTTTCGTACACACAGCCACAATACTTTCCCACAATGCATCCTGGTTTCCTCCTCCCTGCCCTGGAGATAATTAATGAAGTAATTCAATTATCTCCTAAGACAAAGGCCAGACTCCATTATGCACATGGTGACACAGAAACAGACTATCACTTTAAAATACATACAGACACATTTTATACATAAAACACAGACATGTAACATATCCCCAGATAGCTCAGGTCTGGGCGCACATTATTAGGTGAATGGCACCCAGACCACACAAATACATTTTAATTGCCATGGAGCTAAAGTCTTTAATTATACGAACAGGCTCCATGGCAGGCTATCTGGGTTACTACAGTTCACATAAAACATAAACTACCGAATTTCCCTGCATTCACCAAATCCATTCGAATTAGAACCAGGGGCTGGAGGTTCAGCGGTGCCTGCACGTAAAAGTGTCCGATTTTGGTGCATGAAAGCCGGGCAGAAAAGTGTTGGCTGCCCGGGGAGCTCCAGAACAGCGCCACCTAGCGGCCGCTAAGTGTAACAGCGGCCACACAGTTAACAGGCAATTAACCGCAGCTTCAGGGAGGTAAATGGAGGGCACACTCCAGCTTCTGGGTGGCCAATTAACAACGCCGGCCGGCTTCCCACGGCTCTGGGGAGGTTGGTGAACGGCTGTTTGTTCGGTAGATGAAATCTACCGAACTGCTGTGCAGAAAGGGAGAAATAAATCATTCTGCACAGTAAAATTAACCCTTTAGCTGCCGGTCCATAGTCCAGAGGTAGCAGGCGGGCAACCAGGCTCCTCCAATACAATGTGGCGAGATTGGTTTCGTCACACTGGTCAAAACTACATTTCTCCAATTTGCAGTATAACCCATGTTGAAGAAGTTTGTGTAATACCTTTCTGACTTGTCTGTGGTGGGTCTCAATCTCTCTAGAGTGTATGAGTATGTCGTCCAGGTACACAATAACACAATCATGTTGAAATTCACTGAGAACTTCATTAATCAAATCCTGAAATACTGCCGGTGCGTTACAAAGACCAAAAGGCATGACCGTGTATTCATAATGCCCATAACGGGTATTGAACGCTGTCATCCACTCGTGTCCTTGCTGGATTCTCACCAAGTTATATGCCCCTCTGAGATCCAACTTGGTGAAAATTTTAGAGCCCTTTAGGCGATCAAACAGCTCGGTAATCAAGGGGATCGGATAGGCATTTCTGATGGTTATTTTATTCAAACCTCGGTAATCAATGCAAGGTCTTAGGGAACCATCCTTCTTTTTAACAAAAAAAAAACCAGCCCCGGCAGGAGAAGAAGATCTCCTAATGAATCCTTTGTCACATACTCTAGAACTGAATTCTCTTTGGTGGATAGAGGATATACATTACCCCTCGGAGGCATGGTACCAGGTAGCAGATTAATTTTACAGTCAAAAGTCCTGTGTGGAGGTAGAGTATCAGCATTCCTTTTGTCGAATACTGCTTTTAAATCCAGGTACAGAGGCGGTATCTGTAAATCTGTAGACTGGGTAGAACTACCTGGTGTGTTAATTACACCCAATGGAGAAACCCTCCGTAAACACCTCTCCTGGCAACCCTGACCCCATGAGAGTATCTCCCCTAACTCCCAATCAATAATAGGGTTATGTCTCTTTAACCATGGGTAACCCAGGACTATGGGAACAGAAGGGGACGAAATAAGCATAAGCGATAAGTTTTCCTCGTGTAAGATACCAACAGTTAAGTTAACGGGTATGGTTTCACGAAAGATAACAGGCTCAAGTAAAGGTCTACCATCTATGGCCTCAACGGCCAAGGGTGTATCCCTTAACTGGGATGGGATAGTGTGTTTAGTAGCAAAGGCCTGGTCGATAAAATTCTCGGCAGCTCCGGAATCTATCAAAGCCATGTTCTTTAGTACTCCCTTCTCCCAAGTTAAAGAAACTGGTAGCAGAAGCCTGTGATCTTTATAGTTATGAGTAGAGGACAAAATAGAAACACCCAAGGCCTGTCCTCTAGAGAAACTTAGGTGCGGGCGTTTCCCGAGTGATTAGGACAATTCAGGTGTAAGTGACCTCTGACTCCACAATACATACACAATCCCTCCCTTCTCCTGTACTGTCTCTCCTCTTCAGAGAGGCGAGTATTGCCTATCTGCATAGGTTCAGGAAACAGTGAGGTAGTGGAATCAGGACTTTGAAATGCGGGAGCTAATTTAAAGGAAGGTCTAAAGTTCCTCTCTCGAGTGTTCTGTCTCTCTCTTAAACGCTCATCAATACGAGATATGAACGAAATTAAATCCTCCAAACTTTCAGGAAGCTCTCTAGTAGCAACCTCGTCAAGGATTACATCTGATAGCCCGTTCAAAAATACATCTATATAAGCCTGCTCATTCCACTTAACTTCTGCCGCCAAAGACCTGAACTCTAGTGCATAATCCACAAGTGTTCGGTTCTGTTGTCTCAGGCGCAAAAGTAATCTAGCTGCATTGACCTTTCTACCAGGGGGGTCAAAAGTTCTTCTAAAGGCAGCTACAAAGGCATTATAATTATATACTAACGGGTTATCATTCTCCCATAATGGGTTGGCCCATCTCAGAGCTCTCTCAATGAGTAAGGTGATAATAAATCCAACCTTCGCCCTATCTGTAGGATAGGAGCGAGGTTGTAATTCAAAGTGGATACTGATCTGGTTTAAAAAACCACGACACTTCTCAGGTGAACCACCATAACGTACTGGTGGGGTAATACGGGAAGAGGCCCCTACAGTGGCTACCTTTAGGCCTGAACTCACAGGGGAAATAGAAGTAGTACGCGTCTCCTCTGGTGGGTTATTAGCACGAGATAATAACGCCTGTAGTGCTAGGGCCATCTGATCCATTCTGTGTTCCATGGCTTCAAACCTAGGATCGGAAGGACCAAGCTGACTGTTTGTACTTGCAGGATCCATTGGCCCTGTCGTAATGTCAGGATCGGGACAGGGATCCAACACGCAGAGTACAGACAGTAGAAAGGTACGTATACCGGACCTTAGAATGGCCGGACTAACGTACGGAGATATAGAGAATGGTCAAAGGCAAGCCGAGGTCGAGGGAACGAGAAGACAGGTAAGCGAGGAACAAGCCGAGTCAAAGGGTAATAGAGATAAGCAGAGTAATACAAACAAGCCGGGTCGGAACCAAAAGGATAACTGGAATACAAGAGCGCTGGGTGACTAGACAGGCTAGAACCACGACAGGGCAATGAGCAAATGGAAGAAGCACTGTTAAATACCCTGGCTCAGGGGAGTAGACACGCCTCCGACGAGTCCTGATTAGTCTCCAGACAATTGAGTGACAGGTCGGTCCGGGTTGGCGTCATGACGTCGACTGCTGGGCGTCGTGTTACAAAAGGAAGTGGATCCCTCGCGGCCGGCGTGTAAATGACCGGAAGGACCGCGAGGTACGGAGGAAACAGCCCTTCTGGACGGATAAACTTCTAAGTCTCTACCTCTCTCAGAGGTAGAGACTTCAGGTACCCTGACAATATTCTTCCAAACAAAGATTTTCCTGGGGGGACAAAGCATATACTCCTCCCTTGGGAGGCATAGTCCCTGGTAATAAATTTATGGTACAATCATAGGGTCTATGTGGAGGTAACCCCTCTGACTGGGCCTTGTTAAATCCATATACTGCGGCAGTATCTGTGTGGTCAAGGGAGGTGCAATAGGAACATTAATGGTACCAATTGGTTGTGGTATCTGCTTAAAGCAAACACCTTTGCATCTCTCACCCCAACTCACAATCTCTCCTTCAACCCAATCCAAACGTGGATTGTGTTTCAGGAGCCAAGGGAAACCGAGTATTATCGGACATGTAGGTGAAGATATGATTTGAAAGGTCATCTCTTCAGAGTGAAGAATACCCACTGAGACAGTGATTGGCAGAGTTTTGTGGGTGATGAAAGGCTGGGTAAGAGGCCTTCCATCAATGGCCTCGACTGCTATAGGTCTCTCTTTTTTGTCTTAAGGGCAGGAGATATTTTGCAGAGAACTCTTTGTCTAAGAAATTGCCCCAGAGTCAATCATAGCCTCACACTGAACAGTGGTCTTCTTAAAAGACATGGTAACTCTGACAAGGAAACGGTTCTTAGTCAATTTAGGGGACATATACATCATACTTAAGGTCGGTCCCCGTACGTGCCTTAGGTGTGCAAGTTTTCCGGCCGAACCGGGCATGATAATCTTTGGTGCCCCTTCTTGCCACAATACATACGTTACGTCTTTGTTACGTCTTTGTTGTCTCTCTGCCTCAGTGAGTTTAGCGCTACCCAATTGCATGGGTTCAGGTTCTGGAGGAGGAGCTTGGCTACTCACCACTGGGTTAGAGAAACGAGGAGCTATGGACAAATTAGGACGTCTATTACGTTGTTTGTTTTTCTCTCTTTCTCTGAGCCGGTTATCAATGTCTATCATGTAGGCAATAAACTCATTAAGATTAACCGGAAGGTCTCTAGCTGCGGTCTCGTCTTGTATACTCTCAGCTAGACCTTCAGAGAAAGCAGCCACCAGACCACTATTGGCCCAGTCAACTTCAGATGCCAGTGTTCTGAACTCTATGGCGTAATCGGCTACAGAGCGACTGCCTTGTTTTATTCTCATAAGGGCTTTGGCAGCGTTCTTCTCCCTGCCTTTAGGTTCAAACGTAGCCTTAAAAGCTGTGAGAAAGGCACTGTAATCACGGGCTACTGCGTCTCCACTTTTCCATAAGGGGTTAGCCCAGGTTAAGGCTTTTCCAGTTAATTGGTTCATCAGATAGCCTATTTTTGATCTATCTGTAGGGAATGAACCTGGGGAGTCAAAGGCCGGTTAAAAACCAATCAGATCCACAGGCGGGGTATTTAGGCCCAGTTCTCCTCTTGCTCAGTGCCCTGTCATAATTTCCCTTGTGGTTGTACGAGAGCGCGTTACTGATTCTGGTTATTCTGGTATTTTGACTTTGGCATTGATTTTGACTTCCTTGTTTTCTGGAATCCGTGACCCCTGGCTTTTCCTTATCGCTGTGTCTTTCTGTGTCCCTTGACCTTGGCTATTACTGACTATTCTTTGGAACATTAGTCCATCCATTCTAAGGTCCAGTATATGTTACCTATCAGTCCTCTGTGTTACACAATTCTACGTGCTAGATCATACTGTAATCCTGACACTAGCCCAGCAAGAAGAGGTAGAGGCAGCTTTCTTCCCTCCCTAGTGGCAGATTGGACCACAGGGAGCAGAAGTAGTCTGTCTTCCTCCAAAGCAGCAGAGGTACCAGGGAATGGATTTTAGTATCCTCACTACCCAGCGGCAGGAGAAAATCCTGATGGAGAAGGCAGTTGGCTTTCCTCTTCAACACCACATCTATAATGTGGAACTTTGTTAAGGAAGCTGCCAGGATGGATGGGCTTTTTGGGGCTGTTTACTCAACTACCTTGTGATTGGAGTTCTGTTACCTAGTTAATAGAAAGATACGAAAATGGGTGTGGCTAGAATAAAGGCGCTTAATAATTATTTAGTGCAAATTATTTGGTGTAGCTGCTATGTGCACTTTTAGTGGATACTCCAAAACCACTATAATTGTGAAACCAAAAGAAAACAAAATACCAAGCAGTGAATCAGAATGCAACAAACTTCAAACCAACTTGATATAAGTGCAGCGCTAGAGGTGTAATGATAGTACTCCTTATGCACTTACCCCTTACAGTACACACGGGGTATGCATGTAAAGTAAACAAGAAAAGAGATATATAGGGTAGTACTGTCAAGTAATCTTTTAGTGGAAAGTATATAAATAAGAAAGGGAAACTCACATTGTGAAGAGCCTTTTATAAGGGTATAGGCTCTAAACACATCAGCCAACGTGCCTTTTACGGTAGGCAGTAACACCTAGGGGTAGAGGATGTTTCTTTCTTCCCTCTTTCTGTAGATTGTATCTCCAAATAAAACACAAAAGAGATTCCTGGTGCAGATTATCTTATACCAGATGGTGCAGAATATAAATATAAGCTCAGTGCTCACCTTTTATAGAGCCTTTTGGAAACTGGCTCTAAGTACTGCAGGCATCAATGTCAAATTAGAGGTGACACTTCCCTCAACCGGATACCAAATATAGGGAGGAGATGGAATATAAGTAGCTTAAAATTCCAATTTATTCAAACAGAAAATAAAATACATGTAAAAATGGCATGCATAAATATTAAATATCCTCTCTCCTCTTCAGTCAGAAACGCGTTTCGCCATCCTTTTCGGCTTCCTCAGTCTGTGTTTGTAAGTCTGCTGGTGTCCGGTTTTAAGTCATGTCCTCGCGCCTTTTTTTCGTACAGCTGGGTTTCATTTCCGGTTATGCGCCGCCGCGTCACTTCCGGTTCGGCTTGTTTTGCCGATACATCACTTCCGGGCTCTAGTTGTTCCTACAAATCCCAGCATGCTTCAGTTTTCTCATTCGATTTCTAAAGTCTGTGCTTCTGATATCTTACTTGATAAAATGAGCTGAACAAAAAGTCCTTTATTGAGGCTCAAAAAATACAAACATAATTAGTATATTAAAAAGCATATAGGTCTATATCAGAGTATTAGATCAATAATTTAATAATACCCATACATACTGATATAGGATACTACTACAAAAAATGATATCAGAATAAATTATAGGTGTAATATAAACCTTCATATTCAACTGAAAATAAATATACTTTTGAGTGTGGAGGAGACAATAAGAAATAAAATAAGAGTAAGTATAATAAAAATTATTGCTTTTAAGCGCATATTTGTTAATATCTATAAATTTACATGAGAAAAAAAAAGGAGAATAAGAAGTGCAAAATTGTTGAATAAAAGTAAATGTTATAAAAAATGACACAACTCAAAATCAACATTAAGACCAAAAGGGGCATGGGTATTGAGATTAAAAATCCATTTAATTTCTGTTTGGCAAAGTTTTTTAATTACATCTTCCCCTCTCCAGTTTATCTCCACTTTCTGAATAGCAAAAATTTGTTAAAAGACTAGGGTCACTATTATGCAGTGTTTTAAAATGAAGGGAAACATTGTGCTTTTCATATCCTTTTTTGATATTTCTCACGTGTTCATTGATACGTACATGTAGGGGGCGTTTTGTTCTCCCCACATAATACAGACCACATGGACATTGTAGGATATAAATAACCCTTTTAGAAAAACATGTGGTCATAGTCCTCAAACTGTATTCTTTTTTACTATGAGGGTCTTCAAATGATGTGAGATGTCTCTTGCTACTACTAGTATTCCTGCAGGCCAGACATTGTCCACACCCAAAAAAGCTTTGCTTGGGGGGCGGGGCCTGACCGCCATGCTGACCGGTCGCAGGCCGGAGAGGCTCCCGATAAAGCTAAAAAGACAAGCAACAAAGCAAATTGAGTGACCTGAATACTTGTCGAGCATCCGGGCAGAAGCTGGAGCCACCGCAGACCTATGAGGGTGGAGAGCGGGACGGACGGCCGCCGTCCTGTTTGCGAACCTGGCCGCCACGCAACAGCCTTGTGATGCACCTCACAGGCCCCGCTCCCCCCCATGGACCGGGGGGGTTATCCCGGTCCCCACCGGAGGGAATCATCACCCTACAAAGCCCAGCATCGGACCTACCTGAAGGCGCGCACCACGAGCCAGACCTCTAAAATGGCGGCACTGCGATCTGCACTATGCCACACAATCTACAGGCGAAAACAAAATAAATATGCACATGCCTTCTGATTGCATGGAGAACGGGCCGGGGCAGGAGATGGAGGGTATCATCTGCGAACGGAGCCCACAGAAGCACCATACACCTGACTTCTCTGAGGCTGGGCCTGGACAAAGGCCGACGGAAGCGACACATTAGCGGCACCCACAGAAAACCTAAGCCGACGCCAAAGCAATAAAGCCCAACGGCTACCCTCACCACTCGCATATAACCAGGCGCTACTAACCAACGAGCGGCTCGCCCACACCAGGAGACTCAAGCACAGACCTCCATACCTCACCACCTAATGAAGATGGCTGACCCCAGCCTTGGACTTGCCGACCACGCAGTGCCCCCCCTATGTTACCTCAGAACACTGATGGAACAAGCGGCACTCTGGGGACAGGGACATGCTTAAAGACAGGTCTAACACCGGTGGCAATCATCTTTACCTTTTAATCTCTAAAGATTCATGCTTGCTATTGCTCGCTATATTGTAATGCTAATTATCGTATCCAATAGGCAGCATATGGCAGTTTCCCTCCATAAGCGATGAATATAACCATTTCGTTACCATTTCTTGTCTTATATAAAAAAAATGTGCAGCAATCTTAACATGAATAACGTTATTACTCATGATACTCTGTAACGCAATCTAATAACATGTTCATGCCAAGCTATGTACTGAATAATGCACTACCAAAATAAAGAATTAAAAAAAAAAAAGCTTTGCTTTTGAAAAAAAGGGGTCGGCTTTTTTTCTCTTATGTGGTTATTGGTTCAAAAGCGTTTTAGGTTTGGTGCACCTCTATATACAATTTTAGGCTGATCTGGTATTATACTGTACAGCATAGGGTCGTTCCTTAGAATAGGCCAATATTTTCTTATTGTTTTCCTAATCTGATTGCTGTTCTGGTTAAAACCGCAAATAAAAGAAATCTCTTTAAAATGTTCCTCCTTCTTAGGCTTATATTCTAGAAGGGATTTACGATCTATCTTCTCTACTTCCCTCTCAGTATTCTGTAGTACCAGATTTTCATAACCTTTCTCTATAAACTGATTTTTGATTCTATGAACTTGACTTTTAAAAATATCTACATCTGTGCAGTTTCTCCGAACTCTTAAAAATTGTGATCTTGGAATATTCTTTAACCACGGGGAAAAATGACAGCTTTTAAGACTGATATAATTGTTAACATCAACTTTTTTTAAATAAGTTTTAGTTTTTAGTGTGTTGTTTTCCACATAAATGGTAAATTCCAAAAAATTAACCTTCTCTTTACTGTATTCCGTGGTCAGCACTATTCCCCACTGGTTATTATTCAGAAAGCAGAGAAAATTTTGTAACTCCTCTACCGTTCCTCTCCAAACAAAAAAAATATCATCAATGTAACGCTTATAGGTAACAAGGTTAGCGCTCCAGCCAGCGTCTTCCAGAATATAGCTATGTTCCCAAAAAGCCATAAATAAATTAGCATAGCTGGGCGCGAACCTTGTTCCCATAGCGTTACCACACTTTTGTAGGAAAAAGTCGTTGTGAAACCAAAAATAATTGTTCTCTAAAATAAGTTGAATCCCTTGGAGGATAAATTGGATCTGTTCCTCTGGATAAATCTGTGCTTGTTTCAGAAAAAATCTTGTTGCTTCTAACCCTTTTTGGTGGGATATAATGGTATACAGAGATCCTACACCCGCAGTAACTAAAATAAAATGAGGTTCCCATTCTATATTTTTTAAAACCTGAATTACATTGAGTGTATCCCTAAGATAGCTAGGTGTGTTCTTTACCACCAGTTGCAAACACCGATCCAAATATTCTGAAAGTCTACTTGAGACTGAATCAATCCCGAGACTATTGGTCTCCCCGGTGGATTTAATAGATCTTTATGTATTTTGGGGAGATGGTATAGCACTGGAATTTTTGGCCTATTGATATTTAGATATTTAAACTCGTTCTCATTTATTATTTCCATTTCTCTACCTTTTAGAAATAGTTCCTCAAATTTTTTGCTTATATCTTTAGTTGGGTCTCCAGGTAGTCTGCAGTATGTATTGGGGTCCTCAACTAATCTCAGGCCTTCCTGAATGTACCTTTTAGTGTCCATAACTACTATCCCTCCCCCCTTGTCCGCTGGTTTTATTACCCAGCTACTATCTTTTTGTAATTTCTTAAGGGTTAACCATTCCTGTTTATTAAGGTTCATGGATTTTTTATTCCCTTTAATTTTGTTTATATCCTGCATAACAGATTTTTCAAAAGAAACCATCTCGTCCGAAATAAAATTATTTGGGAAGAAAGTAGATCTTTCTCTTAGATTAGTGTGTACAAAGTTTGATTGGGGGCTTGTATGAGATGTTGATCTGTTCTCATAAAACACTTTTTTAAGCACAATTGGCGTTTAAACCTATTGAGGTCTACAAAAAATTCAAATTTATCCAAGGGTTTGGTGGGGGCAAACTTAAGACCTTTGTTCAGTACTTTCTCTTCTATCTTACTTAAAGGGATAGTGGTCAGATTGAAGATGGTTGATCCATCTCTTTTTTTAGCTGTACTTTTTTATCTTTTACTTTCTTGCCCTCTCTCTTTCCTCTAATTCCATATCTCTCCGTCTTTTGGATAGTGACCTTTGATGGGTCATTCTGTATAGAGATTCTTGGTTGGTTTTGAACTTTCCCTTTTGTCTCCCTTCCTGAAAAAAAATCTTCTTTGTGTGAATCAGAAAGAGCTTCAAACCTATTGTGTAGCTGTAATGGCCTCTCATGAATTTCTTTCCTCCTGTTTCTCGTTTCAATGGGGGATCTATTCCTATCCCTTGCTTGTCTTTGTTCTTTAGGTTGATTTTTATCTGGTGAAAAGTTTCTACGTGATGTATTACTGTCTTGATTATTATACCTGGGTAGGGGTGATTTATCTCTATGGGAATTTATCCTTCCCCTTGAAGGTATTCTTTTGCTTGCTCCATTGGTATATGTGTTTATATAGTGGGGTCTCTCTCTATATTTACTAACAGGTCTGATTTATTGTGATTCCCTATAGTTGGAACTACTTTGATGGTATGACCTCACCTGGTTATTTTCATAATCAAATTTGTCTCTTTTATATTTTTTCTTTCTATTGTCTCTTTTTCTGTTCTCTCTATTTGATTTTGGACAATTTTAGTAATTTCCTCATATTCTTCTGCTGTTGTGTGATTTAAAAGTGTATTTTGAGTTATATTTATTTCCTGGTCTAATTTTTCAAGGGTGAATTTTCTTCTTTTAATAATCATGTTCATTGTGGTGAATGAGAATGACTCTAGCATCTCATTCCATTCTTCCATGAAATCCTCCTCTCCTTTATCAAAAGTGGGGTACTTATTGTATCTAAGCCCCCGAGGGGTGATCCTTTCTTTGATGTTGGTGGAAAAAAGTTGATGTTAACAATTATATCAGTCTTAAAAGCTGTCATTTTCCCCCGTGGTTAAAGAATATTCCAAGATCACAATTTTTAGGAGTTCGGAGAAACTGCACAGATGTAGATATTTTTAAAAGTCAAGTTCATAGAATCAAAAATCAGTTTATAGAGAAAGGTTATGAAAATCTGGTACTACAGAATACTGAGAGGGAAGTAGAGAATATAGATCGTAAATCCCTTCTAGAATATAAGCCTGCTGTACAGTATAATACCAGATCAGCCTAAAATTGTATATAGAGGTGCACCAAACCTAAAACGCTTTTGAACCAATAACCACATGAGAGAAAAAAAGCCGACCCCTTTTTTTCAAAAGCAAGGCTTTTTTGGGTGTGGACAATGTCTGGCCTGCAGGAATACTAGTAGTAGCAAGAGACATCTCACATCATTTGAAGACCCTCATAGTAAAAAAGAATACAGATTGAGGACTATGACCACATGTTTTTCTAAAAGGGTTATTTATATCCTACAATGTCCATGTGGTCTGTATTATGTGGGGAGAACAAAACGCCCCCTACATGTACGTATCAATGAACACGTGAGAAATATCAAAAAAGGATATGAAAAGCACAATGTGTCCCTTCATTTTAAAACACTGCATAATAGTGACCCTAGTCTTTTAACAAATTTTGCTATTCAGAAAGTGGAGATAAACTGGAGAGGGGAAGATGTAATTAAAAAACTTGCCCATTTTGATCTTAATGTGGATTTTGAGTTGTGTCATTTTTCTACAATGAGCTGAACCCAGACATACAAGAGTGGGTGAGAGATAGGAAACCCACTACCCGGACCGAAGCTGCCCGCCAAGCTGATGAATACCAGGACGCTCATGATTCATTATTGACAATTTCTGAAGACATCTGCCAGTGGATGCTCAGTGATTGATGACATCTTGATGTTGTCAGAAGTCTCAGTGGAAACCCTTCTTAAATGTATCTAAAATATAGTTTTCATTATAATGATAAACAAATTATTTTGTTTGACACCTAAGCTGAAAAACCAATGCTTATTTAATAGTTTTGTTTAAAAAAAATAACTGGTATGAAGAATGTTTTCTTGTTTCAAAATGTCAAATCATTGTCACCTCATATAAATGAAGACCTAACAGAATTTAATAAACAGTACATGACATTAAGACAGAATACTATTTGTTTGCCTTTTACGTTTTAGTAAAGAAAATATTCCACTGTCAGTTCAGGGGTTTAGGAGTTTCATGGAGGTCTTAGTTTAACCGACTGCACACGAGGCTCATGTCCAGAAATAGTTCCATGAAATTAGGATGTGTGGTCGGTCTATTTTGGAAAGTCTGCTAATCGAACAGATCCACGAACAGTACCCCCTGGCTCATAGTAGTGTTTGTTCCCCTAGTTCATGGGAACAAAACTAGCGAACACCGCTCTCCTAACTGGTTGGGAAAAGGAAGCAGGCGTTCGTGAAGTTTGACCGGTGTTTGGGAAGCCGAGTGTCCAATTTTAGTTCCAGACACTCAAAGACCGAGTCCTGCTGCCTCCTGGTGGTGATGTTCTTGGTTGTTCCCTGCCACCTGGACTTGATTTGCTTCTTGCAGAGTTGTCCACTGCTCTTCGCTGGTGTTGGTGTCATTGGGGCCCTCCTGGTGAAAACAATGTGTTTTCATATGCCCAGGCTTGTTGCAATGATGGCATGAAAAGGTGGCCCACCGTGGGTGTGCTGGAGCAGGTGCCGGGTTAAAATGAACAGATCTGGGTGGTGGAGGAGTAGACTGTACCTGGTAGGAGAGTCTGAAAGCAGGATGCCCTCCACTTGGTTCAAGTCGCTAGCCGTCCTGGTACTCTCTCTTCCCAATTGTCAGGATCGGGTCAGAGATCCAACACGCAGAGTACAAAGAGTAGCAGATACGTATACCGGTCCTTAGAATGGCCGGACTTAACGTATAACTACGATAGAATGGTCAGAGACAAGCCGAGGTCGAGGAAACGAGAAGACAGGTAAGCGAGAGACAAGCCGGGTCAAGGACAACAGAAAGACAGGAGAGTAAATACCAAAGCCGGATCAGAACCAAAAGGCAAGAGAATAACAAAGCACTGTGTGACTAGGCGGACTAGAACCACGACAGGGCAATGAGTAAATGAGAGGGCCACTGTTAAGTATCCTGGCTAGAGGGAGAAGACACGCCTCCGGCGAGTCCTGATTCGTCTCCCGAGATTTGAGTGACAGGATGTTCCGGGTTGGCGTCATGACGTCGACCTCCGGTCCTCCTGCTATAAAAGGAAGTGACTCCCTTGCGGCCGGCGTTAGCAAGACCGAGTGAACCGCGAGAGGCCGAGGAGACATGCCGTCCGGACGGATAAACTTCTAAGTCTCTACCTCTCTCAGAGGTAGAGGCTTCAGGTACCCTGACAGTACCCCCCCTCTCAGATACGCCCACCGGGCGGAAGGAGCCGGGGCGAGATGGAAAGCGGAAGTGAAATGCCCTGCGAAGGCGAGGAGCGTGAACATCCTCTTGTGGTACCCAACTCCTCTCCTCAGGACCATAACCCTTCCAGTCAACCAAATATTGTACTCTCCCCCGGGAGACACGAGAGTCAATAATGGAGTTAACCTCATACTCCTCCTGACCCTCCACCTGAACAGGGCGCGGAGGGGCGATTGTGGAGGAGAATCTGTTACAGATTAGAGGTTTCAGCAGTGACACGTGAAAGGAGTTCGGGATGCGTAAAGTAGCTGGGAGAGCTAGACGATACGCCACTGGGTTAATTCGAGTCAAGATCCTGTAGGGACCAATATAACGAGGAGCGAATTTCATGGAAGGAACTTTAAGGCGAATATTCCTAGTACTCAACCAAACTCTATCGCCTGGAACAAAATTCGGAGCCGCCCTTCTACGTTTGTCAGCATGTTTCTTAACCAGTATAGAATTGTGTAGAAGAATCTGTCGAGTCTGATCCCACAACTTCCTCAAATTGGCCACATGGACATCAACCGACGGCACTCCTTGGGAAGGAGAAACCGAGGGAAGAATAGATGGATGAAAGCCATAGTTCATGAAGAAGGGGCTTGAATGCGTAGAGTCACAAACGAGATTGTTGTGCGCAAACTCCGCCCAAGGAATCAAACCGACCCAATCGTCCTGGTGTTCGGAAACAAAACAACGTAAGTATTGCTCAATCTTCTGGTTGGTTCGTTCGGCAGCTCCGTTAGACTGAGGATGATAGGAGGACGAAAAATTCAATTTGATGCCTAATTGAGAACAGAAGGATCTCCAAAAACGTGAAACAAATTGGGAGCCTCTATCAGAAGTGATCTCCGAAGGAATCCCATGCAAGCGAAAAATCTCTTTAGCAAAGATCTCCGCCAATTCAGGAGAAGTCGGGAGTTTAGGCAAAGGTACGAAATGTGCCATCTTGGTAAACCTATCGACTACGGTGAGGATAACAGTGTGCTTTTTAGAAACAGGCAAATCCACAATAAAGTCCATTGCCACACAGGACCAAGGTTTGTCAGGAATTTCCAGAGGTTGTAGAAGGCCACAAGGAAGCGAATGCGGAAGTTTAGTTTTAGTACAGACTTCACAAACTCCGATAAAATCCTTAATATCCTTCCGTAACGAAGGCCACCAGAAATCTTTGGAGATCAGAGAATACGTCTTGCGAACACCCGGATGACCAGCCACCTTACTCTCGTGAAGACACTGTAAGAGCTCCAATTGGAGTTCAGGAGGAACGAAATGTCTGGAAACCGGAGTCAGTCTAGGTGCCAGATGCTGCAAGCTCCTTATCTGATCAAGTAGCGGAGAATGAACTTTGAGAGTAGTGTTAGCGATAATGTTACACTTGGGTACTATAGAGGACAAAACCGGCTCAGATACAGCAGCAGGTTCATATTGGCGAGATAAGGCATCGGCTTTAGAATTCTTAGAACCTGGCCTATATGTGAGTACGTAGTTGAAGTGAGTGAGAAATATGGACCAACGAGCCTGTCTAGATGATAGTCGTTTAGCCTCTCCAATATAGGATAAGTTTTTATGATCTGTCAAAATAGTAACAGGATGCAAAGTACCCTCCAATAAATGTCTCCACTCCTTCAAGGCCATTATAACCGCTAGTAGTTCTCTGTCACCAATGTCATATCTGCTTTCAGTACCTGACAATTTTTTGGAAAAGTATCCACAAGGATGTAATGGTTTATCTACACCCAACCTTTGGGACAGAACAGCACCTATACCTGTCTCAGAAGCGTCAACTTCGAGTAGGAAAGGTAGTGTAGTATCAGGGTGAACTAAAATTGGTGCGGAAGCAAACAGCTCCTTGAGTGTCTTAAAAGCCAGAAGTGCTTCAGTAGACCAATTCTTAGTATCAGCCCCTTGTTTGGTCATATTGGTGATGGGAGCAATGATAGAGGAGTATCCTTTAATGAAACGTCTGTAGTAATTGGAGAAACCAATAAATCTCTGGATAGCCTTGAGACCCTTAGGTAAAGGCCAATCTAATATGGATTGGAGCTTCTCCGGATCCATTTCAAACCCCTCCCCAGAAATCACATAACCAAGAAAGGTAGTTTGGGATTGGTCAAAGCTGCATTTCTCTAGTTTGCAGTATAAGCCATGCTGAAGAAGTTTGTGTAAAACCCTTCTGACTTGTCCGTGGTGAGTTTCAATATCCCTGGAATGTATAAGTATATCATCAAGGTATACAATCACACAGTCATCTTGAAACTCCCTAAGAACCTCATTAATAAGGTCCTGAAATACCGCCGGGGCATTGCAGAGACCAAAAGGCATTACAGTATACTCATAGTGCCCATATCGAGTATTGAACGCAGTTTTCCACTCGTCTCCGTCGTGAATTCTCACCAAATTATAAGCACCTCTAAGGTCTAACTTAGTGAAAATCTTAGAACTTTTTAATCGATCAAAAAGCTCGGTGATCAAGGGAATCGGATACACATTTCTAATGGTTATCTTGTTAAGACCTCAGTAGTCAATGCAGGGTCTTAAAGAACCATCCTTCTTTTTAACAAAAAAAAATCCAGCCCCAGCAGGAGAGGAGGATCTTCTAATGAACCCCTTGTCTAGGTTTTCACGAATATACTCCTCTAGAACTAAGTTTTCATTCGTAGACAAAGGGTATACATGACCCCTGGGGGGCATAGTACCAGAAAGTAAATTAATTTTGCAATCAAAAGGCCTATGTGGTGGTAAGGTATCAGCCTTTCCTTTGTCAAATACTGCCTTTAAATCTTGATACAAAGACGGTATCTGTACTTTGGTAGAGTCGGTAGCGTTATTAAGTGAGTTGACACTACAAAGAGGTGACACTTTCTTTAAACAATTCTCTTGACAATCCTGACCCCATGAAACTATTTCCCCTGATCTCCAATCTATAACGGGGTTATGTCTCTTAAGCCAGGAGTATCCCAGGACTATGGGAACAGAAGGAGATGAAATGAGTAGTAGGGATATTTCCTCCTTGTGTAGAATACCAGTAGTTAAGTAAAGAGGTGTGGTCTCCCGGAAAATCACAGGCTCAACTAAAGGTCTACCATCAATGGCCTCAACAGCCAAGGGTGTCTTCCTTAACTGGGATGGGATAGTGTGTTTGGTGAGAAACTTTTGGTCGATAAAACTCTCAGCAGCGCCGGAGTCTATCAATGCCATAGTCTCTAAAGTTCCCTTTTCCCAAGTTAAAGAGACCGGTAATAGGAGTCTATGTTCTTTGTAGTTATGAGTAGAGGACAAAATCGAAACACCCAAGGTCTGTCCTCTAGAGAAACTTAGGTGCGAGCGTTTCCCGGACGACTGGGACAGCTCAAACGTACATGACCTCTGGACCCACAATACATACACAGTCCCTCCCTTCTCCTGTATTGTCTCTCCTCCTCTGAGAGACGAGTAAGGCCTAACTGCATAGGTTCTGAAACCTGTGGAGTTTTGGTTTCAGAAATTTGAAATGATGGTGCTAGTCTAGAGGAAGATTTACCGGTTCTATCTCGAGTATTCTGCCTCTCCCTTAGACGTTCGTCAATACGAGAGATAAAGGAAATTAAGTCTTCCAGGTTCTCGGGAAGCTCTCTTGTCGCTACCTCATCAAGTATTACATCGGATAATCCATTTAAAAATACGTCTATATAGGCCTGTTCATTCCATTTTACCTCTGCCGCCAAAGACCTGAACTCTAGTGCGTAATCCACAAGTGTTTGGTTGTCTTGTCTAAGGCGCAACAGTAACCTGGCTGCATTGACCCTCCTGCCAGGGGGATCAAAAGTTCTTTTAAAAGCAGCTACAAAGGCATTATAGTTATAGACTAATGGATTATCATTCTCCCACAACGGATTAGCCCATCTCAGAGCTTTCTCAATGAGTAAGGTAACAATAAATCCCACTTTTGCCCTATCAGTAGGGTATGAACGGGGCTGTAGCTCGAAATGGATACTGATCTGGTTCAAAAAGCCACGACACCTCTCCGGAGAACCAGCATAACGTACAGGTGGGGTAACTCGGGAAGAAGCACCTACAGTAACTACCTCTAGCCCTGAACCCACAGAAGAAGCAGATATATTACGCATCTCCTCAGGTGGATTAATAGGACGAGATAGCAGCGCCTGTAGTGCTAGAGCCATCTGATCCATCCTATGATCCATGGCGTCAAACCTAGGATCAGGAGAACCAAGCTGACAATTTGTACCTGCAGCATCCATGGCCCTGTCGTAATGTCAGGATCGGGTCAGAGATCCAACACGCAGAGTACAAAGAGTAGCAGATACGTATACCGGTCCTTAGAATGGCCGGACTTAACG
Organism: Pelobates fuscus; assembly: GCF_036172605.1. Taxonomy (NCBI): domain Eukaryota; kingdom Metazoa; phylum Chordata; class Amphibia; order Anura; family Pelobatidae; genus Pelobates; species Pelobates fuscus. Next base: position 375,954,749 of record NC_086321.1, read on the forward strand.
TATAACTACGATAGAATGGTCAGAGACAAGCCGAGGTCGAGGAAACGAGAAGACAGGTAAGCGAGAGACAAGCCGGGTCAAGGACAACAGAAAGACAGGAGAGTAAATACCAAAGCCGGATCAGAACCAAAAGGCAAGAGAATAACAAAGCACTGTGTGACTAGGCGGACTAGAACCACGACAGGGCAATGAGTAAATGAGAGGGCCACTGTTAAGTATCCTGGCTAGAGGGAGAAGACACGCCTCCGGCGAGTCCTGATTCGTCTCCCGAGATTTGAGTGACAGGATGTTCCGGGTTGGCGTCATGACGTCGACCTCCGGTCCTCCTGCTATAAAAGGAAGTGACTCCCTCGCGGCCGGCGTTAGCAAGACCGAGTGAACCGCGAGAGGCCGAGGAGACATGCCGTCCGGACGGATAAACTTCTAAGTCTCTACCTCTCTCAGAGGTAGAGGCTTCAGGTACCCTGACACCAATCTCTCTGCGCTTGCCTGGCTTGTGCCATGATTTGTATGGCAGCGTCTGCCAATGGATTGGGCAACCCCCCAACATGCTGACCATCCATCTTACGTCCTTTTGTAGTTCTGTTTCCTCCAGGTGTTCCATTTCCATATCACTGGTTCTGTCGCTCTCTACCAATTCTGCAATTTACGTGGCTTTTTTGTTGTTGCTTGCCACTATGCCTTGAGCTTCCAGTAGCTCTTTCGATGTCATTTGTTTCAATAGTTTGTATTGCTAAGCCATTCACTTCTTCCTTAATTCGGGACGTCCATTCGGTATACGAATTCCGCCACTTGCCACCAATTGTAACGAATGCTGGTATAGCAGATATGCGTTTACCTATTTTCTCCCGAACTGCTAGAGCCTGAGTGATTATAGCTCGCATTTCGGGTGTTGGGTTGAACGATTCTCCTTATGAATGTCAGCCTCCCAAGTGTATTCTCCCAGCAAAGTAGACAGGTACCCAAACATCAGTTAAAACTAGATGAAGGGTGTAACAGGAATAATTTTACTGGTGTCACACTGGCTTTTATGCAAGTCCCCATGCAAGGGGCGCTCCCACATGGACCTTGTAGTGGACTCCAACACAAAGTTATAAACCAATAACAACAGGGTTACAACGTATGACACTCCCCTAACAAACATACAATCCCTCCTCTCTGTTTGTGGGAACAAAACTACTGAACAGTGCTCTCCTAGCTGGTCGGGAAAAGGAAGCAGGCGTTTGTAAAGTTTGACCGGTGTTTGGGAAGTCGAGAGTCCAATTTTAGTTCCAGACACTCGATGACCAAGTTCAGCTGCCTCCTTTTGTGCAAACAAGATGGCCGTTGTTTTCTCCTGCATGTGGCGTTCGATTATACAAACGGCGGCCACACAAGGAGAGCACTTAATTCCTTGTTCTCTTTGAAGTTAATGAGCCAGGGGGTGGTCGGTGTTTGGTAGTTTCAACTGCCGAACGGAAAAAAGTTAAAGTACCAAAATAACAGGGTCATTTCTTCGCAGGGGCTGTAGTAAGTGTTGGGGGATAGGGGCTGTAATGTGTTTGTGTGTGGGTGGGATAGGTGGTGGAGTGTGGCTGTGAGGGATTGAGGTGTAGTGTGACTGTGGAGGAGATAGCATGCTTAATGTGTCTGTAAAGGAGATAGGGGGTACAAGAGGTCTGTGGTAGAGAAAGGGTGTGAAATGTGTCTGTGGAGGAGATAGGGGGTGTAGAGTGTTTGGGAAGAGATAGGGAATATTTTGTGTCTGCAGGGGGAGATAGTAATGCAAGATGCCTGTGGGGGAGATAGGTGGTGTAATGTGTGTAGAGGAAATAGAGTGTGTAATGTTTCTGTGGGGGAAGAGAGTGGGTGCAATGTGCCTGTGGGCAGGGCCGGCCTTAGGGGTGTGCGAGCTGTGCGGCCGCACAGGGCGCCATGGCAGCAGGGGCGCCGGGCGGCCGACACAGCTCGCACTCAGTCACTCACAGGCCGGCCCGAGTCCTGTGCAGAGCAAGTCAAGTGCATTGTGCTGTGCACTTGACTTGCAAATTATGAAGAGAGCAGCGGCCGGGAGAGAGAGGAGGTCAGGAGCACGGAGGAAGAGCATGCTCCGCCTCCACAGTCATTCGCGGAAGGATCCGCACAGTGAGTGTGAGGGAGGAGGTCAGTGCTGGTATCAAGGTCGGCACACTGGGACACTGCCAGGAGGGTCCAGGGAGCAGAAAGATTTAATGTAAGTCTGCTTATTCTTGTTGTAACTATTGTTTTCCTTTTATTAAATAAATTGTTGTCTTTGTGTGTGGGGGGTTTGCAGAACGGGAGCAGAGGTTTTCTGGCTGGGATTTTGGGGAAGGGGTTTTGTAGAAGGGGAGGGGTTTTGGTTTAGGGAGGAGCAGAGGTTTTATAGAAGGGTTTTGTAGAAGAGGGGGCAGGCATTTCTGGTGAAGTGGCAGGGGAAAGGATTTTGTGGAGGGGGCATGGGTTTTGTTGAAGGGGAGCAGGGGGTTTGTAGAGGGAACAGGGGGTTTGTAGAGGAAACAGGGGCTTAGTATAAGGGGGGCAGGAGTTTAGTATAAGGGGGGCAGGAGTTTAGTATAAGGGGGGCAGGAGTTTAGTATAAGGGGGCAGCGGTTTAGTATAAGGGGGACAGGGATTTAGTATAAGGGGAGCAGTGGCTTAGTATAAGGGGTAGTGGTTTAGTATAAGGGGGCAGGAGTTTAGTATAAGAGGACAGGGGTTTAGTATAAGGTGGGCAGGGGTTTAGTATAAGGGGGCAGGGGTTTAGTAGAAGGGGGCAGGGGTTTAGCAGAAGGGGAGCAGGGGTTTAGCAGAAGGGGAGCAGGGGTTTAGCAGAAGGGGAGCAGAGGTTTAGCAGAAGGGGAGCAGGGGTTTAGCAGAAGGGGAGCAGGGGTTTAGCAGAAGGGGAGCAGAGGTTTAGCAGAAGGGGAGCAGAGGTTTAGCAGAAGGGGAGCAGAGGTTTAGCAGAAGGGGAGCAGGGGTTTAGTAGAAGGGGAGCAGAGGTTTATGTAGAATGAGTACAGGGTTTTTGTAGAGGGTGGCAGTGGTTTTGGTGGAGGGGGAAGGTTTTTAGTGATATTATGTGTACATTGCTGTATAGTTGATATATACAATGATAGCATGTGTTTGTTAAAGGGGGAGAAAAACCTTTGTAGAAGGGTGGGCAGGGGTTGTATTAAAGGGAGAGCAGGGGTTGTATTAAAGGGAGAGCAGGGGTTTTGTAGACGGGGCAGGTGTTTTGTAAAAAGGAGGGCAGGGTTTTTGTAGAAAGGGAGGTGGGGGTTTTGTGGAAGGGCTTTGTAGTAGGCGGAACAGGGCTATTGTAGAAGGGGCAGGGGTTTTGCTGAAGGGGGGGCGCCATATGTTGGGCTCGCACAGGGCGTCTGATCACCTAAGGCCGGCCCTGCCTGTGGGGTAGTTGGAGGTGCAATTTGCCTGTGTAGTAGATAGCGGGTATAATGAGTCTGTGGAGGAAATCGGGGGTGTAAAGTCTCTGTGGAGTAGATGGGGGTGTAATGTGTCTGTGGGGGAGATAGGAGGTATAATGTGTATGTGGAGGAGAAATCGGGTGCAATGTGCCTCTGGGGGAGATAGAGGGTGTAAAGTGTCTGTGGAGGAGATGGGAGGTGAAGAGTGTTTGTGGGGAGATAGAATGTGTAATGTGTCTGTTGGGGAAACATTGTGGTTACGATGTGTCTGTGGGGGAGATGGGGGTGTAGAGTGTCTGTGGAGGAGATAGGAGATGTAAAGTGTCTGTGAGTGAGAAAGGGGATGTAATAAGACTATGGGGGATGTAAAGAGTGTAATGTGTTTGTGGGGAGATAGGTGATGTAATTTATCTGTGGGTGAGATACGGGGTGTAATGTGTCTGTGCGGTAGATAGGGGATGCAATGAATCATTGCAACATTTCAGTCCCAGAAGTGGACGTTTTGCTTAAATAATATCAACTGCTGGGTAGAAACATTGCAAACTCTATTAATGCACGTAATGTAATGTAATGTGTCCACGTAATGTGTTCAATCATTCCCGTCATTATAACATGTAAGTGTGAAGCTGATTATACGGCCATAGATCATTATTAAACACTTTCTTGGACACCACAGTGGTTTCTTCAGACCATGCTGACTACAGATCATCTCCAAAGCTGGATTGATCTCCTGAGTGCCCACTCCATCTACACGACAGGTGACCCTTTTTGTTTGTTAGTGAATACCAAAGAATTGTTTAATATGTCTGTAGAACCATTGGCCCATTTTTAATTTGTAAGTGTAGCTTATTAAGTGGAGAAATCTAAATATCTGTAGAATTTTCACTATTCCCCTTCATTACCATTGATGGGGTTCTTTTCTGATGAATAATTAATCGGTGTGGATTCCTTTAAACTCCAGACAAGAGGAAATAAGACTATAATAAGCATCATAAAATTTAGCTTACTTAACATGTCATTATTTTTTTATTATGATTAGTAGTAGTATTATTTATTAAGCACCTTTCCCACAGCACTATATCGTGGGGATCACAATACAAATAATAATTTCAACTCACAAATTTTGCTTAATGGAACAAGAGGTAATGAGGTCCCTGCTCAACAGAGCTTACAATCTAAATTAGAACATGAAAGTAGGATGTAATAATAAGACATTGTTTCTACAGATTGCTGTTTAAGGATACCTAATACATTAAGATTGTATAAAAAGCAGACACATTCAATTTAGTTGATTCCTTAATTTTTTCAGTGAATCAGAGCAAAGCAGTTAAGGTTGTCAGAGAATGATTTAGAGACATTTTCTGAGATGATAATGTGTATGTATAAAAGCGTCTCTAATGTTTAGAAATCTTTCTTAGTGCTATCCCGATGTCTTGGTTTCTTAAACTGTAAACTAAAGGGTTAAACAGGGGGGTAAACACAGTATGCAGCAATGATATAATCTTATTTAAAAGCAATAAATGTCCTATGGATGGTATCATATACTTTATTATTAATGTCCCATAGAATGCACCAACCACGAGAAGGTGGGAACTGCAGGTAGAAAAGGCTTTCTGTCTTCCGGTTGTAGAAGGGATCCTAAGTATTGTAAGGAAAATATAAATATAAGTCACTATGATAAAACCACAAGGACAAATAAATAAAGGAGTAGAAATTACAATGCCTATAAATTCCACCAGAGACGTGTCTGAACATGAAAGTTTTTGGAGAGGGGAAAGGTCACAATATATATGGTCAATGATGTTTCCATCACAGAACTGAAAGTTGGATACCGGTATGATACCTAATAGATTCAAGGTAAATCCTAACAACCAGGGTAAGACAGACAGACAGTTGCACAATGTAAAATCCATAATAGAGATGTAACGCAATGGGAAACATATAGCCAGGTATCGATCATAGGACATCACTGCAAGCAGTAAGCATTCAGTAACAATAATACCACTATAGAAATACAATTGAGTTATACAGTCAAGAATAGTCATAACTTTCCCACCGTGTAAGATTGCTTCCATCAGGCTAGGTAAAGTAGTTGTTGTGACGACAATATCAGACATTGATAAATGGCAAATAAAGAAGTACATGGGAAAATGAAGGGTATGGCTGATTGAAACTAACACAATGATCAGAAGATTTCCAGTTACTGTGATTAGGAAAATGTTAAGGTATATGATGAATATTAAAATGTTGAAGCCATAAAGATTTCCAAAGCCTAGAAGTATGATTTCTGTGACTCTCGATTCATTCCTTACAGTCATTCCTTACAGTCAACTACATGTAGATGAGACACTTTACAATAAAAAAAATATATAAAAACATGTGTATATTATTTTCATGTACAGAATAAAAAGGTATGGCAACAGTTCAAGAGACATAACTAAATGTAATCAATGTTTTAATTGTAACTAAATCCAAAGTTTAAGACTCTCTGCTAATAGATTTTCTAATTTCTGATGTTTGTCCCACGGTGGACCGTCAACTTATTTTCTCCATAACCTTTGTCTAGATGGCACTGGTTTTAAGAGCTTCTTATCTTACCTTTCCCAGTCCTCCTGAGCTTGACAAAGACCTCTTAGCAGGTCTAAAAGTTGCTGCTGTTTTCTCTTCTATTAAAACTGTCTTGACCACCTTGAGTACCTTATCGTTGTGGAATTCCTGGTCCTGCTCCGGAGCACTGGGTGGCTGCTGGGATTGAGTGCGGCTCCTATCTTCATTGTTGCAACATCCTCTTCCCTTGGCTCATCTCTGGATCTCCTCACCAGCTCCACACTTCTTGTAGTAAATTCCTACATAACCAGGTACAGTTTTTTCTGGCTTGTAGATAATACAAAGGACTCTTTCCCCTGTCTCCAAACACCACAACAGTGTGTTTCAAATGCAGCTGTGGCCACCTATAAATAATCCTTCCACAGATCATGATGCCTTATTGACAATCTCTGAAAACATCTGCCAATGGACGCTCAGTGATTGATAGCACTTTGGTGTTGTGGGGAGTTTCATTGGAATCCCTTCTTAAATTTAGCTAAAATATAGTTATAGTCATCATTATAGTGTTAAGCAGATTAATTTCTTAGACACCACAATTTAAAAAAAACAATGCTTATTTAATAGATTTATTTGTAAAAAAATAAATGGTATAAAAAAAGAAGGTTTTTAGAAAATAAGTTGCAATATGTTAAAAATCAAGAGGAAAGAGAAAGATTCTAATATCCAAACTGGATAGAAATCAGGACTCAAATAAAGGATTAATTAATATCAATTAAATACTTCGCTACAGGGAGCTGCACCTTACAAGTGTAATAACTCAGAAAAACACCATAACATAAAATAAACCAAGAAATGTGCGCTATATCTGTAAATCTTGAATAGTGACCCACTCAATTATTCACTTTGATTAATTGTGTTGCAATAAATATAAACTACCACTCATGCTGTGCAAATGGGATTATTATTCTACTGTAAAATGGATAAAAAAGTGCAACCTCTATAAAGTTTAATTTTAGTGTAAAGTGGATCACACTTTACTCACATATATAGGACATTTAGTAATAACATAATCAATATTGATGTGCACATAAAAAATAAAATAAAACCCATATAGAGTAGTATTGTTAGATACAATAATTTATAAGTGCAGATGGAATGCGACTCACAAGCCAGGAGTAGGTAAGTATGCTCAGACTACAAGTGATTTTCTCCACCTCCAATATGCTGCAACAATGACAGGTGGACCCAATATTGAATAGAAAGGGCAGCCAAACCTTCAAAAACACTTTATTAATGCAAATCATAAACCTGCTCAGTGAAAATTATAATTAAAATAATTTAATGAACTTAAAATTGCAGCCCACAAAAACTGAACTAAAAACATAGATGGCTTGCAGATTTTTTTCTAATTTAGCTGTGTTTGCATCCAGTTTTAAGTTCACTTTAATTTCACTCCGAATTGTCGGCAAATTCCCACTTTCTAACTATAGTAATTCACAAACGGAGGATACCACACTGACAGTTAGGAATCCAGGTGCTTATCAGGGACAGGGAGGGCAAAACCCAGTTTAGTAGATAAAATAAATTAGGTCCAGGCACTCAGGATTGCTGCAGGAAGGCATATTTATTGGAACAAAAAGTGCAACGTTTCGTCTACACAAAGGCCATCATCAAGCTTGACTCAATATAAAGGCTACTGTGTAAGGCCAAAACGTTGCACATTTTGTTCCAATAAATCCTGAGTGCCTGGACCTAATTTATTGTATCTACTTTATTTTATTTCATTATTTATTTCATTATTTTTTGCCGGATATTCTTAAAAAAAATAGAAAGAAATCTTAGCACATGCATCCTGATAAATCACGTTTTAAAATAAATTAGTACAATTACTTACCAAAGATTGTTTAGGAATCTGGTTACTGTATGCGGGAAAAGAGGAAAAAAATATCCTCTGATTATTTTTTTTAAAAGTGCAACTTATCCAAAATAAGATTCAGCTTCACGCCAGGGCTCCATCAAAGCCATATTAGATGTTTGAAATAATGCTAAGACCCTCTGTGATCCTCTTTTATATTGTACGCTGTTAATGCCGGGGGAGTTTAGAGGAACGTCCCTGTAGTCCTGGAGTTTAGAGTTAAAGTATTTCATCATGCAGGAAAGAAAAGTTGTTGCAATATTTAAAGTTAAAAGTTTGTAGCAGCAAATGATTTATATAATGCATGAACATGCTCAGTAAATGATTTAATGACAGATCAGATGACAACTAACCAATAGAGTAGAACAAAGAATTAGCAGTAAAACAATCTATACTTCAAAGAAGAATAATTGCAGACATTTTTACTGCAGCTGATGAGAGAGACAGATCTCTATTGACCTTTTTACTTTTGCTGTGCCTGTGTGGTAGTGGGAGATAGCCAAGATCATTGATTCTAGAGTGAGACTAGGTTTAGATTACTGCTGTACCTACTTCACTATTTAGTGCTAGTGGCACTTGAAACAACTCTTTGAGTTATTTTAGTAGAGTATGCATTCAAAGTGGTTTTATATAGATTTTTAACATTTTAGGCCGGAGGAGATGGACTGAAAGCATAGCTGATTTAGAGAATTTTCTCAGTTGGAAATTTGCTATTAAAGCTTAGATTTGAAATCACTTTGAATTCTCACTTTACAAAATAAGTCTGTTAAACTTAGAGATAGAAGATTGTCATTGTTTCAGTGATCCTAGTGTGAGACTAGTTTCAAGTTACTGCTGTATCTAAGGTCGGACTGGAACAAATATTTGACCCATGCATTACTAGGCAGAGCAGCCCAATATGAGATATAAGGTATGGGACCTGAGAAGGGGCATGCTGTGTCATCAACAGTGACATGCTAAAGTGTGCATCAACTGGTGCTCTCACATAGGGAAATTCTAATAAATTGGTTTAACTCGGTGCAAGAAAATCTAAAGGAACACTACTGCTCTTATTTTTTATTTTTATTTTTGCAGTGCATAAGATTGGTACATGTAGGCCTGAGGTACCCTAACAGCAATCCTCAAGCTCCATATCATGCTTTACAGTTGGGATAGTATGGCAAACGTGCACAATTTTATATTATATTAGAATCAGGCTTAACAGGGAGAGGAACATACTAAACAGAGACAGATTGACAGGTCGGGCAGATCGGTCATGGACCGAGGGCCAGAGGCAGTCAGGGGCCCAGCAGCACAACCATGCTCTGGCCAAGGAGTTCAGAGATCTCCTCAGCCAGAAAAACATGATTTCTCCCATACTCCAGTGATATGCTGCAGGGCCCCTGTAACATATCACTCAGTAGATAAACCCCCCTCACCCTCTCACCCATTTCTCATTTCTTAGGGAGACTTGGCAGTGATCATCCAGTTCTTGCTGCCAGGTCTCCTTCCAATGTGCGGTGCTGTGTATGAAGAGGAAAAGCTTGGCCGGGAAGTGACATCACTTCCTGCCGTCGTCTGAAGAGAAGAAGCTGCAGCAGCCAGTCAGACAGCACAGGTAAGTTCCTTATAGATTTTTTTTTTACATCCTCACCTTAGCACCCCCTGTCTCTTTGCACACACCACCTCTCCCTCTGTACCCACCTTAGCCCGCCAGGACCCACCTCAACCTCTCTTTATCCATCTCAACACCCCTTGTACCCACATTGTCCCCCATTGCTCCCACCTCAGCTCCCATGGACCCACCTCAGCCCCCCTTTATCCATTTCAGCCCCCCTTGTTCCCACATCAGCCCCTTCTGCTCACACCTCAGCACCCCTGTACCCACCTCAGCCCCCCTGTACCCACCTCAGCACCCCTTTATCCATCTCAGCACCCTCTGCTCCCACCTTCGCCTTCCTGTACCCACCTCAGCCCCCCTGTACACACCTCAGCCCCTCTTTATCCATCTCAGCACTCCTTGTACCCATCTCACCCCCCCGTACCCAACACAGCCCACCTTTAACCAGCAAAGTAGACAGGTACCCAATCAGCCGTCAAAACTAGATGAAGGGTGTAACAGGGAAAATTTTAATTGTGCCACACTGGCTTTTACGCAAGTTGCACTCCCACATGGGCCTTGTAGGGGACTCCAATGTGATGAACTACACTTCACCATTGACTTTTGGAGAGGCCTGCTTGCCAGCCTCTTGCCCTGTGACTATGGCCCCGGGGTGTATTGCAATTTAAAAAGTCTATTTGGCCTTATTGGATTTTAAAAACACTTTTTCTGCCCCTTTAAATCCATGGGAAAATGTGCCCCTTCCCCTCCCCCTTTTTCCTGTCCTATTGTTCTCCAGCAGGGCATTGTCCCAGGGACACTGCCAGACCAGTTTAAACTGGCTGCTTTGTCCCTCCTCAATCTCCCATCAGCCCTTGCTATTTTCTGTAAAAAAGAAAAGAAAAAAAGAAAAGAAAAAAATGTGTAGGTTCACCACAAAGTGATAATAATAAAAAATAATACAAACTGGATAATGTAGGTATATTCTGCCTTAGATATATATCTAAGGCGAGAAATATAAAAGTATATAGTGTAATACCATTAACACAAATAGAGGGTGGGGGTGGTAGAGAACTCACAAGATTAAGATGAATTCAGGCGTGTCTCCCTTAATATTAGGGAATAATGCAGTGTGAGGGACCTCCAGCGATGTAATTCTGGATGGGAAGTAACAAATCTTCTTGCCCACTCAAAATAGAAGGAAAGAAAATAGATAGTGCAGATTCTATATATAAAAATAACAATTTATTATATATATTGCACTCACAATGTATCAGATCAAAGACAGCATGTCTCCACATCAAAGTGGAATCCACGTATTTCAGCCAGTCCAATCACAGCAGTAAATGGCAAAAACAGCACCAGCAATAATAAAATAAAATTAAAAATAAAAGTTCATATGAACCAATGAGCTGCTCCAACGCGTTTCGTCCTCTTCTGGACTTCCTCAGAGATGTATGACTCCAATCCGAGTAGAATCTTCTTTTATATCCACCTTAGAGTGGAGAAATTGCTTACAGATGATGGTGTGCGTTCCAGTTTGGAACGCATTCATTATTTCCGGGTGACGTCACTTCCGGTTTCACGGACCGAGCAGAAACTTCGTATCACTTCCGGTTTCATGGACCGGGCAGAAAATTCAATATCCAATACTTATTAGCAGCAATGTCAAATGTATTTCATTGTAAGCAGAGGGACATATATAAACTATATCAACACACTACATAACACCATATAGGTATTGAGCATTTTCAATGCCAAAACATTCAAACTTTCTTTAAAGGTTAATATTAGTAAAAATTAGTCAAAATTAGTAAAAAAAAAATTCATTAATTCAAATAATTAAAAAATAAAAATATAAAAAAATAAAAAAATGAAAATATATCAATCCATCAGTTTATGTATATAAAAAACATATATACATATATATATGAAATATATATGCATAAAATAAAATGGATATGGGAGATGATATATAGGCAGTAAAATGTTTTTATGCTCAACACCTTTACATGAAGCCACATATACATGAAAACACAAGTATATACAGATCAAAAATGGACAAAATGATATGTTAGAATGGACTAAATGATCTATCTGTAATTAGAAAAAACGAGTATTAGTTACATCCATTATGAGCATACATCTGGATATATTAAAATAAATTAAAATGAAAATGAAATAAAATAAAAATAAAAATGAAAATAAAAATAAAAATGAAAATGAATGTAAAATTTAAAATAAATATAAAAATAAAAATAAATAAACCAAAAATCAAATAAGTCCAGCTTGGTCGATTTCTTGATTCAAACCATATTTTAAAGTCTTTAGATTAAATATCCACTGGGCCCCTTTAGTATTTAACAAGGTCTCAATGTTTCCTCTTCTCCAATGTTTTTCTATCCTGTCTATCCCAATTGCTAAAAATGTATTCCATTGAAAATGTGGACAATAAGTACAATGTTTAGATACATTATGATCTATTTTTTTATTTCTTATATTTTGGAAATGTTCTAATAGTCTGACATGAAGTTTTCGAATAGTCCGACCAATGTATTGTGCTCCAGAACCACATTGTAATAAGTAAATTACATGGGTAGTGGAACATTGAATACATTTTTTAATATGATATGTTTGTTGTGTATATGTGCCTGTAAATGTATTAGTATTCTTTTTTTTTTTTTGGAAAGTACATGTGGAGCACTTTCCACATCGAAAAAAAACCTTTTAATACTTCATTAGAAAAATATGTGGGTTGTGTTGGAATAGTTTTAACTGTGGGAAGTATACTTGGGGCCAATTTATTCTTTAAATTATCTGCTTTTTTATAAATTATAATTGGTTTCTTAGGTAAAATATTATTCCGAAAATTATCCTTCTTTAATATATGCCAATGACGATTAATGATATTATTAATCTCCCTAGCTTGGGAGTGATATTTGGTTATAAAAGCAAAATCGAACTTATTCCCATTTTTATTCTTACTTTTTGAAACATTGGCATTTGTTTTAGTAAGTAATCTATCACGTATTAATCAAAGTGGACTCTTCGACCATGGTCGAAGAAGTGGCCTCTTCGACCATTTTTGAATCATATCCTTTTTCTATATATCTATTTTTTATGATTTTTGATTGGGCACTAAAAGTATCTATATCTGATCAGTTACGTCTCAGACGTGTTAGTTGTCCTTACAGGACTTTTTTTAGCCACATAGGGTGGTGAGAACTGGAATAATCTATAGCGGAGTTGCAATCTGTATTTTTAAAAAAAGTTTTGGTCTTCAAAACATCATTTTCTATATAGATCGTTAGATCCAAGAAATTTGTGTGTAGTGTGGCAAGTGGAAGTGAAACTTAAATTGTATTCATTGCAATTAATATAGGAAATACAATTATCTAAACTGATTTTGTCTCCTTCCCAAATAATAAGGACATCGTCTATGTAGCGTCGCCACAAAACGAGATTCCCCCCAGGATTCCCAATGTGAGACATACAAGTTAGCGAAGCTGGGGGCGAATCTCATCCCCATGGCGACACCACATAGCTGTAAAAAATATTGGTTCGTTAAACCAATAAAAATTCTTTGTTAAGACGAAATATATACAATCAATCAAAAAATCGATCTGTTTGGCCATAATAGAAGAGTGTTGATTTAGCCATTCTTTAATTGCCCATAATCCTTTTTGGTGGGGAATGCTGATGTAGAGTGAAACTACATCTACTGAAGCCAAAATATAATTAGGTTTCCATTCTACTGATTTTAAATCATTTACAAGAT